>NC_090068.1:14295934-14595934 GCF_038355195.1 Osmerus mordax | reverse complement strand
TTCTCTACGGGCGTGTTTTGGATTGGATTTTAAGATTTTTGACCATATTTGACTTCCCTTTTTGTCCGGCCCATAACTCTGCCTAGAAAGCCCCTACATGCCCCAAACTTGGTCTGGTCTGCTCATCAGAGTCCCCTCTACGGGCGTGTTTTGGATTGGATTTTAATATTTTTGACCATATTTGACTTCCCTTTGTGTCCGGCCCATAACTCTGCCTAGAAAGGCCCTACATGCCCCAAACTTGGTCTGGTCTGCTCATCAGAGTCTTCTCTACGGGCGTGTTTTGGATTGGAATTTAAGATTTTTGACCATATTTGACTTCCCTTTGTGTCCGGCCCATAACTCTGCCAAGAAAGGCCCTACATGCCCCAAACTTGGTCTGGTCTGCTCATCAGAGTCTTCTCTACGGGCGTGTTTTGGATTGGATTTTAAGATTTTTGACCATATTTGTCTTCCCTTTTTGTCCGGCCCATAACTCTGCCTAGAAAGGCTCTACATGCCCCAAAATTGGTCTGGTCTGCTCATCAGAGTCCCCTCTACGGGAGTGTTTTGGATTGGATTTAAATATTTTTGACCATATTTGACTTCCCTTTTTGTCCGGCCCATAACTCTGCCTAGAAAGGCCCTACATGCCCCAAAATTGGTCTGGTCTGCTCATCAGAGTCCCCTCTACGGGAGTGTTTTGGATTGGATTTAAATATTTTTGACCATATTTGACTTCCCTTTTTGTCCGGCCCATAACTCTGCCTAGAAAGGCCCTACATGCCCCAAACTTGGTCTGGTCTGCTCATCAGAGTCCCCTCTACGGGAGTGTTTTGGACAGGATTTTGATATTTTTTACCATATTTTTTAAATGCACCCCCCTTTATTGTCTGTTCTGTATATCCCAGCATCAAATGATTCTTACTGTACACTGAGGGCACTAGTTTGAGTGACCACAGTAAGTTTCAGGTATGTGACACTTTCCTAGTCAGAGTTAGCAGGGGGTGCATTTCATGGCAAGAAGGAATACAACAAGCCTGTCGTGAAATGCACCAAACTTGGTCTGGTCTGCTCATCAGAATCCCCTCTACCGGCGTGTTTCGGATTGTATTTTTTTTTTATTGACCATATTTAACTTCCCTTTTTGTCCGGCCCATAACTCTGCCTAGAAAGGCCCTACATGCCCCAAAATTGGTCTGGTCTGCTCATCAGAGTCCCCTCTACGGGAGTGTTTTGGATTGGATTTCAAGATTTTTGACCATATTTGTCTTCCCTTTTTGTTCGGCCCATAACTCTGCCTAGAAAGCCCCTACATGCCCCAAACTTGGTCTGGTCTGCTCATCAGAGTCCCCTCTACGGGCGTGTTTTGGATTGGATTTTAATATTTTTGACCATATTTGACTTCCCTTTGTGTCCGGCCCATAACTCTGCCAAGAAAGGCCCTACATGCCCCAAACTTGGTCTGGTCTGCTCATCAGAGTCTTCTCTACGGGCGTGTTTTGGATTGGATTTTAAGATTTTTGACCATATTTGTCTTCCCTTTTTGTCCGGCCCATAACTCTGCCTAGAAAGGCTCTACATGCCCCAAAATTGGTCTGGTCTGCTCATCAGAGTCCCCTCTACGGGAGTGTTTTGGATTGGATTTAAATATTTTTGACCATATTTGACTTCCCTTTTTGTCCGGCCCATAACTCTGCCTAGAAAGGCCCTACATGCCCCAAAATTGGTCTGGTCTGCTCATCAGAGTCCCCTCTACGGGAGTGTTTTGGATTGGATTTAAATATTTTTGACCATATTTGACTTCCCTTTTTGTCCGGCCCATAACTCTGCCTAGAAAGGCCCTACATGCCCCAAACTTGGTCTGGTCTGCTCATCAGAGTCCCCTCTACGGGAGTGTTTTGGACAGGATTTTGATATTTTTTACCATATTTTTTAAATGCACCCCCCTTTATTGTCTGTTCTGTATATCCCAGCATCAAATGATTCTTACTGTACACTGAGGGCACTAGTTTGAGTGACCACAGTAAGTTTCAGGTATGTGACACTTTCCTAGTCAGAGTTAGCAGGGGGTGCATTTCATGGCAAGAAGGAATACAACAAGCCTGTCGTGAAATGCACCAAACTTGGTCTGGTCTGCTCATCAGAATCCCCTCTACCGGCGTGTTTCGGATTGTATTTTTTTTTTATTGACCATATTTAACTTCCCTTTTTGTCCGGCCCATAACTCTGCCTAGAAAGGCCCTACATGCCCCAAAATTGGTCTGGTCTGCTCATCAGAGTCCCCTCTACGGGAGTGTTTTGGATTGGATTTCAAGATTTTTGACCATATTTGTCTTCCCTTTTTGTTCGGCCCATAACTCTGCCTAGAAAGCCCCTACATGCCCCAAACTTGGTCTGGTCTGCTCATCAGAGTCCCCTCTACGGGCGTGTTTTGGATTGGATTTTAATATTTTTGACCATATTTGACTTCCCTTTGTGTCCGGCCCATAACTCTGCCTAGAAAGGCCCTACATGCCCCAAACTTGGTCTGGTCTGCTCATCAGAGTCCCCTCTACGAGAGTGTTTTGGACAGGATTTCAAGATTTTTGACCGTATTTGTCTTTCCTTTTTGTCCGGCCCATAACTCTGCCTAGAAAGGCCCTACATGCCCCAAAACTGGTCTGCTCATCAGAGTCCCCTCTACGGGAGTGTTTTGGATTGGATTTAAAGATTTTTGACCATATTTGACTTCCCTTTTTGTCCGGCCCATAACTCTGCCTAGAAAGGCCCTACATGCCCCAAACTTGGTCTGGTCTGCTCATCAGAGTCTTCTCTACGGGCATGTTTTGGATTGGATTTTAAGATTTTTGACCATATTTGTCTTCCCTTTTTGACCGGCCCATAACTCTGCCTAGAAATTCCCTACATGCCCCAAAGTTGGTCTGGTCTGCTCATCAGAATCCCCTCTACGGGCGTGTTTTGGATTTGATTTCAAGATTTTTGACCATATTTGTCTTCCCTTTTTGTCCGGCCCATAACTCTGCCTAGAAAGGCCCTACATGCCCCAAAATTTGTCTGGTCTGCTCATCAGAGTCTTCTCTACGGGCATGTTTTGGATTGGATTTCAAGATTTTTGACCATATTTGTCTTCCCTTTTTGTCCGGCCCATAACTCTGCCTAGAAAGGCCCTACATGCCCCAAACTTGGTCTGGTCTGCTCATCAGAGTCCCCTCTACGGGCGTACTTTGGATTGGATTTCAAGATTTTTGACCATATTTGTCTTCCCTTTTTGTTCGGCCCATAACTCTGCCTAGAAAGGCCCTACATGCCCCAAACTTGGTCTGGTCTGCTCATCAGAGTCCCCTCTACGGGCGTGTTTTGGATTGGATTTCAAGATTTTTGACCATATTTGTCTTCCCTTTTTGTTCGGCCCATAACTCTGCCTAGAAAGCCCCTACATGCCCCAAACTTGGTCTGGTCTGCTCATCAGAGTCCCCTCTACGGGCGTGTTTTGGATTGGATTTTAATATTTTTGACCATATTTGACTTCCCTTTGTGTCCGGCCCATAACTCTGCCTAGAAAGGCCCTACATGCCCCAAACTTGGTCTGGTCTGCTCATCAGAGTCCCCTCTACGGGCGTGTTTTGGATTGGATTTTAATATTTTTGACCATATTTGACTTCCCTTTGTGTCCGGCCCATAACTCTGCCTAGAAAGGCCCTACATGCCCCAAACTTGGTCTGGTCTGCTCATCAGAGTCTTCTCTACGGGCGTGTTTTGGATTGGATTTTAAGATTTTTGACCATATTTGACTTCCCTTTGTGTCCGGCCCATAACTCTGCCAAGAAAGGCCCTACATGCCCCAAACTTGGTCTGGTCTGCTCATCAGAGTCTTCTCTACGGGCGTGTTTTGGATTGGATTTTAAGATTTTTGACCATATTTGTCTTCCCTTTTTGTCCGGCCCATAACTCTGCCTAGAAAGGCTCTACATGCCCCAAAATTGGTCTGGTCTGCTCATCAGAGTCCCCTCTACGGGAGTGTTTTGGATTGGATTTAAATATTTTTGACCATATTTGACTTCCCTTTTTGTCCGGCCCATAACTCTGCCTAGAAAGGCCCTACATGCCCCAAACTTGGTCTGGTCTGCTCATCAGAGTCCCCTCTACGGGCGTACTTTGGATTGGATTTCAAGATTTTTGACCATATTTGTCTTCCCTTTTTGTCCGGCCCATAACTCTGCCTAGAAAGCCCCTACATGCCCCAAACTTGGTCTGGTCTGCTCATCAGAGTCCCCTCTACGGGCGTACTTTGGATTGGATTTCAAGATTTTTGACCATATTTGTCTTCCCTTTTTGTCCGGCCCATAACTCTGCCTAGAAAGCCCCTACATGCCCCAAAACTGGTCTGCTCATCAGAGTCCCCTCTACGGGAGTGTTTTGGATTGGATTTTAAGATTTTTGACCATATTTGACTTCCCTTTGTGTCCGGCCCATAACTCTGCCAAGAAAGGCCCTACATGCCCCAAACTTGGTCTGGTCTGCTCATCAGAGTCTTCTCTACGGGCGTGTTTTGGATTGGATTTTAAGATTTTTGACCATATTTGTCTTCCCTTTTTGTCCGGCCCATAACTCTGCCTAGAAAGGCTCTACATGCCCCAAAATTGGTCTGGTCTGCTCATCAGAGTCCCCTCTACGGGAGTGTTTTGGATTGGATTTAAATATTTTTGACCATATTTGACTTCCCTTTTTGTCCGGCCCATAACTCTGCCTAGAAAGGCCCTACATGCCCCAAAATTGGTCTGGTCTGCTCATCAGAGTCCCCTCTACGGGAGTGTTTTGGATTGGATTTAAATATTTTTGACCATATTTGACTTCCCTTTTTGTCCGGCCCATAACTCTGCCTAGAAAGGCCCTACATGCCCCAAACTTGGTCTGGTCTGCTCATCAGAGTCCCCTCTACGGGAGTGTTTTGGACAGGATTTTGATATTTTTTACCATATTTTTTAAATGCACCCCCCTTTATTGTCTGTTCTGTATATCCCAGCATCAAATGATTCTTACTGTACACTGAGGGCACTAGTTTGAGTGACCACAGTAAGTTTCAGGTATGTGACACTTTCCTAGTCAGAGTTAGCAGGGGGTGCATTTCATGGCAAGAAGGAATACAACAAGCCTGTCGTGAAATGCACCAAACTTGGTCTGGTCTGCTCATCAGAATCCCCTCTACCGGCGTGTTTCGGATTGTATTTTTTTTTTATTGACCATATTTAACTTCCCTTTTTGTCCGGCCCATAACTCTGCCTAGAAAGGCCCTACATGCCCCAAAATTGGTCTGGTCTGCTCATCAGAGTCCCCTCTACGGGAGTGTTTTGGATTGGATTTCAAGATTTTTGACCATATTTGTCTTCCCTTTTTGTTCGGCCCATAACTCTGCCTAGAAAGCCCCTACATGCCCCAAACTTGGTCTGGTCTGCTCATCAGAGTCCCCTCTACGGGCGTGTTTTGGATTGGATTTTAATATTTTTGACCATATTTGACTTCCCTTTGTGTCCGGCCCATAACTCTGCCTAGAAAGGCCCTACATGCCCCAAACTTGGTCTGGTCTGCTCATCAGAGTCTTCTCTACGGGCGTGTTTTGGATTGGATTTTAAGATTTTTGACCATATTTGACTTCCCTTTGTGTCCGGCCCATAACTCTGCCAAGAAAGGCCCTACATGCCCCAAACTTGGTCTGGTCTGCTCATCAGAGTCTTCTCTACGGGCGTGTTTTGGATTGGATTTAAATATTTTTGACCATATTTGTCTTCCCTTTTTGTCCGGCCCATAACTCTGCCTAGAAAGGCTCTACATGCCCCAAAATTGGTCTGGTCTGCTCATCAGAGTCCCCTCTACGGGAGTGTTTTGGATTGGATTTAAATATTTTTGACCATATTTGACTTCCCTTTTTGTCCGGCCCATAACTCTGCCTAGAAAGGCCCTACATGCCCCAAACTTGGTCTGGTCTGCTCATCAGAGTCCCCTCTACGGGCGTACTTTGGATTGGATTTCAAGATTTTTGACCATATTTGTCTTCCCTTTTTGTCCGGCCCATAACTCTGCCTAGAAAGCCCCTACATGCCCCAAACTTGGTCTGGTCTGCTCATCAGAGTCCCCTCTACGAGAGTGTTTTGGACAGGATTTCAAGATTTTTGACCGTATTTGTCTTTCCTTTTTGTCCGGCCCATAACTCTGCCTAGAAAGGCCCTACATGCCCCAAAACTGGTCTGCTCATCAGAGTCCCCTCTACGGGCGTGTTTTGGATTGGATTTAAAGATTTTTGACCATATTTGACTTCCCTTTTTGTCCGGCCCATAACTCTGCCTAGAAAGGCCCTACATGCCCCAAACTTGGTCTGGTCTGCTCATCAGAGTCTTCTCTACGGGCATGTTTTGGATTGGATTTTAAGATTTTTGACCATATTTGTCTTCCCTTTTTGACCGGCCCATAACTCTGCCTAGAAATTCCCTACATGCCCCAAAGTTGGTCTGGTCTGCTCATCAGAATCCCCTCTACGGGCGTGTTTTGGATTTGATTTCAAGATTTTTGACCATATTTGTCTTCCCTTTTTGTCCGGCCCATAACTCTGCCTAGAAAGGCCCTACATGCCCCAAAATTTGTCTGGTCTGCTCATCAGAGTCTTCTCTACGGGCATGTTTTGGATTGGATTTCAAGATTTTTGACCATATTTGTCTTCCCTTTTTGTCCGGCCCATAACTCTGCCTAGAAAGGCCCTACATGCCCCAAACTTGGTCTGGTCTGCTCATCAGAGTCCCCTCTACGGGCGTACTTTGGATTGGATTTCAAGATTTTTGACCATATTTGTCTTCCCTTTTTGTTCGGCCCATAACTCTGCCTAGAAAGGCCCTAAATGCCCCAAACTTGGTCTGGTCTGCTCATCAGAGTCCCCTCTACGGGCGTGTTTTGGATTGGATTTCAAGATTTTTGACCATATTTGTCTTCCCTTTTTGTTCGGCCCATAACTCTGCCTAGAAAGGCCCTACATGCCCCAAACTTGGTCTGGTCTGCTCATCAGAGTCCCCTCTACGGGCGTGTTTTGGATTGGATTTTAATATTTTTGACCATATTTGACTTCCCTTTGTGTCCGGCCCATAACTCTGCCTAGAAAGGCCCTACATGCCCCAAACTTGGTCTGGTCTGCTCATCAGAGTCCCCTCTACGGGCGTGTTTTGGATTGGATTTTAATATTTTTGACCATATTTGACTTCCCTTTGTGTCCGGCCCATAACTCTGCCTAGAAAGGCCCTACATGCCCCAAACTTGGTCTGGTCTGCTCATCAGAGTCTTCTCTACGGGCGTGTTTTGGATTGGATTTTAAGATTTTTGACCATATTTGACTTCCCTTTGTGTCCGGCCCATAACTCTGCCAAGAAAGGCCCTACATGCCCCAAACTTGGTCTGGTCTGCTCATCAGAGTCTTCTCTACGGGCGTGTTTTGGATTGGATTTTAAGATTTTTGACCATATTTGTCTTCCCTTTTTGTCCGGCCCATAACTCTGCCTAGAAAGGCTCTACATGCCCCAAAATTGGTCTGGTCTGCTCATCAGAGTCCCCTCTACGGGAGTGTTTTGGATTGGATTTAAATATTTTTGACCATATTTGACTTCCCTTTTTGTCCGGCCCATAACTCTGCCTAGAAAGGCCCTACATGCCCCAAACTTGGTCTGGTCTGCTCATCAGAGTCCCCTCTACGGGCGTACTTTGGATTGGATTTCAAGATTTTTGACCATATTTGTCTTCCCTTTTTGTCCGGCCCATAACTCTGCCTAGAAAGCCCCTACATGCCCCAAACTTGGTCTGGTCTGCTCATCAGAGTCCCCTCTACGAGAGTGTTTTGGACAGGATTTCAAGATTTTTGACCGTATTTGTCTTTCCTTTTTGTCCGGCCCATAACTCTGCCTAGAAAGGCCCTACATGCCCCAAAACTGGTCTGCTCATCAGAGTCCCCTCTACGGGAGTGTTTTGGATTGGATTTTAAGATTTTTGACCATATTTGACTTCCCTTTGTGTCCGGCCCATAACTCTGCCAAGAAAGGCCCTACATGCCCCAAACTTGGTCTGGTCTGCTCATCAGAGTCTTCTCTACGGGCGTGTTTTGGATTGGATTTAAATATTTTTGACCATATTTGACTTCCCTTTTTGTCCGGCCCATAACTCTGCCTAGAAAGGCCCTACATGCCCCAAAATTGGTCTGGTCTGCTCATCAGAGTCCCCTCTACGGGAGTGTTTTGGATTGGATTTAAATATTTTTGACCATATTTGACTTCCCTTTTTGTCCGGCCCATAACTCTGCCTAGAAAGGCCCTACATGCCCCAAACTTGGTCTGGTCTGCTCATCAGAGTCCCCTCTACGGGAGTGTTTTGGACAGGATTTTGATATTTTTTACCATATTTTTTAAATGCACCCCCCTTTATTGTCTGTTCTGTATATCCCAGCATCAAATGATTCTTACTGTACACTGAGGGCACTAGTTTGAGTGACCACAGTAAGTTTCAGGTATGTGACACTTTCCTAGTCAGAGTTAGCAGGGGGTGCATTTCATGGCAAGAAGGAATACAACAAGCCTGTCGTGAAATGCACCAAACTTGGTCTGGTCTGCTCATCAGAATCCCCTCTACCGGCGTGTTTCGGATTGTATTTTTTTTTTATTGACCATATTTAACTTCCCTTTTTGTCCGGCCCATAACTCTGCCTAGAAAGGCCCTACATGCCCCAAAATTGGTCTGGTCTGCTCATCAGAGTCCCCTCTACGGGAGTGTTTTGGATTGGATTTCAAGATTTTTGACCATATTTGTCTTCCCTTTTTGTTCGGCCCATAACTCTGCCTAGAAAGCCCCTACATGCCCCAAACTTGGTCTGGTCTGCTCATCAGAGTCCCCTCTACGGGCGTGTTTTGGATTGGATTTTAATATTTTTGACCATATTTGACTTCCCTTTGTGTCCGGCCCATAACTCTGCCTAGAAAGGCCCTACATGCCCCAAACTTGGTCTGGTCTGCTCATCAGAGTCTTCTCTACGGGCGTGTTTTGGATTGGATTTTAAGATTTTTGACCATATTTGACTTCCCTTTGTGTCCGGCCCATAACTCTGCCAAGAAAGGCCCTACATGCCCCAAACTTGGTCTGGTCTGCTCATCAGAGTCTTCTCTACGGGCGTGTTTTGGATTGGATTTAAATATTTTTGACCATATTTGTCTTCCCTTTTTGTCCGGCCCATAACTCTGCCTAGAAAGGCTCTACATGCCCCAAAATTGGTCTGGTCTGCTCATCAGAGTCCCCTCTACGGGAGTGTTTTGGATTGGATTTAAATATTTTTGACCATATTTGACTTCCCTTTTTGTCCGGCCCATAACTCTGCCTAGAAAGGCCCTACATGCCCCAAACTTGGTCTGGTCTGCTCATCAGAGTCCCCTCTACGGGCGTACTTTGGATTGGATTTCAAGATTTTTGACCATATTTGTCTTCCCTTTTTGTCCGGCCCATAACTCTGCCTAGAAAGCCCCTACATGCCCCAAACTTGGTCTGGTCTGCTCATCAGAGTCCCCTCTACGAGAGTGTTTTGGACAGGATTTCAAGATTTTTGACCGTATTTGTCTTTCCTTTTTGTCCGGCCCATAACTCTGCCTAGAAAGGCCCTACATGCCCCAAAACTGGTCTGCTCATCAGAGTCCCCTCTACGGGCGTGTTTTGGATTGGATTTAAAGATTTTTGACCATATTTGACTTCCCTTTTTGTCCGGCCCATAACTCTGCCTAGAAAGGCCCTACATGCCCCAAACTTGGTCTGGTCTGCTCATCAGAGTCTTCTCTACGGGCATGTTTTGGATTGGATTTTAAGATTTTTGACCATATTTGTCTTCCCTTTTTGACCGGCCCATAACTCTGCCTAGAAATTCCCTACATGCCCCAAAGTTGGTCTGGTCTGCTCATCAGAATCCCCTCTACGGGCGTGTTTTGGATTTGATTTCAAGATTTTTGACCATATTTGTCTTCCCTTTTTGTCCGGCCCATAACTCTGCCTAGAAAGGCCCTACATGCCCCAAAATTGGTCTGGTCTGCTCATCAGAGTCCCCTCTACGGGAGTGTTTTGGATTGGATTTCAAGATTTTTGACCATATTTGTCTTCCCTTTTTGTTCGGCCCATAACTCTGCCTAGAAAGCCCCTACATGCCCCAAACTTGGTCTGGTCTGCTCATCAGAGTCCCCTCTACGGGCGTGTTTTGGATTGGATTTTAATATTTTTGACCATATTTGACTTCCCTTTGTGTCCGGCCCATAACTCTGCCTAGAAAGGCCCTACATGCCCCAAACTTGGTCTGGTCTGCTCATCAGAGTCCCCTCTACGAGAGTGTTTTGGACAGGATTTCAAGATTTTTGACCGTATTTGTCTTTCCTTTTTGTCCGGCCCATAACTCTGCCTAGAAAGGCCCTACATGCCCCAAAACTGGTCTGCTCATCAGAGTCCCCTCTACGGGAGTGTTTTGGATTGGATTTAAAGATTTTTGACCATATTTGACTTCCCTTTTTGTCCGGCCCATAACTCTGCCTAGAAAGGCCCTACATGCCCCAAACTTGGTCTGGTCTGCTCATCAGAGTCTTCTCTACGGGCATGTTTTGGATTGGATTTTAAGATTTTTGACCATATTTGTCTTCCCTTTTTGACCGGCCCATAACTCTGCCTAGAAATTCCCTACATGCCCCAAAGTTGGTCTGGTCTGCTCATCAGAATCCCCTCTACGGGCGTGTTTTGGATTTGATTTCAAGATTTTTGACCATATTTGTCTTCCCTTTTTGTCCGGCCCATAACTCTGCCTAGAAAGGCCCTACATGCCCCAAAATTGGTCTGGTCTGCTCATCAGAGTCCCCTCTACGGGAGTGTTTTGGATTGGATTTAAATATTTTTGACCATATTTGACTTCCCTTTTTGTCCGGCCCATAACTCTGCCTAGAAAGGCCCTACATGCCCCAAACTTGGTCTGGTCTGCTCATCAGAGTCCCCTCTACGGGCGTACTTTGGATTGGATTTCAAGATTTTTGACCATATTTGTCTTCCCTTTTTGTCCGGCCCATAACTCTGCCTAGAAAGCCCCTACATGCCCCAAACTTGGTCTGGTCTGCTCATCAGAGTCCCCTCTACGAGAGTGTTTTGGACAGGATTTCAAGATTTTTGACCGTATTTGTCTTTCCTTTTTTTCCGGCCCATAACTCTGCCTAGAAAGGCCCTACATGCCCCAAAACTGGTCTGCTCATCAGAGTCCCCTCTACGGGAGTGTTTTGGATTGGATTTTAAGATTTTTGACCATATTTGACTTCCCTTTGTGTCCGGCCCATAACTCTGCCAAGAAAGGCCCTACATGCCCCAAACTTGGTCTGGTCTGCTCATCAGAGTCTTCTCTACGGGCGTGTTTTGGATTGGATTTTAAGATTTTTGACCATATTTGTCTTCCCTTTTTGTCCGGCCCATAACTCTGCCTAGAAAGGCTCTACATGCCCCAAAATTGGTCTGGTCTGCTCATCAGAGTCCCCTCTACGGGAGTGTTTTGGATTGGATTTAAATATTTTTGACCATATTTGACTTCCCTTTTTGTCCGGCCCATAACTCTGCCTAGAAAGGCCCTACATGCCCCAAAATTGGTCTGGTCTGCTCATCAGAGTCCCCTCTACGGGAGTGTTTTGGATTGGATTTAAATATTTTTGACCATATTTGACTTCCCTTTTTGTCCGGCCCATAACCCTGCCTAGAAAGGCCCTACATGCCCCAAACTTGGTCTGGTCTGCTCATCAGAGTCCCCTCTACGGGAGTGTTTTGGACAGGATTTTGATATTTTTTACCATATTTTTTAAATGCACCCCCCTTTATTGTCTGTTCTGTATATCCCAGCATCAAATGATTCTTACTGTACACTGAGGGCACTAGTTTGAGTGACCACAGTAAGTTTCAGGTATGTGACACTTTCCTAGTCAGAGTTAGCAGGGGGTGCATTTCATGGCAAGAAGGAATACAACAAGCCTGTCGTGAAATGCACCAAACTTGGTCTGGTCTGCTCATCAGAATCCCCTCTACCGGCGTGTTTCGGATTGTATTTTTTTTTTATTGACCATATTTAACTTCCCTTTTTGTCCGGCCCATAACTCTGCCTAGAAAGGCCCTACATGCCCCAAAATTGGTCTGGTCTGCTCATCAGAGTCCCCTCTACGGGAGTGTTTTGGATTGGATTTCAAGATTTTTGACCATATTTGTCTTCCCTTTTTGTTCGGCCCATAACTCTGCCTAGAAAGCCCCTACATGCCCCAAACTTGGTCTGGTCTGCTCATCAGAGTCCCCTCTACGGGCGTGTTTTGGATTGGATTTTAATATTTTTGACCATATTTGACTTCCCTTTGTGTCCGGCCCATAACTCTGCCTAGAAAGGCCCTACATGCCCCAAACTTGGTCTGGTCTGCTCATCAGAGTCTTCTCTACGGGCGTGTTTTGGATTGGATTTTAAGATTTTTGACCATATTTGACTTCCCTTTGTGTCCGGCCCATAACTCTGCCAAGAAAGGCCCTACATGCCCCAAACTTGGTCTGGTCTGCTCATCAGAGTCTTCTCTACGGGCGTGTTTTGGATTGGATTTAAATATTTTTGACCATATTTGTCTTCCCTTTTTGTCCGGCCCATAACTCTGCCTAGAAAGGCTCTACATGCCCCAAAATTGGTCTGGTCTGCTCATCAGAGTCCCCTCTACGGGAGTGTTTTGGATTGGATTTAAATATTTTTGACCATATTTGACTTCCCTTTTTGTCCGGCCCATAACTCTGCCTAGAAAGGCCCTACATGCCCCAAACTTGGTCTGGTCTGCTCATCAGAGTCCCCTCTACGGGCGTACTTTGGATTGGATTTCAAGATTTTTGACCATATTTGTCTTCCCTTTTTGTCCGGCCCATAACTCTGCCTAGAAAGCCCCTACATGCCCCAAACTTGGTCTGGTCTGCTCATCAGAGTCCCCTCTACGAGAGTGTTTTGGACAGGATTTCAAGATTTTTGACCGTATTTGTCTTTCCTTTTTGTCCGGCCCATAACTCTGCCTAGAAAGGCCCTACATGCCCCAAAACTGGTCTGCTCATCAGAGTCCCCTCTACGGGCGTGTTTTGGATTGGATTTAAAGATTTTTGACCATATTTGACTTCCCTTTTTGTCCGGCCCATAACTCTGCCTAGAAAGGCCCTACATGCCCCAAACTTGGTCTGGTCTGCTCATCAGAGTCTTCTCTACGGGCATGTTTTGGATTGGATTTTAAGATTTTTGACCATATTTGTCTTCCCTTTTTGACCGGCCCATAACTCTGCCTAGAAATTCCCTACATGCCCCAAAGTTGGTCTGGTCTGCTCATCAGAATCCCCTCTACGGGCGTGTTTTGGATTTGATTTCAAGATTTTTGACCATATTTGTCTTCCCTTTTTGTCCGGCCCATAACTCTGCCTAGAAAGGCCCTACATGCCCCAAAATTTGTCTGGTCTGCTCATCAGAGTCTTCTCTACGGGCATGTTTTGGATTGGATTTCAAGATTTTTGACCATATTTGTCTTCCCTTTTTGTCCGGCCCATAACTCTGCCTAGAAAGGCCCTACATGCCCCAAACTTGGTCTGGTCTGCTCATCAGAGTCCCCTCTACGGGCGTACTTTGGATTGGATTTCAAGATTTTTGACCATATTTGTCTTCCCTTTTTGTTCGGCCCATAACTCTGCCTAGAAAGGCCCTAAATGCCCCAAACTTGGTCTGGTCTGCTCATCAGAGTCCCCTCTACGGGCGTGTTTTGGATTGGATTTCAAGATTTTTGACCATATTTGTCTTCCCTTTTTGTTCGGCCCATAACTCTGCCTAGAAAGGCCCTACATGCCCCAAACTTGGTCTGGTCTGCTCATCAGAGTCCCCTCTACGGGCGTGTTTTGGATTGGATTTCAAGATTTTTGACCATATTTGTCTTCCCTTTTTGTTCGGCCCATAACTCTGCCTAGAAAGCCCCTACATGCCCCAAACTTGGTCTGGTCTGCTCATCAGAGTCCCCTCTACGGGCGTGTTTTGGATTGGATTTTAATATTTTTGACCATATTTGACTTCCCTTTGTGTCCGGCCCATAACTCTGCCTAGAAAGGCCCTACATGCCCCAAACTTGGTCTGGTCTGCTCATCAGAGTCCCCTCTACGGGCGTGTTTTGGATTGGATTTTAATATTTTTGACCATATTTGACTTCCCTTTGTGTCCGGCCCATAACTCTGCCTAGAAAGGCCCTACATGCCCCAAACTTGGTCTGGTCTGCTCATCAGAGTCTTCTCTACGGGCGTGTTTTGGATTGGATTTTAAGATTTTTGACCATATTTGACTTCCCTTTGTGTCCGGCCCATAACTCTGCCAAGAAAGGCCCTACATGCCCCAAACTTGGTCTGGTCTGCTCATCAGAGTCTTCTCTACGGGCGTGTTTTGGATTGGATTTTAAGATTTTTGACCATATTTGTCTTCCCTTTTTGTCCGGCCCATAACTCTGCCTAGAAAGGCTCTACATGCCCCAAAATTGGTCTGGTCTGCTCATCAGAGTCCCCTCTACGGGAGTGTTTTGGATTGGATTTAAATATTTTTGACCATATTTGACTTCCCTTTTTGTCCGGCCCATAACTCTGCCTAGAAAGGCCCTACATGCCCCAAACTTGGTCTGGTCTGCTCATCAGAGTCCCCTCTACGGGCGTACTTTGGATTGGATTTCAAGATTTTTGACCATATTTGTCTTCCCTTTTTGTCCGGCCCATAACTCTGCCTAGAAAGCCCCTACATGCCCCAAACTTGGTCTGGTCTGCTCATCAGAGTCCCCTCTACGAGAGTGTTTTGGACAGGATTTCAAGATTTTTGACCGTATTTGTCTTTCCTTTTTGTCCGGCCCATAACTCTGCCTAGAAAGGCCCTACATGCCCCAAAACTGGTCTGCTCATCAGAGTCCCCTCTACGGGAGTGTTTTGGATTGGATTTTAAGATTTTTGACCATATTTGACTTCCCTTTGTGTCCGGCCCATAACTCTGCCAAGAAAGGCCCTACATGCCCCAAACTTGGTCTGGTCTGCTCATCAGAGTCTTCTCTACGGGCGTGTTTTGGATTGGATTTTAAGATTTTTGACCATATTTGTCTTCCCTTTTTGTCCGGCCCATAACTCTGCCTAGAAAGGCTCTACATGCCCCAAAATTGGTCTGGTCTGCTCATCAGAGTCCCCTCTACGGGAGTGTTTTGGATTGGATTTAAATATTTTTGACCATATTTGACTTCCCTTTTTGTCCGGCCCATAACTCTGCCTAGAAAGGCCCTACATGCCCCAAAATTGGTCTGGTCTGCTCATCAGAGTCCCCTCTACGGGAGTGTTTTGGATTGGATTTAAATATTTTTGACCATATTTGACTTCCCTTTTTGTCCGGCCCATAACTCTGCCTAGAAAGGCCCTACATGCCCCAAACTTGGTCTGGTCTGCTCATCAGAGTCCCCTCTACGGGAGTGTTTTGGACAGGATTTTGATATTTTTTACCATATTTTTTAAATGCACCCCCCTTTATTGTCTGTTCTGTATATCCCAGCATCAAATGATTCTTACTGTACACTGAGGGCACTAGTTTGAGTGACCACAGTAAGTTTCAGGTATGTGACACTTTCCTAGTCAGAGTTAGCAGGGGGTGCATTTCATGGCAAGAAGGAATACAACAAGCCTGTCGTGAAATGCACCAAACTTGGTCTGGTCTGCTCATCAGAATCCCCTCTACCGGCGTGTTTCGGATTGTATTTTTTTTTTATTGACCATATTTAACTTCCCTTTTTGTCCGGCCCATAACTCTGCCTAGAAAGGCCCTACATGCCCCAAAATTGGTCTGGTCTGCTCATCAGAGTCCCCTCTACGGGAGTGTTTTGGATTGGATTTCAAGATTTTTGACCATATTTGTCTTCCCTTTTTGTTCGGCCCATAACTCTGCCTAGAAAGCCCCTACATGCCCCAAACTTGGTCTGGTCTGCTCATCAGAGTCCCCTCTACGGGCGTGTTTTGGATTGGATTTTAATATTTTTGACCATATTTGACTTCCCTTTGTGTCCGGCCCATAACTCTGCCTAGAAAGGCCCTACATGCCCCAAACTTGGTCTGGTCTGCTCATCAGAGTCTTCTCTACGGGCGTGTTTTGGATTGGATTTTAAGATTTTTGACCATATTTGACTTCCCTTTGTGTCCGGCCCATAACTCTGCCAAGAAAGGCCCTACATGCCCCAAACTTGGTCTGGTCTGCTCATCAGAGTCTTCTCTACGGGCGTGTTTTGGATTGGATTTAAATATTTTTGACCATATTTGTCTTCCCTTTTTGTCCGGCCCATAACTCTGCCTAGAAAGGCTCTACATGCCCCAAAATTGGTCTGGTCTGCTCATCAGAGTCCCCTCTACGGGAGTGTTTTGGATTGGATTTAAATATTTTTGACCATATTTGACTTCCCTTTTTGTCCGGCCCATAACTCTGCCTAGAAAGGCCCTACATGCCCCAAACTTGGTCTGGTCTGCTCATCAGAGTCCCCTCTACGGGCGTACTTTGGATTGGATTTCAAGATTTTTGACCATATTTGTCTTCCCTTTTTGTCCGGCCCATAACTCTGCCTAGAAAGCCCCTACATGCCCCAAACTTGGTCTGGTCTGCTCATCAGAGTCCCCTCTACGAGAGTGTTTTGGACAGGATTTCAAGATTTTTGACCGTATTTGTCTTTCCTTTTTGTCCGGCCCATAACTCTGCCTAGAAAGGCCCTACATGCCCCAAAACTGGTCTGCTCATCAGAGTCCCCTCTACGGGAGTGTTTTGGATTGGATTTAAAGATTTTTGACCATATTTGACTTCCCTTTTTGTCCGGCCCATAACTCTGCCTAGAAAGGCCCTACATGCCCCAAACTTGGTCTGGTCTGCTCATCAGAGTCTTCTCTACGGGCATGTTTTGGATTGGATTTTAAGATTTTTGACCATATTTGTCTTCCCTTTTTGACCGGCCCATAACTCTGCCTAGAAATTCCCTACATGCCCCAAAGTTGGTCTGGTCTGCTCATCAGAATCCCCTCTACGGGCGTGTTTTGGATTTGATTTCAAGATTTTTGACCATATTTGTCTTCCCTTTTTGTCCGGCCCATAACTCTGCCTAGAAAGGCCCTACATGCCCCAAAATGTGTCTGGTCTGCTCATCAGAGTCTTCTCTACGGGCATGTTTTGGATTGGATTTCAAGATTTTTGACCATATTTGTCTTCCCTTTTTGTCCGGCCCATAACTCTGCCAAGAAAGGCCCTACATGCCCCAAACTTGGTCTGGTCTGCTCATCAGAGTCTTCTCTACGGGCGTGTTTTGGATTGGATTTTAAGATTTTTGACCATATTTGTCTTCCCTTTTTGTCCGGCCCATAACTCTGCCTAGAAAGGCTCTACATGCCCCAAAATTGGTCTGGTCTGCTCATCAGAGTCCCCTCTACGGGCGTGTTTTGGATTGGATTTTAAGATTTTCGACCATATTTCTCTTCCCTTTCTGTCCGGCCCATAACTCTGCCTAGAAAGGCCCTACATGCCCCAAACTAGGTCTGGTCTGCTCATCAGAGTCCCCTCTACGGGCGTGTTTTGGATTGGATTTTAAGATTTTCGACCATATTTGACTTCCCTTTTTGTCCGGCCCATAACTCTGCCTAGAAAGGCCCTACATGCCCCAAACTTGGTCTGGTCTGCTCATCAGAGTCCCCTCTACGGGCGTGTTTTGGATTGGATTTGTAAAAATTTGACCATATTTTTCTTCCCTTTTTGTCCGGCCCATAACTCTGCCTAGAAAGGGCCTACATGCCCCAAACTTGGTCTGGTCTGCTCATCAGAGTCCCCTCTACGGGCGTGTTTTGGATTGGATTTTAAGATTTTCGACCATATTTCTCTTCCCTTTCTGTCCGGCCCATAACTCTGCCTAGAAAGGGCCTACATGCCCCAAACTTGGTCTGGTCTGCTCATCAGAGTCCCCTCTACGGGCGTGTTTTGGATTGGATTTTGTTTTAAATTGACCATATTTGTCTTCCCTTTTTGTCCGGCCCATAACTCTGCCTAGAAAGGGCCTACATGCCCCAAACTTGGTCTGGTCTGCTCATCAGAGTCCCCTCTACGGGCGTATTTTGGATTGGATTTTAAGATTTCCGACCATATTTGACTTCCCTTTTTGTCCGGCCCATAACTCTGCCTAGAAAGGGCCTACATGCCCCAAACTTGGTCTGGTCTGCTCATCAGAGTCCCCTCTACGGGCGTGTTTTGGATTGGATTTTAAGATTTTCGACCATATTTCTCTTCCCTTTCTGTCCGGCCCATAACTCTGCCTAGAAAGGCCCTACATGCCCCAAACTAGGTCTGGTCTGCTCATCAGAGTCCCCTCTACGGGAGTGTTTTGGATTGGATTTTAAGATTTTCGACCATATTTGACTTCCCTTTTTGTCCGGCCCATAACTCTGCCTAGAAAGGCCCTACATGCCCCAAACTAGGTCTGGTCTGCTCATAAGAGTCCCCTCTACGGACGTATTTTGGATTGGATTTTAAGATTTTCGACCATATTTCTCTTCCCTTTCTGTCCGGCCCATAACTCTGCCTAGAAAGGCCCTACATGCCCCAAACTTGGTCTGGTCTGCTCATCAGAGTCCCCTCTACGGGCGTGTTTTGGATTGGATTTTAAGATTTTCAACCATATTTGACTTCCCTTTTTGTCCGGCCCATAACTCTGCCTAGAAAGGCCCTACATGCCCCAAACTTGGTCTGGTCTGCTCATCAGAGTCCCCTCTACGGGCGTGTTCTGGATTGGATTTGTAAAAATTTGACCATATTTTTCTTCCCTTTTTGTCCGGCCCATAACTCTGCCTAGAAAGGGCCTACATGCCCCAAACTAGGTCTGGTCTGCTCATAAGAGTCCCCTCTACGGACATGTTTTGGATTGGATTTTAAGATTTTCGACCATATTTCTCTTCCCTTTTTGTCCGGCCCATAACTCTGCCTAAAAAGGCCCTACATGCCCCAAACTAGGTCTGGTCTGCTCATAAGAGTCCCCTCTACGGGCGTGTTTTGGATTGGATTTTAAGATTTTCGACCATATTTCTCTTCCCTTTTTGTCCGGCCCATAACTCTGCCTAGAAAGGCCCTACATGCCCCAAACTTGGTCTGGTCTGCTCATCAGAGTCCCCTCTACGGGCGTGTTTTGGATTGGATTTTAAGATTTTCGACCATATTTGACTTCCCTTTTTGTCCGGCCCATAACTCTGCATAGAAAGGCCCTACATGCCCCAAACTTGGTCTGGTCTGCTCATCAGAGTCCCCTCTACGGGCGTGTTTTGGATTGGATTTGTCTTCCCTTTTTGTCCGGCCCATAACTCTGCCTAGAAAGGCCCTACATGCCCCAAACTTGGTCTGGTCTGCTCATCAGAGTCCCCTCTACGGGCGTGTTTTGGATTGGATTTTAAGATTTTCGACCATATTTCTCTTCCCTTTTTGTCCGGCCCATAACTCTGCCTAGAAAGGCCCTACATGCCCCAAACTTGGTCTGGTCTGCTCATCAGAGTCCCCTCTACGGGCGTGTTTTGGATTGGATTTTAAGATTTTCGACCATATTTCTCTTCCCTTTCTGTCCGGCCCATAACTCTGCCTAAAAAGGCCCTACATGCCCCAAACTTGGTCTGGTCTGCTCATCAGAGTCCCCTCTACGGGCGTGTTTTGGATTGGATTTGTCTTCCCTTTTTGTCCGGCCCATAACTCTGCCTAGAAAGGCCCTACATGCCCCAAACTTGGTCTGGTCTGCTCATCAGAGTCCCCTCTACGGCCGTGTTTTGGATTGGATAAAAAAAAAAAAAGGACCATATTTGACTTCCCTTTTTGTCCGGCCCATAACTCTGCTTAGAAAGGCCATACATGCCCCAAACTTGGTCAGGTCTGCTCATCAGAGTCCCCTCTACGGGCGTGTTTTGGATTGGATTTTAAGATTTTTGACCATATTTGTCTTCCCTTTTTTTACGGTCCATAACTCTGCCTAGTGTTACATTTAACATGGAACAGGGACACGGCCGTGGCTGTGACAGTTGTGCATTGTATACAAGAGTACAGTGTAGTGTAGTGTACTGTAGTAAAGTGCAGTGTGGTATAGTATAGTGTAGGGTAATGTAGCATAGCATAAGGCTGTGTGTTCCCCAGGTAAAGCCCCTCTCTCCAGACCAGCAGCAGTATCCCCTTCCACAACTCTGAAGATGCACTTATTTCTTCTCCTCCTGATGAATCAGCATCCCTCCACGTCCCATGTAGTTCCAGTCTTTTCTCAGCCTCCCAGGCATTAGCAGTGATTTATTAGGGCTGTGTCTGCACCCCCTGCCACCCATGGCCCCCTAACGAGCCCCCAACAGCTTGTGCGAGACAAGGGCCATTAGCCTTAATGGTGGCCCAGATCAAAGGGGACGTGACGAGATGGAGGTGAACACACCGTGCAGACTGGCCGACTGCAGCACAGCACTGTAAGTCATAACAGCTAACCCTAGCCCCTGAGGGCTACCTCTCTCTGCCTCTCTCTCTCACAAACACACTCTCTCTCTCTCATACGCACACACGCTCAGTCCTGGAGGAGGGCAGGCCAAACACTAGAATAACCTTGAACTAGAGAGGGTACAATTTCTGGGGAAATTGTAGGGTGTGCATCGGTTGCAGATGGGTCCGTTTATTAACTGTAATTTTTACAACTGATATTTCTGTATATAAAATGTTTTATTTATGTTCTACTTATTTATGAAGATTGCATAGGTTTAAAAGCATAGCCTACATTTGATGCTGTCCATGTACAATTCAAAATACAAAAAGTGAAGTGTAGCATGTGATACATGCTAAAAACAAGCCACTGAAGAAAGGCTGTCAAATTAGTAGGAGCCTGAAATTATATCGTTTTATATTAGAATGTGACTTTTTTTGCTCTTGATTAGATCATTTTAGTTGTGTACTAGCGATAACTTTTGTTTCATGCACAGTATTATTTGTAACCATGACATATTATACACAATTTGTTCCAACTTTCTGCATCCGGTCCAATGACCTTATAAAACCAACAATCATTTAGGGTAAAAAGGAGTAGTAATCCATGGGCCTTGACGATGGCAACGTCCAGTAACTGCCCATTTTTAAGGTTAAGATAATTATTAGCTTGATCAAGACTTCTCCAGGTAGCCCAATCTACAGCGTGCTGCTGAGGTCTAAGGTCATTTCTAGAACAGAGTTCACCTGAAGAACAGACCCTCCACTCCTGCTGTGAGCTGAGCTTTTGATTTGCTCTGGAAAATTGAGTTCTACCCCTAACACTAAACCTGCCAGACCACACACCCCCTCATATCAGTAGGGAAATGCATTGTTTAAAACAATGTAGGATTTGTCATGCAAAAATTCTAACACAGCTGACTCAAGAATGTTACATTTGAACATAGCTTGTTTGAAAGCTAATTATTTACCCTAGTCTGTGTTTTTTGTGTGTGCACCTTGTATGCTGGAGCAGGACCAGACCTGGGCTTGCCTGTGGCTCTTAGTAGTAGTGTCAGAAGAAGTCTGTTTGGATCTCAGACACGCCCTCTCTGCCTTTCAAACCCATTCCATAACTCTTGACATTTGTGCCAACAAACCACAAACTTCTAACAGCAAATTCAACACAAGCAATAAATGGCATCAGCCAAGGTGTCTGGGCTGTCCTCAGAACAGCCCACTGTTGTAAACAGTAGTGTCCATGAGAGATCTGCAGTGGCCTGTCCCCTCACCCCTTCCCTCGCCTAGTGGTGCCTTGTCTCACCCCCTTAACCCTCCTCCTCACCCTCCTCACCCTCTTAACCCTGCTCCTCACCCCCCCTACCCTGTCCCTCGTCCCCACAAGGCCACTGGAGGCTGGAGGACAGACCCCTGATGGAGCACAGTGAGTCTGTCTCCTGGGTAATAGGATTACTCCACAGACGTGGGCAGCCACTAATTCCCTTTTAAAGGATTCCTGACACGACCACATTGCCTTACCATCCGTGATAAAATGATCTGATTTCATCCAGAATAAATACCTCTGTCTGAATGTTTTGGTGTTGGCACGTTGGCTGTGATTTCACCAGGATTCATTATATGTTGGTTTAGTCTTGGACGATATACAGGTTTATCACCTGGTCACTTTGTTAACGACACAACTCCTACTGTTACTTATCTCATCTAGCTTTGTTTCTGCCCCCTGCAGTCATCATGACATTTCAGCCTCTATCTCTCAGACCAGAGATTGTTTTAAAGATCTCACCGATTGAAGAGCACTAGAGTTTCTGAGTAGACCTCAAATAGAATCCACAAGGGTTTTCCATAAGTAGTGAGTTGGCAGACACAGAGGCTACAGTATAGCCTAGACATTTCATCTCATCCACACCTCCACTCTGCGTTTTCAGTCTTAAAGAGGCAGCTCTGCAGTGCACTTAGGGCTAAGTATGGTTCCCCACACATCAGCACAGGCTCCTTAAGTGGACCCGTGTCTGCTCTGAGCCATGGGCCTGAGACAGGGTATCCATTAAGGGCAGACTGAGCCGGCTCCTCTGTGCTGTCAGAGGGGGGTTATCTCTCCAGGAGTGTGGCCCTCTCCACCGTGTCTGGGGAGCAGGGGCCGCCACACTCCGATGGATCTGCCGCCTGAAGCGCACACACACACAGAACTAGAGGTGTCTGCCTGGCAGCCACCGAGCCGAGACAGTGATCTGATTGGTAAAGGGTGAGAAGATGGCAGAGTGAGGTTTGACGTGGTGGACAGGCATCTGCAGGTGCGAGGTTGACGTGGTGGATATGCTCAATGTTTGTGAGGATGTAGTCACGGAAGGAGGAAGGGATGGAGGGGAGAGTGTTGGGGGGGGGGGAGAGACTGTGTCACCTGGTACATACAAGGCTTTAGAAAAGCAAAGCACCGGCAACTGTAGTAGTACAGCCTCTAGAGATGTTTGCATACAGCAGAAACACCAGGTCTCTGGTGCGATTTCCAGTCTGGCTGAATAGTGTGATCTATCATTTTTAGGCCATGTTCTGACCGGCCTCCTGCCTCCAGGTAGAGGAGTCAAGAGCCAGTCCAGGAAGCAAAACCGAAAGTCTGCGTTGCTACTTGACTGAGGGGGATTGTAGATAGAACAGTGTGTCCAGGAGATGCCCATCAAAATTTAGCTATATGCTAAACAGCATGATAATCGATACATGCAATGCTCAGCATCACACTTACTTAGGTGTGGTTTGTATCTAGCTGATGATGCCGGTAAAGACAGACCAGGCTGGGAGAGTACATCTGCTTGACAGCGATAACTAAGGTAGCAGCATCTCTAGGGGGCGCTATTTGTCAACCTTTGGGCCATTCCAAGAGGCTACTTTCTAAAAGCTGTTAAGCTATACCCCCACTGTTTAGTGATGCCCTATTGCTACCTCTGAAATAAACACCACAATCACAATATGAACAACTTATTGTAAGTGTGAATGTGTAGTCAATTTGCACAAATATCTCGGGTCTAAAAACGTTCTATTGACAAATTAATATAAAACTGTTTCAATGATGAACTCAGAAAAAAATACTGCTTAAAGTTTGTAATTCCCTGGCAGCAGTTTTCTTTACAGTGGCAAACGCTTTCCTAACTTACCTTTCTCAACTTGGTTAATCTCCATGAAAGGTCCTGGTAAGCCGGGTGCCGCCAGCCCAGAGGCCCCATGGTGAGCGGTCTGCAGGCGGCTAGTTTCAGATAACAGCAGGACGCGGAGCACTTCAAACGCTCCCGGCCTCCACTGTCAGCTCTGATTAGAAATAATGAGACATGTCTGTTATCACCTCATTTGCTTCAGCGTAAATCTAAAAACCCTCTTGGTAATTGTTTGGAGTTATGAAATAGTTTGGCACCAGATGAACAAAGGATTGAGCGAGAGACCAGACAGGAGTTGGGCTAACCTGTGGCTCACACCCCTAACTAGGAAGCCAGTTGGCTAGCGTACCGGGAGGGGTGGAGTGAGGGCTTAGCTCTACTTGCTGTCAATGCTTCGACTGTGATCAAAAAGGTTGAAGGCTGACTTGAATTAGCTGGTAGTCCATGCAGTCTATGAGCGGTGGGTGTGGAAGAGGTGGTGCACTGTAAAAAATAACCGTTACCATGAAATGCACTGTATTTTTTACAGATATTTCCTCTTTTTCCATAAAACAATGATATGCGTGCGGATTTACCAATATTTGCAGTAAAATAAATGTTACACCCTGAAAATTACAGGTGTTTTACCTTTATTTAAGATAAAATAAATATTATGTTTATTTAATAACAATTCATTGTAATTGTACAGATTTAAATGTAATTTTACATGACATGGGAGGTAATATTTTACATATTTGCATGTGAAATTACAGAAATCCGTGGTCATTGAGTTTTCTTTAAAATTGTGATTTTATGTTTTTAAAAGTAGCTAATTAGTAGTGTTTGTATAGACACAAAAGTAATTTATTGTAAATCCCAGTGCTGGGAATAACCATCAGAAAAGGATGCACCCATGCTTCCCCTGGCAGGACAGAAATATCTATTCCAGTGGTCCAGTGCTCCTTTAATGACTTCAATGAATGCATTGTCATCAAGCCTGCCTCATAGGTTTAAAAAAAGGCCGGTAGGATTGATTGATTTTTGAATGAGGGAGTTCACACATGCGCAGTGGTTGTAGCTTCTCCCAACTGTAACTGCCGCACCTGGCGCGAAAAACCGGACAAGAATGGAGTTTTCAACTGAGGAGCTGCTCTAGAAGTTAAAGGATTCAGGAATTATACTGACTAAAGAAGAGACAAAGAGATTCAGAGGTAACGTGAATGTTAAGCTGATATAGTGCGTGATATGTTTTTGTCAAAACGGAATGGACTTTTACCAAACTGAAGGCTAATTGCTAGCTGACGCATTATTTAGAGTGACTATTAGCTAGCTCAGGGGTTAGAGCTCAGATAGCTAGCTATCTAATGTCAGTTAATTAAATCTGCCATTTGCCATCCTAAAATTCGGTTAACGTTATGACCTGCATGACTCTGATGTGTTGCTTTATAGACCATCTCTACTATAACGTTATGTTGATTCTATTTTTTTTCCTCTTAACACTACCTCAGTATAACGTTAGCTGATAGCTAGCTAGGTCAGTAGGAAATATTTTACGAAAAACTAAGGCACTTGTTCAATTTTAGTGTTGTACATAATTGATAAAAGCATGTTAACTCATTATATAATTAATTGTGGAGCTGGCAAAGTGCCGAGAACTGTCTAAATAGGAGTGCTTTGTTGAGTAATGTTGAGTTAGGGGAATTCTATATCGCTGTGTAGGCTAACTTAAGCCCTCGTGTGTTTTTCTGTTGCTGCAGATTTACATTTTCTCACACTCTACATTGTCACCTGGAGTCAGCTCTGTATCCGTGGGACCAAGTTTTTGTGGTGAGTATTACATGAAGTTGCAATTGCCATTATTGTTGTGTGGACTGTTTACATCAAGACCGTTGATGGAGGTTCTTTCTGTCACAAACATTCACTTGCATGTATTTCAACACAAAACCTACGGTGATGAAAAACAATCTGATCTTAGTAATCATGAGTTTTTGCAAAGTTTTAACATGGGAGTGAACTTGTGTTGCACAGTACACCTCTTACATAGCTTCAGTGTTCCTGTGCATACATGGGAGAATCTGACAGAACGCCATCTCTGTAGCACTCCATCCAGTCCAGAACCCGGGGTCCTGAAGTCTCGACTTTTACGATACTCAAACGATGCAATGTTAATATACATCTCTGATCTAATGAGTCTGACTAGCTGTCGTGACCTTCGGGTCACATGACCCGAAGGTTCACAACGATGGTTTGGGTCATGTGACCCGAAGGTTCACAACGAACCATCGTTGTGTTGCAACAACTTTACACAATACAAAAACAAATAAAAAGCATTTTCTTTTAACCTTCGCGATGTGGGGGGTCTGAGACAGCCCGACAGTTAAAAGAAAATGCTTCACTTTGTTTTTGTACGTGGTAAAGTTGTTGCAATACAACGGTGGGTCACAATGACTGATGGGTCAGAATGACCCGAAGATAACACAAGGGTTAAATTGACTGATTAATACTGTAAATGTGCAGACATTGTGTGGTTCAGTGGTAGTGGTGACTGCTGAAGGTGGGGTTAGTGATGGTGGAGGAGGTGAGATGGGGGAGATGGAGAAGTTAGGTGGTGGACGAGGAGGAGTTTGTAGTGATGGAGCAGGGGCAGTGATTTGGACAGACCTTCACTGCCCAGGAGGCTCTGACATCATAATTCCCCTCAATTACCTTCCTGATAAGCATCAAGGAATGTGCTGCTCCACAGTTGACCAGTCAGAGAGAGCCTGGCCCGTTTGCTCAGTGCTGTGTTTGGCCATGGGCTCTTTTGATCTTATTTAGCTTTTTAAATGACTTTTCCACAAAGCCTCAAAGTCCCCTCTCAACTGTGACTCATCCTCTCTGTGAAAAGTTTTTTTTTTTTTTATGTCTCCATTAAGATGGTGAGAAAATGTGTTTACATGGATATGTCCCATTCAGTGGCGCCACAGTGAGGACAAGACATTTCTCCATCTGAACCTTCTCACAAACAGCTGACCGTGTTGCTTGTTTTGGGTTGTTTATAAGAGGAGAGGAGTATTTTGTCTTTGGTTGCATCCTTGGGGACAGTTTATTTCTACATTCTGAGTTGTTACCCTGGCTCTGTCCCCTTCCCTTGTCACTAGTATTTGCCAGAGTTGTTGCACGTTATTCAGACATCTAAACAAGGGAGGTACAGCAGAAACAATGCAGTGTTGCAAAAATAAGAGCTTACTTTCATTCTAATCCTGACAAAATCCAATTAAACTGGCACAGGGGAGCGTTTATGGCTGCTCCCACTGTGTCGGACATGCCTCTGAGGATTAATTAGTAAAAGTAACACACTTATACAAAAGGGAGTTTAGATGTGAAGAGATTACCTAAGACTGGCCAATTGTTAGGACAAGGATTACCCCTTTCACACATTTTCATCTTGTCTGGGATGGTTAGCATTAGCTAACATCTTATTGGCTGGGTGAATGAAAAATGTTGCACTTCAAACCTTGTTTTTCTTTTGCGTTTCCGTTCTGTTAGTGTCACAGTGGGAAGCCAACATGTTTCTCACTGTGTATTTCTGGGATTAGAAATAAGTAAACACACGGCACTCTTCCGTCTTGTCATCGTTGGGTTGAGAAACACATCAGATAGCTTGTTTAATAGTGGAAAATGCAATGCTAGTTTCAGCAATCTTCAAACAATTGGAATGATTTTCAATTTTTCCATCCTCTTCATGCTCAAAGAGACTTTACCTCAGGATATGGTGTAGAAGGAACCTCAGCCCAGTTGGAAGGAGGTTCCACCACCCGTGGTGAAAAGCTAGTTATGCTAGTTACACAATGGTGACATCTCCTCATGGTTGTGCGTGGGGATGACTCCTGCTCCTTCAGAACCTGACTGTGGGAAGAACCCAGGGAGGGTGTTCGTGCCACCAAACAGAATTCACTTACTGGTCCTCCTAACTGCTCTTAGGCTGTGGACACGGTAGCATGTGAAGGAACACTCATCACCGGTCTGCTGGCTCTCTGTGACTCACTGAGTGGTGTGCCCAGCCGCCCATGATTCTTTAGGAAGCCTTTGTTGAAAGACGGTCAAGTAAACAAATTATCAAAGAGATGCTTGTTTAGGAAATGATGTCCATTGCCCAAAAAATGGACTCATTGTATTTTAGTAAACAATTAAAACTAACGACTGAGTCAGGGGTGCAGGGCCAGACCATTTAGGGCAGGAGATGAGTGGTGATAAGACGTGGGGGAGTCAGTAGAGGACCTGTCTGAATGAGGCTCCCATGCATAATAAACAGAGGCTGTTGCTGACTGGAGGTTGTTGATGGAGTTGCTGGTTCTAATCATTTCCACAGAGAGAGCCTGTGGCACCTCACTCCTGAATACGAAACATCCTGCAAGTATTTATAGGATTCTGCAAATGTTTTACATTTAGAATATTAGAACCATGTGACAGGGAGACTGCGGGAGGAAGAAACCATGATAATGAAAGCTGATTGTCACCCTGAGATGTGAGTCAGTTTCCTTAATGGCTCACATTCATGCAGACTTCTGTATCCACGTCTAGTTGTCTGCATCTCTTTACTGTTGATAACATAAATCAAACATCACCATAAACACTATTCAAAATAACATCTGCCTGTCATACTGGATCATGGAAGCTATTGTACCTGGACAAATCAGACCATAAGGCATCGAGTTAGCATCCAATACTACGTTTCTATCCATCAGCAGTTGTGTGCTGGTGCCAGGGGTCTGGATGTATCACTATAGGACACTCTAAACTCTGCTGCCAGTCTCCCTTCTCATTGTGGGTTCAGGAGCAGTACTTGAGGTTGGAGGGAAGTGTTCCCCTCTGCATGGCTCTTCTCAGGGTTTGGGCTAGGGCAGGGCCACCCAGTGATGCCATACTGGGGCTCCATGTCTGAAAGATAACTGGAAATCACTAGTCACCCCCAGCCTTTCATCGTCCACAGCACCCCCTCTTCCCCCATGTAGTCTAAATACTGTCAGCAGACAAGACACACACACTCTTGGAGCATCTCTGTATCCGGAGAGCACAATCATTCTCTCACATGCACACAAACATACCCACTCACTCGCACGCACACAATCAGTCCCTTACACAGAACCGGACATACACTCACAGTGGCATGTTTTCCATATTTTCAAAAGTTGTGTAACCCCTCTGATCTTAGGAAGACAGAGGGCACCTTCCTCTACTGTGAAGAACAGACTTTAATTAATTTGCAAGTTATAATTGAAGCTAAGAACGCTTTTTCCTTTCATTTGGAACCGAATGTCTTGCAGCTGTGTAATTGTGCTTTTTTACTGAATCATGTCATTGATATCAGAAATGAACATATTTCAAAGCCAGAATTATTAGTGTTTTGGATTGAGGTTATAAATGAAAGGTTGTGAGCTGTTTCATTAGAAGCCCTCTCTCTCGCTCTCTCTCGTGCGCTCTCTCTCTCGCTCGCTCTCGTGCGCTCTCTCTCTTTCTCTCCCCCTCCATTGTGCTTTCACAAGTCCAACAAGGGACATCTGATATTGTAAATTAGTGAGGCATTTGGCGGTTACAGTGCTGTAAGCTCAATTGATTCATCAAATTTGAAGTTCACATTTAGCTGCCTTTGGAGACAATGGCATGGGTCATCTCTTTCCTCAGGTCTAACTACTTGTTTATGGCGGCCATAGACTTGACAAAACTGCTTGAAACACAGTATAGGATATATATATCTGTCCTCTCTCACACTCTCCTTGTGTCGACACAGTGCCTGGCTAGCATACTACATAAATAGAAGTGTGTGTGTGTGTGTGTGTGGGGGGGGGGGGGGGGGGGGGTGGTATGGCTCAGCGGTGGAAGTAGCAGGTTCAAGTCTCCCCCGTCCTGTACGTTGATTTGGATAAAAGCAAATGCTAAAAGTTTTACATTACAAGCACCTAGTAGAACCTAGATGGCGCTGTAGAGGGGCCTGCACCACACTGCCCATCTGAACCCCCTGCCTATTCCGTTGTGCTACGTGAAAGCTGTCCATAGACATGTGGCACCTGCCTTAACGCTGCTGTGGGCAGCTCAGGTCTGAGGTGACGGTGAAAGACAGGCAGGCCGACAGGTGACATTCCCTTGGTGATGGAGTGATGGGGTGTGGAGAGGGATCTGGGTCGAGAGAGGAGCATGGGGCTGCCAGGGTCAACCAAGCACAGCTCCCAGATCAGGACTGACTTCTGCCTTTCTAGCCTCGGCTTTCAGGAGCCACACTGCTTCATGGTAGCAGATTACATAAGACTTACTGTATCAAACAAGATTTCTTATCAAACCAGTTCTTCAACTTGTTATCTGAGATGTTTGGGCCTCATGAGACCTAAAGTTAGGATTTGGGTGAATGGAAGCCTAAGTGTCCCAGTTAAATTATTGTTGGTCAGCAGTGTGATGAATTTATAATCTATGGTCTTTATAAAAAGATGTTTGTGGTGCTTGATGCCGTCACTCTGGAGGCAGTGTAGGATAAATAGGAGGCCTTATTCATTGTTCCCTGAACAATTGGCCCCCCAAAATTGGCCTGTTTATTTTGGCTGAGAATCTTGCAGAAGATCACATATTTGAGACTTTAGTTGGGTAGCATCCACATACTGTATGTCTGCTGAGTCACTGCTGAGTGTAGAGTTTGTTTATTTCCATTTTGATCCCTTGAGTGACACAAAAGTTTCAACTGTTAGATTTACTTTACATTACTTTTACATATACTCATTAAGCAGACGTTTTCATCTAAAGACGTACAAATATTTCAGATACTACAAAGTACACATACAAAGATTCAGTTTAAAGTAGGAAACCTAATATTTACTCCCTGAGGGCCATGGACCTTTGTATAGTAGTGTTGTACACGTACTTGCAAGCACAAACACCCACTGTGGTCGGGGACAGTCAGACTTTCCTTATTGAGTTTTGTCTGTGTCACAGAGTTAGGGTTAAGCCTAACCCTGAACAGAGGAGTGAGAGATGAGTGAGCTGAAGGAGAGAGACAGTTTCTTCTCTGGTTTCTGGTGCTTGACGAGGGAAGAGTCTGTGGGTGGGCTGTCCACAAGGCTGCAGGCTCACGCCACAACGCTCGCACCTCTGCTGGTCCCAGCCACTTTATGACCCTCCTGGAGTTTACTGCCGGGTGTGGAGCAGGCTGTCATTAGCCAGGAGTAATTACTGTGTAAAACACCTCGGGCTGTTTGGGCACAGTGGAAGCTGTAGGAGAGAGAGGCAGGGGCCACTGGAGATCTCCCTCCAGATGAGTGCAGGTTAATTTGTCAATGACCAAACACAGGCCATTCACAGGCCGTTCATGCGTCAGGCTTTGATCCTGGGCCCCAGTATACAGCCAGAACACACATTGGAGGGAGAAAGCGTCCTGAAAGCAGTGTTATCTCCTCCTAGCTGATAGTGCTGGCTGAGTGCCGGACTCTACTTGTTCTGTCTCAGAGAGCGCTTTTGGGAGGGAGGGGTCAGGGGTCATCTTGGGAGGAAGGGGATGGGTTTGGGTTCCAAGCTAGCCTGTTTATAATATTGTACACTCCTAATGGAACCGACCTCTGAGTCCCCCTCACCCTGCACATGCAGGGACGCTCACAAACACACGCCCCTACCTAAGACCCTGTGCAATGGTTCTATGACCTCGGGTTTGGAATCATCCCAGGCATTTGAAGTGGAAAGCATTAAAGATGTTCAAACCAATATATCTAATGATAATACTTTTAATGTTCAAACAAGGATGATAGTAGGTACAGTGTATCAAAGTTCACCCCGCGCATGACTGAGGCAGGGACACGTGACTGAGGCAGGGACACGTGACTGAGGCAGGGACACGTGTCTGAGGCAGGGACACGTGTCTGAGGCAGGGACACGTGACTGAGGCAGGGACACATGACTGAGGCAGGCCCAGGTGAAGAGGCAGGGACACGTGTCTGAGGCAGGGACACGTGACTGAGGCAGGGACACGTGACTGAGGCAGGGACACGTGACTGAGGCAGGGACACGTGACTGAGGCAGGGACACGTGACTGAGGCAGGGACATGTGACTGAGGCAGGGACGCGTAACTGAGGCAGGCCCAGGTAAAGAGGCAGGGACACGTGACTGAGGCAGGGACACGTGTCTGAGGAAGGCTAGCAGTCCAAGAGGCCTGGAGCCTGACAAGGATCTGATTTTATGCTTGAAACTGTCTCAACATCACAACCCTCCTTTAAATCTAAAAGTCTGAAACCCGTCTCTTTGTCTCAGCTGCATGTCTGGAATATTTTGAGAGATTTTATCTGGTGCGTTTAGTTGACTGAAGACTGCCTGTCCCAGTAGATAGAGTAACAGCTTATGTGGTTGACACAGACTGAACATGACACAAGGTTAAGATCCTATACATTTTCATGTTTTTCAGTGTATGGGTAAATAAAAAGACACAACATATCCTTGAAGAACTACATTTTTGTTTCCATATTGCCGAGCAACAGTATTTGATGATTTAATGAGCGTAGTGACCGAGGCATGTGACATCACAACAATGGAACGCTGGCTAGTCTCCTAGCAGAAGTCGATGAGTCCTGTGAATCAGACTCCCTTTCAAAGACGTGCCGCAAGGTCCACCTGTCAACAAGGGAAGCATGGAGAGGGTTCGTGTTGACATTCACTTCAGTCCTGCATGTCAGACTCCAAAGTGACTTTGTAACCGTTAGAAATTATGAATAACTATGCATGTAATGTAGGTAAATTTGTTTTTACCTCCTTCAAAATAGAGATTTTGTTTGTTTTAGCTTTGCCATAGAAAACAAGGATAATTCAAGTTCCATGAAGTTTCAAGTCCAATACAAGCTAGGAGTGTTTAAGACCACACGTTTGAATACTCACAGGAGACTAAGAGACCCAGAGAAAATAGAGCTAGTTTAACAGTCCAGAGGTTAAGAACCACCACAGAATGGAAACTGTGTGGCCCACAGAAAAACCCTAACCCTTAATTTTTATAATGACGCAGTCATTAAGGATAATAAATTATCATTCCATACGACCTCTGAAAATAGTGAAAATAAATTTTCAATCACATTAACTTTGTTAAAGTTTTGTATAAAAATTAAACAATTGATGTCTCTTTTAAATCTATCGGTGAACCACAACAAATTCCTGAAGTACTTGTGCTGACCTCAGTGGGGTGCTGTATATTAACCCAGCAAGAGAGAGGTGAGAGAGTTGTCACAATTAGCCATAGAGGCTCTGTTCGCTTCACCAAAACGCAGCAAGCAGGAAGTAAAACAGGAGGATTTCCAATTGTAGGAAGGTAGATAAATCTGCTTGATTGTCGCTCTATGCATGATAAACCTACTCCAAAAATGATGTGTAGCTTTTTTTGTGAATTCTGTTATCAATAATTAGCCTGTATTTTATTTAATTATCTATATTTTATGTATTTATGTAACCTGTGTATTTATTATTGTATTTCCACCATAACTGCTCCCTAAATTGTTTCTTATATCGGCTGGAAGGTTCTGGAAATGTACGTTTTTAGTGGCAAAAAGTGAAGCTAATGGTAGTTAACTAGCTCAATAGGGTCCAACTGCAGACCTCTCCTTAGGCCCCTCTCATGCAGGTGTTATCGCCCCCGCTGGTTGGAGAAATCTTTGCGATATGAACTGAAGTTAGAACGTAGTTTACATGAATGGCTTCTACAGTGGTCGCCTGAACAGTCGGAAAACTGAGCTTTGTTAGGTGAGGTGTGGTGTTAGTACCTGCTGTTGCGACTCGATCTTGAAATGGTTTACATCACAAGAATCGTAGCTTTCAAACGATATATGGCATGTGTAGCAGTCTAAAAATATTTTGGTGCGTCGCATAGTTTAGTACTTAACAATCCTAAAGTCCGCCGGTGGGCCGTTAATCTATCAAGTAGCCTACACTAAATAAAAAATGTAAAATAATGGATTGGAGATTACATTCTACTTACAAATGTTATATTAATACAACTATTAATACAACTTAGTTAACCAGGGTAACTGGTTAGTTAACCAGTAGGCTACTCAATGTGACTGTGATAAAAGTATACATTTACATTTTTGTGTAATGACAGTAGATGTATGTATAATACTTTATTAATGTAGAAACATAATATACTGTATTAAGTGCAAGCCTAATTCTGTTTTTTTGTTGGCACCAATTCATAAAAGTGTGTCCCGTCAGGCACTTACCAGAGGATAGCACACACACACACGCGCGCGCGCACACACACACACACACACACAGGTGTTTGGGAGCTGTCGGCCCCACTATCAGCAGACCATTAGACAAAACCAGCGGATGCGGAAATGGTTTTCTTTTATTGCTACTCATTAATGTGTTCCCTGGCCTTTGAGTGGAGAAACCTTATCCTGCGAGTTATGTAAATACCGTCTGCTCATTTTTGCCTTTTGAAGTCTGCTTTCTATAAATTGAGCCAATTTTGGTATTGCAGAGCTGTTTAAACAGCTGTTTGTCTTCATAAAGGATGCACTAGAGTTCTGCTCCTATTTGCTATTCCTTCTGGAATACCTCTTCTGGTATCATAAAATCTGATTAAGTATTAAATAGCTTGCATTAATAGATTTAGAGATTGTTTCAACAGTTGCGTTTTCTAGGGTATCAAGTGTATTGATGATAAGATGATTTTCTTGGTGTGTGTGGCCTGGATTTATGTTTTTTTTCCTCTAAGTTATTGAGATGTTGGTTCCTAGGTATGCAGTGTCTTTCACAGTTTCAAATGCCACATTAGCTAGCCAGCGAGTCAGCTAGCCTAGTCCACACTTGTAACATGGGCTGGGTTGAGCTGGGCCTAGCCCAGCTCAGCTCAACCTAGCCCAGCCTGTCGTTGCCCAGCCCAGCTCAACCCAGGCCAGCCTGTCCTAGCCCAGCTACGCTCTCTCCTCCCTCTCCATGTCCATAAGTGTAAAAGGCTGTGGAGGAGCCAAGTCTATCTGCACATCTGCAGCTCAACAGTGGACAAGCATTGTAATTAGAGCTCCCATGCTAATCACATTTAGCATTTGTAGAGGTCTACACCAAACCCAGTTCTTTTTTTTCTTCCCTAGTTTTTGGAGGCTGAAAAGCTTCATGACTTTGGTAATCAGAAGGGTGACCACGTTTGCCTAAGTAAGTTGACATGATCAGATTACTGTCTCTTGATCAGAGCCACATGCTATTCCTATTGATTATGTGTCTGCGCACATTTGTGTTTCTGGGCGTGCTCGGTAGATATTTGACACGGCCCTTGGGGGGGCAGTCTGGCCTGCAACATAACATCCATGTGATTAAGGAACGAGACAGCACCACTTTCACATTGGTTTGATTAACCCTGGAGAGACCCCTGTACAGAGCCTGTGACCAGGAGCAGCAAGGAGTTTGGGTTAGGGTTACAGCTACATGTTTGTTCCTGGGTTTTCCAATGGTGGTTCCTCCAAAACGTGACGTTTTGTAAAAGCTTGTTGTCTTTGTTGTATGTAAGTTTTTATTGTTTGCTTTTGATTATTTTGTGTTTGAGAACGTCTTTATTTACATTTAGTCATTTAGCAGACGCTCTTATCCAGAGCAACTTACAGTAAGTACAGGGACATTCCCCCCAAGGCAAGCAGGGTGAAGTGCCTTGCCAAAGGACACAACGTCATTTTACACGGCCAGGAATCGAACTGGCAACATTCAGATTACTAGCCCGACTCCCTCAGCGCTTAGCCACCTGACTCTATTTTCTTACTGACCGTCTCAGATCTGGTCGTACATCGAAAGCGAGTGTGGTAACAGGTCTCCCTGAAACCATGGTGATTTCTTAATGGCAACACAATAGACCAATTGCTCTTTCTCCTGCTCATGGACAGAGCTCATCCCCCTCAGCATGAAGCCCCATCCAGAGGACTAAGCCCCTCCCATTAGGTGACACCCCCTCCCATTCTATGAAGCCCATCACATTTACTAATGCAATGGGCTGTTTCTATGCTCCTCCCATTTCCTGGTACATGACTTCCAATGGCACTCTGGAACCTCTTAAAAGCCCTGTTCTGTTTTTGTACCTGTTTGATTGTACCCAGCCGAGGGGGAAGGGTGATTGGCCTGCTGGTTCAGATAATGACAATACTTCAGAGGACCAGTGAATGTCAGCTAACAGGGTGACCAGCCAGTCATCCAGGGGACAGTGTCAGCTAGAAACCTGCCTGACATGCCTGACACGCCTTATACGCCTGACACATGACACGTGCTCCTGACACGCACATTCATTCCGCCACAAAGCCAAAATTCCTCATTTCACTGTTGAGTTTCACACTCTTGATGGGCTTCAGATGATTCATGAAGCTTTATTCTGTGTTGGAAGTTTTGAACTTTATGTGAGGTGCAGCTATTAAAGTAATGCCATCTGAAGGGTAAACTAAAGGGTACAATTTCTGGGAAAATTGTAGGGTGTGCTTGCTTGCGTCTGTTGCAGGTGGGTCCATTTATTAACTGTATTTTTTACAACTGATATTTCTGTATATTAGATATAAAAATGCAAGAAGTTTGCTAGAAGCGATAATTGTCAGTAAAAATGCCAAATGTGACCATTTGGTCTCAGTCTAGAGCCCTGCGTGGAGAAGCTGACCCCGGTAAAATGTGCTACGAGCAAGCTAGCCTAGCTGCTGTTGCTAGCCAAACTTCAGTGAGGGGATTGTTTGAATGCACCGGAAATGACATAGTTTTGGCTGTGGCATTGAAGACAGTGACGCACCACATAAACTTCAGTTTAAATACATTATTTAATGTGACATTGCTTACTGTTCACGCAACGTCTTGTTACTTAAATGTATGATGCTGCTAGTACACCACGGCACGATACGATACTTGCTGTGTGACAGTCTTAATAGCACATCTATGCATGCGTCATTGCTGACGTTGTGACGTTAGGCGAGGACTGAGTTCCCTTTGTGCACACAAGGCACTTTTTGCCACAAAAACATTGAAAGCTCCTAAACCATGCAACCGAACGAAAATCCCAACAGAAGCAACGCAATCGAGACCAAGACGAACCTTTTGACACTGACGTTGTCTATGTAGTCCAAATATTTAGGAAGCCTTAGGGGTGTGAAAATAATAAATAATATATACGTGAGAGAACAATGTTTGTGCTCGCTGAAGGCGTGAGCACACCCAATAAAACTTATTTCAGTTGGCATGGCATAAAGCTGTTTGCTGTTGAACTCCTGAACAGTGGTGAGGCTGTGTGTGTGTGTGTACCCTTGCCTATCACCAGTCCTCTGGGTGATAAGGGGTTAAGACCAAGGCCTTGCTCTGAGGGGAGACTGAAGGTTCTTCTCAGAGAGGATGCTAGAATCATTACTCTTTTTCCTTCCTGCCCCTCTTACCTTCTGTCCATCTGAGGCACCGTTATGGCTTTTCAGTCTGCTTCCTGTTCAGAGACTCTGGTCCTCGTCCATACAAAAGGCGCCTCAGCTGCAGTGAGGCTGGATGCAGGGCTAAATTGACATGTAGGACCACTTTGAAGGCGAAGTCTTTGTGGACTGGTACTTAGGCGAGTGCTTGAGTACGTTTTCTGACCTGTAGTGATTGAGGCTCAGCCTTAAACACAAGCATTGGGATGGCAAAGCTCTCTATATATTTTCAATATCAATATAAAGCCATGATAGGGGTGTAAACTCCATCAGGGCCTGGTCACTGTGCTGAGACTTTCTCTAAGCCAGACGGTAACAGCTCAGTGTCTAACAGGCTCTGAATTCTCCCCAGGGAAGTCCAGTGTCTCTGCACTGGCCCAGCTACTACAGACACCTATCCCCCTCCTGGCCTCATATTTTACCTCTCAGGATGTTTTTCTTGGAGAGTCATGGTAACTGGCCTTGACAGCCCTTTCCCAGAGAATCATCCTAATGGTTTAAGTGGGAGCACTATGATACAGGCACAAGGCTCTTGTTGAGGCGAGCCCAGCGGATCAGCAGTCCTGCTTTTCCCATAATGCCAGTTGGTTTCCCGTCGCTATCAGATGCTGTTCTCATGCTCGGCTGTTGGTTCTCATTCACATCAATTAAAGCTTCTCAGGACACCAGGTTGAGAAGCACCCAGGTGTTCATGCCAGCCTGTTCTGCACACCCTGTAAACTGTGTGATGTGTGTTACATTTAGTCAGTTAGTCATTTAGCAGACGCTCTTATCCAGAGCGACTTACAGTAAGTACAGGGACATTCCCCCGAGGCAAGTATGGTGAAGTGCCTTGCCCAAGGACACAACGTCAGCTGGCATGACCGGGAATCGAACTGGCAACCTTCGGATTACTAGCCCGATTCCCTCACCGCTCAGCCACCTGACTCCCTATTACACGGCTGTTCTTAATGCTGTAGAATGCCCCATTCACTTGACTCCGCAAGTAATCCGGTAACCTTTCAACCCCAGCGTACTCCGTTGCTTAGCGACGTCAGCTGATTTGAAGCCTAAAGAATGTTCAACGTCTTTGGCGAACTATTTCTTTGCTGATCAACAATACGAATGGTAACAAATAAATTGTAAAAAGACACACTGTGTTAAGTAAGTAGCCGTGTAATTAGCGGGATAATGTATAGAACACCGTTGTCATTATCGGGAAAATAAGCCCGCAAAACAAAACTTGTTCGCCCTGTCGGGGCTTATTTTCCCGATAATGACCGGCGTTCTATACATTATCCCTTACATATAACCATTCAACGGTGGCATTGAAGGGTGAGTGTTCCAATAGATCTACAGACAATGATTGACAGAAAGGAGACCCCCATACTGAGCAAAGCTCAGAATCTTGAGATGCTCGGGAAATTTACTTGTTTTCTAGCACTGCTAAATGTCTTTTCATTTCCCTCCCAATGATATCAGGCAGAAATTTGACACCACAAAAGAAATGTGAGCATCGTTTTCATTCAGCCTGAGAGGCTGGTAACTATCACTCACAAACCAAGTGCCTGAGAGGCTGGTAACTATCACTCACAAACCAAGTGCCTGAGAGGCTGGTAACTATCACTCACAAACCAAGTGCCTGAGAGCAGGAAAGTTGGATAATGCTGGTCAGAACTGCAGACCAACCCCAAATCCTATTATTACACAATCCTTAGCAAATGAAAGAGGGAAACAGAAAATAAGATTATGTTCATTTTCTTGTTTCTTTCTACCGAGTCTACATTTGATGTAATCATGCCCAGCAGGGACCCTCTCCTCAACATGACATCACTCTGATCCATTCTTTCTGATCTCAGTTTTCTGTTTCTACATTATGATCTCCATGTTGCTGGCCTTGCAACGGCCATCTGACAGCAGTCATGGACTGCATAAGTGACCATGAAGCCGGTTATTGGTACTGGTAAAAAAGACCTTTGTGTGGCTAATGCTGATGCTCACTGATTGAGACTGTGACATGGTTTGATTGAACAATCTAAGATGACAGAACACAAGTCACCCAAAACAAGGATCCAGAAGGATCTCCAGCTCCCAGTGGTTGCAGCCAGAGTTCTCCCCCTGCCCTCCCGGCCTGGCAGACGGCACTGTTCCGGATGATCCAGGACGCTCGGATGTTTAACAATCAAGGTTTTGACATGCTTACTTCCTGCTCACACGTCGGGGCCTTTGTAACCGTTCCAGAAGCATTACCCCGGCCGCAGGAGGACAGCAGAGATGATGGAATGTGTACAAACCCCTATTCTGTCTGCATCCCGCCTCCAGCCCCAGCCCCCACCCTCAGCCATGGCCTGGCTCATCCCAAGGTTAAATCCTTGCACTCCCCCTTGGCTGTGGGGATCAGTGCAGCACATCTGGACCCAGGCTCAGGCTCCTACTGTTCTTAACTGGACTGGGACTCGCTGCACTATCACTCTGTAGGATATCATCCTATAGCATCCCTGGGACCACAGGGTCACCACTGACCTCTCATATGCTTTGTTTACTGTACCACAGGAAACAATCAAGCCATTAAGCCATGACCATTGTATCATGTATCTTAAGTGGTTTAAGCAGACGGGTGGAGGGGGAAGGCTCAGGGATTGGATTTGTATTGCATGTTTGTTTGTCTGTGTGTCTGATTGACATTTTAAAGCCTGATAGCCTTCCATAGGAGCAGAAGGGTTTGTTGATGCTTTGGCATTACTGCTTTGTCCGTTACATTAGAGATGAAATGAACAGATGACATGATGGAAACTGTACACTGGACGTGTTCATATGTCACGTCTATAATTTACATTTACATTTAGTCATTTAGCAGACGCTCTTATCCAGAGCGACTTACAGTAAGTACAGGGACATTCCCCCCGAGGCAAGTAGGGTGAAGTGCCTTGCCCAAGAACACAACGTCAGTTGGCATGACCGGGAATCGAACTGGCAACCTTTGGATTACTAGCCCGATTCCCTCACCGCTCAGCCACCTGACTCCCGATATAATGATGGATAGAAAATCCACAGTCACATAAGTCACTACAAATGCAGTGGAAATTAATCATGTTGGCTACTAACCCCAACCTTAAGTAGCTTTGCCCCAATGTTTCTGAAACGTCTGTTTAAATAGATGTAGCTGGGCACAGCCCCAACATCACTCATGTATGAAAAATAGAGCATGTTCGTTCCATGAAGTCGTCGCACATCTCTCTGCCTGTATTGCCACATCCAGAATAGATCACATGGGGTCCCTGTGAAGGGGCAGAGTCTCGGTCCTGAGCTGAATGTTTCAGACATCTGTCTCTGTCTTTTGACACAGTCTGGATGGCACATTCTCTTGTGAAGCACCAAAATCCACAAGAGACTTTTGTTGTGTCTGCCAAATGATGTAATGACACAGGCCTACGCACTCACTTTCATTCGCTAATGGTGTGTGCTGATGGGTTTGAGTCCGTTTGAGAACCAGGCAGTGATGTCAAACATGTTGTCAGAACCAGGCCTGTAGCTGCTATGAGGTGACTGCATGGTTTCTGACCAACTCCACACTAGACTCCTAGATTTCCTTCTCCTCAGTGGTTTAATGGGTCTTGTTTCAACATAAGTGGTTCTAAATACTAGTTTGTAGTTGGACTTACTTTATATATATCATAAAATAGGACTTTTAAGGCTGTATTATAGCCGGATTTATTCCTCAAGAAGCTAAATCCAAGAACAACAGAGGCCACGGTGGATGTGACTTCACAGCGCTAAAAGAACTACTGAGGGTGGACTAATGTCGAGCCATTCTGGTATAATCAGTTCTTCTTATTATTGAAAACAGCCTACTGCAAGCCTTTTGTGGGTAAATATCATATAGCTGGTTTCCATCAGTAATTTAAAGATTGAATCAAACCTCTTCAAAATGGCCCAAGCTTGACCCATCCTGAGCAGAGCTGGTAATCTCATTCAATTTCCCTGAAGCCTTAGCTTAGCGCAGGGAGCAGAGACTTTTATAGACCAGCTTGAGTCACCAGACTTTCTCTTTTTTCCCCTCTCCTGCGGGCGGGTGGGGGAGTTTATTATTCAAGAGAGTGATTTCCTCACATCAAGCATGGTCAGGACCCCCTATCTGCTCTATATCTCCACTGCTTTGATATGAGAATGTAATTTTAGGAAATTGGAAGCAAGGAGGAAGTGGCGTGCTGTCCTTTGTGAACTCTCCACATCCTGTTACAGGGCCCGGCGAGTGTTTGATCAGTATCTGCAGCTGGAGGGCTGGCCGGAGGGAGCTAGCTTGCCATGATGGCGCTCTGGCCGGAGGGAGCTAGCTCGCCATGATAGCACTCACGCTGGACAAAAGGACAACTGCTTTCCCCTCTCTCCCTCATCACCGAGCTTCACACACACACTTCATTTCTCTCCTGCTCTCTCTCTTCACTGCTAAATTACACACCAGATTCTAATGTTGCTGTCTGGATTATTTTGTGTGTCCTGGTGCCTGGGTAGGTGTATAGGTGTTATTTAGTGACTTGACAGGTCAGAGTGACTTGCAGAGTGTGTCGGAGCAGCGTGCATGCACACAGTCAACATGGCAACTGTTGCTGGATTTGGTGATCATGTTTTCACCAGCCCATACGTGTTATTGTTTTAGTCTCTGAGGGCTTCCTGTACGTACATTTGCAAATGTAGAGTTATTAGCGCCATGGCCAACCCGCAGATTGCGCACACTGTCGTACTTCAGTTTACATCGTATTTACGAAACCTGCAGTTCAACGGGTAATCAGCGCATTTTTCCGCCCACTATACCGTAAATTGCGAGCACTTAAACGCGCAATTGAAAGGGCCTCCTTCTCTCTTTCTATCATGGATCAGCCACCAAAGTCAAAACAGCGAAAACAAAGATTTAGTGACAACGAATACATAATTAGGTGCACTTTACGCATCCCCTCCCATCTCTTTATGGGAAACTCCCCCTTTCCCCTGGACCCTCCCGTGAATGCATATGCCTGACATGGAAAAGCGGAATTTGCCATTTTCAGTTCCCGCGACAGGCAGTCTGCGCTTTTACCTCAGTGCGGCATGTTTGTACATACCTCGCCATGCTTTTAAGCGCAAATTGCAATCAAATACGCCTGAAGTGCGCACAAAAGCGTTAGTACATGAGGCCCTGAGTGTGGTTGTTTGTCTAAAAACCAAACCAGGCTCCCTGTATAACATTGATGAGTCAAAACACATTATGAAATGTATGCTTCATGGCAGAAATGTCAGGACGTGTTCTCCATGGGTATAAACTCCATAAGGCTACTGTTCCATGATCAGTTCCATATGGTGTCCTATCACAGGACGGAGTCATTTCTATATCTGGTTTCACAAGGGGTGATCCAATGCGTAATATCACAGCACCATTCTTGCTTTGTAGGAAGAGAATTGGAGCAAATCGTAGAAGAACGACCTTTCAGACAACGATGGAAAGGCAGAATTTTCCAGGTATTTTCCCTCAATTCACACTTAGTGTCGTTGGCATTGACAGACTTTGAACAACATTATACCCCCTGTAGAACCTTGATTCTGTGTCTCCTCCACCTCTCCCAGCTCTCTCTCCAGGCTGTTGTTAATTGTAATTATATGAATGAGGACCTCACTAAGATCCACATCCTCCACATGACAGAGTGTAGTTGGATCAGCTCAGCAGTTGACTCAGTGAGCTTGGCTCAGGCTTCATGTGAGGATCCTACCCATCATGGCTGGAGGGGTAGGATGTCTGGCCCGAGGAGCACAGCTCAGGGGTTAATGGGGGGTTGGGCAGGAAGCTCTCACATGACTAGGTCTGGTTAAGTCCTCCAGGAAACATTCTCCTCTGCATCTAGGGGCCTGATGTGTAAACACTGACATGCTGTAGCTCCTGTGGCCCCGGCAGATCAGGCTGCAGTGCGTCCTCTCCCCTCCCCTCCTCTCACCTCCCCTCTACCAGGACCCAGCTGCTGAGGGACAAAACAGCTCGAGTACTCTAGTAAATTAGTGATAATGGCTCCTCTATGTGTCAGATCTGGGGGGTGTCTGTTCGTAAGAGGAGGCAGCTGTATGGACTGCAAACATGCTGATGAGGCCCGTCAGACGAGCAGGCAGCTTGGCCCCTCTGGGCCCGGGAGCACCTGGGGGAACCAGGGATCGTTTAGACCCTCAGCAGAATCATGAGGGCTGATCCAGGAGCTGACTCGATGCCACTGGGCAGTGTGGTTGGACTTATAGCTGGTTTCTTTTAGTGATGATAAGAAATTATTTTAGCATGCTCCTTTATCCAAAGCGACAGACAAGCGATCTTTTGATCTGCAGTCAACATTCCTTGATCTTGATTAGTTTGGTTCAGTTTGGTTATCAATACAGTTTCCTGTATTGAATTCATATCCAGAACTGTAGCTGTCTGCACACAGCAGGGTGACCTATTTCTGTCCAGTACTCCCCTGCCCTTTCGCCTGCGTGGGACAGTATAGGATTAACACCACACAGAAACCCTCCCTGGTCTCTTCCTGTTTCACTGAGCCTCTGGCAAAGCTGCTCTGGTGACGACTGAACATGCATCATCAGCGACAGAAAGATTGGGGACTCGTTTTTGACAAAAATACATCTTGGTAATTGTGTCGTTTGCTCTGTATGAAACCAAAGTGCAGTTCTGTGTTGCAGTTTGAAAGCCCACAATGACATCATGTGCAGGGTTCTGTGGGCAGACTGGATGGCACAATATGTCACTGCACTGTTGGAGACTGCTACCGAGGGGACAACAGCTGGCCCCAGAGCCACTGTGACAAAAAACGACAGCGACATCTGTTTATCTGCAGGGCAATGTGACACTGATGGTGTTAACGGCAACAAAAAAAGACACCGAAATCCCTCTTCCCTCACTCTGTTAAACTCTCTCTCTTGTTCTGTCTCTTGCTCTCTCTCTCTCTTTCTAGCTCCCTCTTTCTCTATCTGGCCTAATTTGTACATCTGTTGAGGACAAATCATAGAATATCAAATAAAACAACTACCTCTGAGAGCTGTAAGCTGCAGTCCTGATGTTTGATCTAATCGCTGCACAGACGCTGTGGAAGAAAGGGATATTAACAAGTCAAAGTGCTAATTATTTGAAAGCTCTTTTTGCTGAGAATTTGCAATGCACTCAAGAGAGTTAATGTGTATGTTGTGTGTATGACTGTGTGTATTTGTTTTAATGCACACATTTGCAAGGATGTTGCCCGAGGCCTAATGTAGGCTCTGTGTTTCACAGTCTAAATCCTCACCATCAGAGATCACAGGATGTCTGTTTACAGAGCTGCCCGCTACGAATAATCTCATATCTCTGTTTTACATCTGAACTTGGATGAGTGACCTACTTTTGTTGAAGCGACGGGCAGTGTTTGCAGTTTGCTTCAGTTGATTTCATGATAAGTGTTTGTTGTGTGAAAATGTTATATCATAAAATCCACTGATAAAATCATATCACTGTGTTGCATCAATGGATAATCGTTCATCTTTGGGCCAAAGTGTTGAGAATCAATGACCAACGTTAAGCATCCAACTGTTTATTGTGTTAAATCATGTATTCAATCCTCACACCAACAATGGGGTCTGAAGATTAAGTTATCAAACAAAACAATGCTTTAATTTGGGTGTTAAAAGTTGCAGTCTAACCTTTGTCTGCTGTAGTTGAACATGACATTCCTCCAAGGCACGTGAGCCATCTAAATATGTGACACGTCTACAGACAAGCCTGCAACGTGCTAACATGTGAAAACATGCATGTGCTCTGTAAATAATGCGGCGCAAGCCTTATCCACGCATTGCTAACATCCTCCACAGAGATGTCAGCGATGTTAGCAGGGTTAGTTTCCAGGCAACAGTCAGACCATGGACAGAGGCCCTGAGACGCACAGTCATCACGTCTGTGTTCCTAAAGTAGACCGTAAACATTTACTACCCGTCTTAAAAGAGGCAGCCCGCCCATGCCCTCAGGCCCCCTGCCCCCCCCCCAGACCCCCCTGCCCCCTGCAGATGAAGCACTGCACCAGATCATCCAGGGCTTCTGCCTTTATGGTTCTTATCAGTCTGGGTGTCTCAGAGGCCAGAGCAGCATGGCGCCACAGGCCTGCTATCACACAGGGTCGCTCGGGCTGTCTTGCCTCCAGACACGTTCGTCCAGGAGGATCCAAACAGTGGCTCTAGCCTCTCACTTTTACGGCCCTCTTCCTGCCAGCTGCTGTGGCGACCAGGCCAGGCGACGATGCTGGACCCGGGACAGACTAGTTGAGATTACAGATCAAGTCTGATCTCATTGTCTAAAGTCACATTGCTCTGGATTGATTGGCTCTGAGCTACGGGGGCAGCCTTATCATCTGTTGAACACCGCACTGTGCACAGTACTGAACACACCAGGGAAGCTTTCTTTTTTATACGGGCCTTGAGGAGGAAAGCCAAATCTCAAAGCCTGCAGGGGCACTACGCTGGGCTACACCAGGTCAAGCGATACTGACCATGTTTTCATGACATTTCAAAGTATACTGTTGTGTGAAAGATCTGATTAATGGGTAGGGAGTCATAAACAGCAGAATAAGTTTATCTGAGACATTAAAAAAAATACATTGAGGAATTCAAACACACCTGAGCAATGGCTATATTGTTCTTTAGAATTTCTCGAAGAGCTCCCCTGCTTAATGGGGGCTGAGATGGCACAATGGCCCATTCATCCACCCTATAAGTAAGTGGTTGTCCTCTACACATACCAGGGATAAATATTAGCCAACAGGCATGACCATCATTATGGATTCTCTAGTCCCTCTATCCAGGGGCAGTCAACCACTGATCAAAGAGTGTGTTTGGCTCAAATGACTGGATGACAGGTGATGGGGGGGGGGGGGGGGGTACAAAAGCGGTCAGTGTGTTTGAGTTGTGAGGTGTAAAGGTGTGTGTGGCTCATTGTGGTCCTGTCAGGTAGCGATGCCCGACGGCAGCTGGGCTTCCTCCTCCCAGGGCTGACCGGCCTCCCTCTCTCTCCACATGGTTGGGGCCCGGAGGCTGGGGCCCGGAGGCTGGGGCCCGGAGGCTGGGGCCCGGAGGCTGGGGCCCGGAGGCTGGGGCCCGGAGGCTGGGGCCCGGAGGCTGGGGCCCGGAGGCTGGGGCCCGGAGGCTGGGGCCCGGAGGCTGGGGCCCGGAGGCTGGGGCCCGGAGGCTGGGGCCCGGAGGCTGGGGCCCGGAGGCTGGGGCCAGCAGTAATGTATACAGCCAGGGCTGTCTGATCTGTGTAATTACCTGGTCTCACATAAAGGTGGGTTGTTGTTGCAGATAGTGGTCACATTCAGACCCGCAGGCCCCCCATTCACAAGAAAGGGATTTTTATCAACATTGATTTGAGCCTAATCCTGTGACCCCCTACGCCAGCCATCCCAGACCCCTCCAGCCATCCCCAGAACCTACCCCCACCCTCCCAGCTCCCCCCTGCCTCGATCCCCAACACTGTCCCTTTCTTCTCCCAGTTGCCTGGGGCTACACCTGAAATGAGAAGGTGTGATCCAGGTGCTCATTTGGAGATTCTTGTCGTGCTTTCCGCTCCTGTGCATCTTCACTGATGCTGGGATGAAAGCCACTATTGTTTTTGCTGCGTGGCGGTGGGGGTCACGGCACTGGCTTTCCTATCTCCTGCTCGCCATCTCCGGGGTCCAAGCTCAGATGGCCGTCAATGCGTTCAGCACGCCTTGGCAGCAGTGTAGATTTATTGTATCTCTCAGGTCTTCATGTTTTCACAGCGCCGCCGGGAGGAAGAGTCTAAATGGCTTCAACACATGGAATGATTCATGGAGGCCCCGGCACGCACGGAAACAATCCAGAGGGTCACATGATCAGAAGGGTCACGTGATCAGAAGGGTTAACATAACCCAAACCCATGGTGACTTTTTACTGGTCGCGCCAACTCTCATGTTTGTCTGATGGGTGTTATGCTGACTCTTGGGTTAGGGTTAAACTCTGTCATGTTTGTCTGATAGGTGTTCTATGATATGATTGCTTAGTTCCTACATCCGTCATTGATCAGGCCAATGGAAATAGAGGGGCTGCATGAAACATCATGATTGGAGACATGTTTCTGACTCTTTCACGTTTATTCAGTTGCTGTTATTGTTTATTTGCACACAGTAAACCAAGCTTTTGTAGAGCAATTTGACTGAAGATCAGAGGTCACAGGTTCAAATCCAGCCCTGTCCTTCGCTTAGGATTAAAACATCTGTTAACTGAACTTGTCATTAGTATTATTATTGGGATTGTTATTAGGCATCTGCAGCTGAAGATGACGTGTCATGATGGGCCTGTAGAACAGACCATAACTCAGGATGCCCATCAGTGGATTTAGCTCTTCCCAGCCTCTCCACACACCTCTCCACGCACACAAACACACGCACGCATGCACACATGCGCACGCACAGGACTGCGGGAGTCGTCAGTGACACCCTTTATTCCGTGCACTGTCTCCCAGATGTGAGACCGTGCAGCTCATTCCTGCTCCGAGCCCCTATCACACAGCAGGTTGGAGGCCCTGGCAGGTCATTTCCTGTGTGCGTTTATTTGCGCAGATGGGTTTCGGGTTGGGAAGACGATATCACCTCACCTGGCCGTGAGGGGGACAGAGCAGGCCATTGTTTATTCATTCAACAGGCAGATTGACCCTAACGTATGCAGCAGGGCCAACAGGCACCCGGCCTGGAACACAATGGGGAGGTGAGGAGGAGAACCCCAAGGGGTTAGGAGACCCCCCCTAACCCACTCCGTTCCCCCACAATCCCGTAGCCCCACCTATCCTCCCTATTCTCCTCAGCCCACATTATTTCCCAGCCTCCCTAACTCCCTCAGTTTCCTCCTCCCCCAAACCTCCCAAACTCCTTCATCCTCTTCCAGTCTCCCCCAGTCACACTAGCCCCCTCAGCCTCCATTTCAGTCCTCCTTGTCAGATGTCTGTCTGCACTGGGCAGGGAAACCCTCCAGAAATATTAACCAACTAGCGCATGATGCATATCCTCCTCTCTTCTCACTGGCTGCATGATGCATATCCTCCTCTCTTCTCACTGGCTGCATGATGCATATCCTCCTATCTTCTCACTGGCTGCATGATGCATATCCTCCTCTCTTCTCACTGGCTGCATGATGCATATCCTCCTCTCTTCTCACTGGCTGCATGATGCATATCCTCCTCTCTTCTCACTGGCTGCATGATGCATATCCTCCTCTCTTCTCACTGGCTGCATTCCTTCGTCTGAAAATAGTGTTCTGTTCCTAGAGAGGACTTAACAATCAACATCTCAACCGTTGATGACATTGTTAAGCCCTTATCTTAACAAGGTGAGACTTTTACACGGCCACGCAGTGTATGAAACATTCTGTGATTATGGGATGTTTTATAGATGCTACGTCTCCTCCTCTCCTGTATACTGACGCCAAGCCTGAAGCCGTCCCCAGGCAAAGTAGACGACAGCCAATTGCTACATAGTTCTCAAATCACTGTGTATATAACCCAAAATAGGCTAGGCAAGGAAATGTGTTTATAATAAAGTAACAGGATGCACACATGTAGGAACGCTGAAAGACTAATGCCTTGTTGATGGAAGCTCAGATCCTTACACATTTTCGTGTTTATAATGAATGCTTTAAAATGCCTCTCTGTGTATGCTATGGCTAGCCTGCCAGCGCTTCGTTACTCTTCCAGCACTGTTTACAAAGGGAAGTGGCACTTTGAGTGAGTTGGCGTTATGTAAAGGCTTGGGGAGAGAAGGCTTGCAGAGAACATGTGTTTCTGATAAAGCATGTTCACTGTGTGAAGGCAGCTGCCCTCGGTTGTAGCTAATTCATTCAGCTGAACATGCAGTCATGTTATTGTTTCTGTGTTCACTGTAAGGGGGAGAGGGGAAATGAGGTGGGGGAATTGAAGTTGAAGTCAGGGAAGGTAGAGAGAGAGAGAGCAGCACGCCAGTTATAGTTTGTCCTTCTAAAAGGAAAAGAGTGGTTTACATCCTTCAACAGAGGACAATTCCCTCCTCAACTCCTTAGGGGTCAAAACATGATCTGTGCTGTGGAGGGAGACTGGAGTCTGGCCTGAATTACAGCTCAGCTAGGATTTCACCATCACTTGATGAGGATCCAGGCGAGCCACAATGTGGGACATAACCCTAGTGATGCTTGATGCTGAAGGACTGGCATCTCTACAGTGTCTCTCCTGTACTGCGCCTCATAGCCACGCCCACAGCCACGCCCACAGCCACACCCCCTCACCCTATTTGGGTGGCGTGTGTATGTGGTCAAGGGGATGGGGGAGGAGGGAGAGAAGGAGGGAGGGGGAGAGGAGGGAGGTATAGATATAGGAGATGTAACGAGTGGCAGCCACTGCTCCAAGTCCCCCTCACACACACCCCTACACACACACACACCCCTATACACACACCCCTATACACACACACACACACACACACCCCTACACACACACACACAACCCTACACACACACACACACACACACACCCCTATACACACAGCCGGACATGATCCACCAAGTGAACTGCTGTTAGGAACCCTAAACACAAACAAGAGGTCCTGTTCTCTCTCTGTTGCTTCTCGCTTCACTACTCCCTTCCTTCTCTGAGAATCCTGAAACATGGTTCCTAAGACCCCGTCAGAAAAGGGAAAAGTCTAAAGAAGTGTTTGTATTCATTGGGTGAAAGATTGCAGGGTGAGCAATACCAATTTTGAAATTTAAGCCAGAGCAGGAAAATCAGGATACAATTTGGCACTTATAGAGGCTAAATGATTTCCTCCTAGCTGCTGATTTTTACTGGGAAATCTACCCTCGGACTGAAAATTGCATCCGGAAAAATGTTTATGTAGTGTGGGTTTTTTCTCTCAAATGAATGATTATTCTCCTGACCTTTAACACACACTGAACACAATTTAGTTTAGTTTTTTCACGCTCACTATAGCCCCACTGCTCCATTGCTCTAGGACTGTAGTGTGGGTTGTTTTAAGGCTATGGGTGATAACAGAAGGAGTGCCTCAGAGGGTCTACAAGTACCACACGCTGCCTCAATCGTCTGGATTTTTATCTTTGTCCTTTTAGACATCATGTGTGTGAAGCAGATTAAGAAATTGAATGGGAGGACAATTGAAAACAACATGCTGTTTAGTTTACTTGTGACGGTCCGATTTACCGCACAGTTAGGACTGCGTGTTTAGACGTTAGTTGATGACAGTAAGTTTAGCAGAGGGTGATGGATAGCAGTGCTCTGTGAGAGGGCGTTGGAGCTCACAGCTGGAGGTGAGTAATCGTTTGGGATGAGTAACTACTCTCCCATGATCATTACACACAAGATGAGTAACTACTCTCTCATGATCATTTTACACACAAGATTCATTCATCCCCGTTGATCCTTGTTTTTTCTTCGTTTTGGCCGGTTACAGCGTCCAGAACTTTACACGTTTGTGCCTACATTCATGTCACAGTTTTTCACTGCAGGAAGACAAATGGCCTCTGGACTGATGAAAGACTCTTGCTGTGGTTAGGGAGGTTGGTTTTCTCACACAAATGATTCACTGGGTATAAATAATTATTCCAGAGACACGTAGGCACAGGGTCAGAGAGGCATGATGTCCACTCAGACTGTGGGAACGTCTCCATCCAGCTCAAGCACACGCTGAACTATTCCTCTGTCCTCAAACATCTCTTTTTGTAATAGGGCAACATCTGTGTGTGTTAGTCATTGTAAGAGGGATGGCTTTCAGATCTCAGACAGAATCCTATATGGTTTCAGCTGTCTCCCAACGAGTGTATGCATGCCTCAGCAGTTAAAGAACAGATAGCTGTTTGTGTGTGTGTGGGTGTGTGTGTGTGTACTGTATGGAAGTGTTCTGTTTGTGTGTGTGTGTGTGTACTGTATGGAAGGGTAACCCTTTATAATAAGTCAATACTTTTTGGCATTTACAAAGTGTTAACTAATAGTTAGTTAATCCTTTATAAAACATATTGAAACATTAACAATACATTATTAAATAGTTGATAAGCTTATTATTAAACACTATAAACACTGTTAAAAATGATGTATTTGATTCATAATACAATTCATAAGGTGTTTGATAACTTCATTACCATACTTTATAGACAGCTTGTTAATATAGTTGCAAACCAATAGTTTGATGTTTTATAGACACTTACTAATGATGCAACTTGTGATTGTTAGGTTTTTCACAAGTTGCATCATTAGTAAGTGTTTATAACATAGTTGTTAAGATATCTGCTAAGTATTAGTGTACATCATGTATTCGACATGGCGTACATTAATTAAAGACATAAGTAGATATGTTGTTATTATATTTACTCATGCTTTGTAAAGGTAATGTAAATTTTTGTAAAAAATGTAAAGGTTTGTTCACCATTTGTTAATGCTTTCTATACCAGCTCATGTACCATTAACAGCTTATAAACTACTGGTTTGTAACTATATTAACAAGCTGTCTATAAAGTATGGTAATGCAGTTATCAAACACCTTATGAATTGTGTTATGAATCAAATATATCATTTTTAACAGTCTTTATTAATGATTAACAGAGTTTAATAATACTCTTAACTATTTAATAATGTATTGTTAATGTTTCAAAATGTTTTATAAAGGATTAACTATTAGTTAACACTTTGTAAATGCCAAAAAGTGTTGACTTATAATAAAGTGTTACCTATGGAAGTGTCCTATTCTCTTTCTCCTACAGATCTTGAGCAACCCTCTCCAAAGGGTATCGACCACTGACATCCAGCGTTGCCTCTTCAGACATCTGGATACCGTCCTGCTTTCTTCAGGCTGATGTGTTTGAGCTTGATCATATTATCTGGTTGGAGTTTTCTTTCTCCCGCGAGGAGGAAGAGAACATGAGCTTGCGACCCAGGGTCTGTCCAGGGGTCAAGTGGTGATTGTTGATGTTGTCTCCTCTAAACACATGTTTAGTCCCATAAAGCGCAGCAGTTCCCGAAAGTTTGGGAACCATTAAGGGACTTCCTCTGTCAGTTCCGGAGTCAAGCCTCTGAGGACAGGTTGGGGGGAGCGAGAAAGGGGATTGGCCGAGAGGGGGATGCTTGGAAGAAGGGGTGTGTGGGAGAAGTTGGGAACTGGTAAGGGGAGATGGAGATGGCAAGGGGTGTGTGGATTGCATCAAGGCAGATTCAAATCCAGCCCAGGAGCATCTCACGCAAGGCTGGTCCAGACAGGAAGTGCCTGGCCAGGTTGTGTTGTGATAGAGGATCTGTAGATTGGAGGACGAGCTGTGAAGTTCACATGCGATGCAGAACCCTCCGGGGGCTAGAAGAGTCTCAGAGGAAATGAAAGGATCATTTAGTTTGTGGAAGAGAGAGAGGGAGAGAGGGAGGAGAACGGGGACACAGTACAGACATCCATCCAAGCTGTGATTCAAGCCGAGACAAATAAACAGCAGCAGGGAAGGAGAAGGGGACGCTTGAGGCTGGCTGGGCTGTACTATCAGCCTGCTTTTCAGTCTGGCTGTACTGTCAGCCTGCTTTTCAGTCTGGTATATTTAAAAAGATTCTCTCAGGGGCATCCAAAGATAAAGCTGTAGCTTCATTGTCTTCGGTCCTGTCTCAGTCCCCTCAGCCAACCTGGGATCTCCCTCACCCCCACCTCCTCAGGCCTGTCTGGGTACAGGGATCTCCCTCACCCCCACCTCCTCAGGCCTGTCTGGGTACAGGGATCTCCCTCACCCCCACCTCCTCAGGCCTGTCTGGGTACAGGGATCTCCCTCACCCCCACCTCCTCAGGCCTGTCTGGGTACAGGGATCTCCCTCACCCCCACCTCCTCAGGACTGTCTGGGTACAGGCTGTGAAATAGATTTGTGAGAGGGCGAGTGATTTCCACAGGCAGAGTTTAGAGGGGTGTAGGTGTCTGAATGTTCCGCTCTGATCAGGCTGCTGAGAGGGTGGCTGACCCCTGGCGCCACGGCCATAAATCATTTTGTTCCGTAACTTGGCCCCCAACCACTACTCTGGGGCTGTTGGACTGCCTGTCCAACAGCTCCTCTCCTCTGGCCTTACTGCTTATTAATTGTCCTTGGACTGTAGTCCGCCTCCATCTTCTGCTCACCCTATATGTACCAGTCTGGGTGTGGGGAGTTCAGATCCAGCAAGCCCTGGCTCTCAGCCCCTCCCCGCCCACCCCCCTGCTCTGACGCTTGGTTGACCCCAATTTGAGACGCTCTGCCTCTGATTATAGAGGACCTGGAGCTGACCATGCAGGGGGCAGAATGTTGTTATTGTGCAGTGATGTCTGCAGGTTTATCCTGTGAAGACTTCTCCGCAGACACACAGATGCCGCCAGTCCCAGCCAGTAGATGAAAGTCCAGCCTGTAACCCCCCCCCCCCCGCCCCCCTCACACACACATCCTCACCTTACCTCTCCCTCGCCCCTCTCCCTCCCACACCTCCCTTCTCCCTCACCCCAGGCTTCCAGGCCAGCTTGGCCAGGGCAGCTTCATGCTTATCAAAGCCACATGTACCTCACTGGCAGCTGGGGAGGCCTTTGGGTCTGCCTAGGCCTCATCCATCTGGGTCTGCCTGGAACTCCTCCAGCAGCCTGCAAGCCCCTCCTTCAGCACCACACCCTAACCCTGCTAGCCCCTCCCTCAGCACCACACCCTAACCCTGCTAGCCCCTCCCTCAGCACCACACCCTAACCCTGCTAGCCCCTCCCTCCCTCAGCACCACACCCTAACCCTGCTAGCCCCTCCCTCCCTCAGCACCACACCCTAACCCTGCTAGCCCCTCCCTCCCTCAGCACCACACCCTAACCCTGCTAGCCCCTCCCTCCCTCACCACCACACCCTAACCCTGCTAGCCCCTCCCTCAGCACCACACCCTAACCCTGCTAGCCCCTCCCTCCCTCACCACCACACCCTAACCCTGCTAGCCCCTCCCTCCCTCACCACCACACCCTAACCCTGCTAGCCCCTCCCTCCCTCACCACCACACCCTAACCCTGCTAGCCCCTCCTAGCCAGCTGTGGGCGGATCTAAGGTACAGCTCTGTGGCTGTGGGCAGAGCTTCAGGCAAATAGAAGCCTCTCTAACCTCTCCCCCACTCCCTCTCTCCCTCTTCCTTTCTCCCGTTCCCTCTCTCCCCATTTCTTCTCCCACACTCCCTCTCCCCCCCATCCCCTCTCCTTCTCTCCCTTACCCCCTCAAGGACCAGTGAGCTGTGACAGAGCAGGGTGATGTGAGATAAACCTGTAACCAAGATGGATTTGTGTAGTGGGTTAGGGCTAGATGTGTAGTGGGTTAGGGTTAGGGCTAGATGTGTAGTCTGTTGGAGCAGCAGGGGGGCTGTCATACTTGTGGTTGTTTGTGTCTCCCATGGCAGACAGGAAATGCTCTCTGTGACGCAGCCAGTCCTCTGGGCACACAGGTGGACCGTGGCCAAACTCAACATCCACTCCCCCCCCCTCTTCAGGACTACCTCCCACCCTCGACTTCCCACCCCCCTTTTTTTCAGAACTTTTTTTCCTACTTTTGTTTTTTCCTGCCTTTTTTTCTACAGAAGACAGAAGAGAGAGATGTGTTCTCAGGGCAGGAGAGACAGATGTGTTCTGCCACGGAGAGGTGAGGTGTTCCTTGCCAGGACAGGCAGACACACACACATACATGCATATGCACACACATACATACATACATGCATACATACATGCATGCATGCATACATGCATAGATGCATACATGTATATACATACTCACACACAAACACACAGTCCAAGTTTAAAACAGGTGTGTGTTGCCGTGCCTCCAGACTCGTGGTCTGTGAGATCTTTCTCTGGAGCATCTCAGCCCTTTCCCGCTCCCCTCCGAGTCCTCAAGTCTCTCTCGCCTCGCTTCAGACACTCTTGTCCCCTTTTCCAAGGAGCTCTGTCGAGGATGTAGACAGTAATTGGATACAGATGTTGCCATGGCAGCTCCCTCTAGACTGTTGTTTTAGCCTAGGAAAAGTGCTTTCCTACATACCAGTCTGACCTCCCTTTGAAAAGCTCTCAGAATTACAATCCTTTGTACCGCTTTGACGGTCTCCTCTCATGTGCAGTGACCAGGACATAGGGCACCCTCACCTCTATGATGATGTCAAACTCTCTCCCAACTGCTCTTGTCTGTCTTAATTGACCAGCTAACACTTCATAATGCTGCTGTTATTGTGGTGTGTATCTGTGCTAGGAGGGGAGGGCGGGCGTGGAGGGTCACTCCTCGCCACGTTGGCGTACACACGCTGGGGGGGCTGGGTAACGGGTCTCTCTCAGACAGTTCTCAGACCCAGCCCTGTCATCTTGCACAGGTCAGACACTGACCACTCAGTAACCCTGCCAGCCTACACAAGCCAACGATTCCTCATTTCTCTTCATCTCTCTTTCTCTGTTTTCTCTCTCTCTGTTTCTCTCTCACACAGTCTACACTACATGTATATAGACTGGATGGATGGAGTAGTATTACAGTAGTATTACAGACTAGATACAGTAGCTGACCTCTAGTCTAGGACTGCTCCCCACACACACACACACACACACAGTGCCGAAGGCAGACTTGTGCCCGCAGTGTGTTACATAGCATTTAGTTATGATCTCTGTGGAAAGTGTCCTAATATGGCGTCATCTTTGAGGCATACCGATGATGGTATGAGCAATGGGATGTGAAATTTTGTTTTTCAATACTTTCATTTTTACTTTGAAACTGAATAAACTAAATGGATGTTTTGTGTGTCCCCGCCTTCCTTCTTGGTCCAGACACAGAGATCTGCCCTGATATCAAACACATGGGAGGGCTTATCAAACACATGGGAGGGCTTATCAAACACATGGGAGGGCTTATCAAAGCAAGTTGAAATGAAACTTGGGAATCAAATGTTTTTCCTGTTTGAACTGCTTCTCACTTTCTCACAGAAGAAGTTGGATACAAAAGAAGATGGGGGAGCCAGATGAGAAAGAGAGGAAAGAGTTTCCACTGTTAGAGATGAGGCAAACACAAGGGAGGGAAGCTAGATTAGAGAGGAGAAGAGGGAGAGGAGAAATGGTGGATAGAGAAGAGGAGAGTATCCACTATAATCAATTTAACACATCTTTCGCTCTCAATCTCCATCGCTCCCTCTCTCACACTTCCCTGCTCTCACTCCCTCTCTCTCCCCCCCTCAGAGGAATGCCATGCTCATCCTCCCCCAGAGCAATGCTAAATTTCAGAGAGGGGCGATACTGCAGCTTGATGTGTGTCGGAGGTACATATGACATGCGACCAAAATGTCAAGTGGGGGTTACAGGACAGTTAGTGACACCGACTCCTACAGTATCTGGCTCCTTCTTGCATCCCCTCTGAATCACAACTTATCAGGGTCTACGCACTTGACAGTTTTTCACCGGGGGGCCAGACAAAGCAGGACATTAAAATCTCCAAACCGTATGCCCCCCCCCCCCCCCCCCCCCCTCTCCATATGGCCCCACCTCTATTTTAAAAGCTCTATTTCCCACTTGCTGCTGCAGGGGCCTGACCACTCTCAGATCTCAGGTCATCCTGAAATCCTCTCTGTCTGACTGGCAGACAACTTGGCACTTTGACTAGATGAGCCATCAGGCACAGTAAAGTTTACTGATGAGAGCAGTCAGCTGGCAATGGCCAAACACTGTCACACACACATGCACGCACACATACACACACACATGCTCACACACACATGCACACACCACCCCCCAAACACTGTCACACGCACACATGCAGGTGGCTGAGCGGTTAGGGTATCGGGCTAGTAATCAGAAGGTTCCGGTTCGATTCCTGGCCGTGCAAAATGACGTTGTGTCCTTGGGCAAGGCACTTCACCCTACTTGTCTCGGGGGAATGTCCCTGTACTTACTGTAAATCGCTCTGGATAAGAGCGTCTACTAAATGACTAAATGTAAATGTGGTGGTGGGGAGGGGGTCATCTTGAACCAGAGGAGGGGGAGCAGTAGGGGGGATGTGTGTGGCTGCTGATGTGTTGTGGCTGGCTCAGCAGGGGGCGAAGGAGGCAGTGAGGAATGCACACGTGAGTCACCACCCGAGGGCTTGTTTACCAGCGTGCTTCAGGGAGCAAACCAACTGCACCTCTATGAAATGTTTACAAGAACAACTTGTGTTTCTCTACAATTGATCCATTGAAACAATAGAAATATTCTGTGTGGCCTTTTTGTCAATGGGCTTTAATTGGTGTTGGGGTTAGGGTTGAAGATGGACAGTTTCAACATTAACACATAATTCTGTACTTTCTAGGGGCATCTGTTTCCAGGGGCATCCTGTACCTAACCCCTCTTCTTCTTGCTTCTGATGTCATGTTTTCCAACTTTGTGCTACTAACGACCATGGCTGCATTGTCACTCTCACCCTTTTAGTACTGCCACCCACCAGTAGTGGCACTGTGGGACTGAATGATGACCTCAGCTGATACTGGAACAGTGTTTCACTATCACTGCTGTTTTGAGCACCTTTAGGATGTATAGGGAAGATATCAAACAGATGTGAAAGGTTCATTCTGATCTGACACCCTATGGATCGTCCTTGTTGTTCAGTCGATTGATTTGAGGCTGAGCAGTAGACCACGGCTCTCATGTCTTTATCTCCTGTTTCCTTCTGGATCCCTCCTTCTGGTTTCTCTCATTCTGTCTACAAAGTCAGTCTTTCTATCTCGCTAACTCTCTCTTCCTGTCTGTCTGTCTCTCTCTCTCTCTCTCTCTCTCTCTCTCTCTCTCTCTCTCTCTCTCTCTCTCTCTCTCCACAGTTGAAATATATCCATATATTTTCTCTCTCTCCTGATCTCTCTCTCCCTATCCCTCTCTCCCTCCTGCTCTGTGTGTGTTCCTGGTGGGGGTGTTGTTTATGGAGCATTAACATGTATAACTGAGCCGAATGGTGCGGCTGCTCGCAAGCAGGGCTACGGTGGAGGAATAGGAAAACACAACGGCAAATAGGAAAACACAACAACATTAACTTCTGACGGAGAAGGTAGGGCCTATCTAGCAGAAGACGGACCCTCCTGATTGGACAGATGGACTGTCTGTATTTTAACAGGAAGGAGCAGTGAAAAACACGAACAGCACCTGTTTGAATGGTTTTCGAGGGGACAGACAGCAGCACCATCTCGATTTACTGACATTTTCGGTATACTAACACATAATATCAATTGGTTACTGGAGTTTTGCATCATGTATATGTCTCATACTTTATTAACATTCATGTATTACATGATTAACCTATAACAATAGGCAGCCATATTGTGAAGCAGAGCCAGAAATGTCTATGCTAGCTGCGTACTGTAGCCTAATGATTGAGGACTATTGTTCTACTGAACATTTAACTTTCGACTGTTGAAGTAAATGGGACTTTTTTTATTCATCAGCCCACTTACAATTTATCACGTTAACAACGTGTTATGACAATAAAAGACTTGAACTTGAACATTTATATTTGTAGTAGCCTACTTGATGCAAGTTGAATCTAATCTAGATAGCAATTACACCAGCAACTGCTCAATTTAAGACAAGAAAGGAGTTTGGTAAATAGAACAGAATATACAAGGCAACCAATTGCATTCATTAAAACATTTTATTATACAATATGTCCAGTGAGAGGGTCATTGTTTTTAGTGAGTGGACCTGAAATTTCTGCCGAGCGTTGAGAGCTAGCTGGACGATAGGAACCCTTAATCTGCAATTCATTGTGCCATTCATTGCCGTTGTGTTTTCCTATTTGCCGTTGTTTTCCTATTTGCCGTTGTGTTTTCCTATTCGCCGTTGTGTTTTGCACTTCAGGGCCACCGTACAGGGCGTCACTCTGCAATCAGGAGAATTAGCGGCCCGCACAAGGGTCCCCGCACAAGGGTCCCCGCACAAGGGTCCCCGCACAAGAGTCCCTGGACTCTTCTTCTGTTTCATTCATCCGCTCTGGTTACCCTGCCTCCCATTCTCCTCTTCCCCTTCTCCTCCCCTCGTCTTCCACTCTTCTTGGGGGGTCTACTGGGAGCACAGCTGACAGCAGCAGGAAGGAAGGACCTGCAATACCTCTCCTTCACACACCGGGGGTGAATCAGCGGGTGGCTGAAGGAGCTGCTTAGAGCTGCCAGGGGGGTCCCACATGGGGTGGGAGGTGTTGTCCATCAGGGATGATAGCTTAGCAATCATCCTCCTCAACCCTCCTCTCCTGTCCTCCTCTCTTGTATTCCTGTCCTCCTCTCCGCCTCTCCTGTCCTCTCCTGTCCTCCTCTCTTGTCCTCTCCTGTCCTCTCCTCTCTTGTCCTCCTCTCCTGTCCTCCTCTCCTGTCCTCCTCTCCTCTCTTGTCCTCCTCTCCTGTCCTACTCTCCTGTACTCCTCTCTTGTCCTCCTGTCCTCTCCTCTCTTGTCCTCCTCTTCTGTTCTCTCCTCTCCTGTCCTCCTCTCCTGTCCTCCTCTCCTCCTCCTCTCCTCTCTTGTCCTCCTCTCCTGTCCTCCTCTCCTCTCTTGTCCTCCTCTCCTGTCGTCCTCTCCTGTCCTCCTCTCTTGTCCTCCTCTCCTGTCCTCTCCTGTCCTCCTCTCCTGTCCTCCTCTCCTCTCTTGTCCTCCTCTCCTGTCCTCCTCTCCTGTCCTCTCCTCTCTTGTCCTCCTCTCCTCCTGTCCTCATGTCCTGTCCTCCTCTCCTGTCCTCCTCTCCTCTCTTGTCCTCCTCTCCTGTCCTCTCTTGTCCTCCTCTCTTGTCCTCCTCTCCTGTCCTCTCCTGTCCTCCTCTCCTGTCCTCCTCTCCTGTCCTCCTGTCCTACTCTCCTGTCCTCTCCTTTCTCTGCATGGTTTCATGCAGAGAAATCCTCTGGGTCAAACACTGGTCTTTGCATCTGATTAAAGCTGGATTCACCACTAACAGACACCGCATGTATCACCCTTGCTACTTTTCTCTAGGTCGGTCTTCATCTCTTCCTCTGAACCATTGTGTGTGTGTGTGTGTGTGTGTGTGGTTGATTAGATCAGTGCATCCATCTGTATTAACAGCTGAGCAGACCAAGAGAGCACACGAGGAAGCATCAGATGCAACATGGACACTAGCAGCTCAAATATGACATCACTACATTAAGTCCCATATTGGCTTTGTGAGAGGGAATACACTAACCCTAACCCTATAAGTCATGCTCAATGTTATGAGTATGGGTATGAGATGTATATGGAGTTGGCAGAGTTACCATGGTGAGACATGTCTGCTTCCCCTCTGTCTGCCTGCCTGTCTGCCTGACAGTGTGTTATTGAGCTGCATTTGTAGTTGCATATTAACTTGAACTGTGACAGGATCTATAGCTGATATTGATGCCAGCTCTACCAATCAGACTCCAGCTATGACACACTTCAGGAACCTTGACCAGGTGTACCGTGCCTTGCAGCTGAGCTGTGGTAAACACAGATTTTTTCGTTATTTGTATGTCGCTTTGGATAAAGGAATCTAAGTGAATAAAAAGTCAAATGTGATCGACCCAGTGCCTATACTCAGTGGCTCCAGATCCAAGTTGACCTGGCCGAGGTTCAGGACCCCTACTACAGGCTCTGTAGCTGTCAATCACAGCAACATGAAAGGGTAACGCTTTACATTACGTTATGTTAGTTAATAGGTAACAGGCCCTAATTACCTATTGCATATTAACATTAGTGAAAGCCTTACGAGTTTCTTATACATTTTTATAATAGCTCAGAGGAGCCCCTAGTCCCCAGCCCCTAGTCCCCAGCCCCTAGACCCCAGCCCCTAGACCCCAGCCCCTAGTCCCCAGCCCCTAGTCCCCAGCCCCTAGTCCCCAGCCCCTAGTCCCCAGCCCCTAGTCCCCAGCCCCTAGTCCCCAGCCCCTAGACCCCAGCCCCTAGTCCCCAGCCCCTAGTCCCCAGCCCCTAGTCCCCAGCCCCTAGTCCCCAGCCCCTAGTCCCCAGCCCCTAGACCCCAGCCCCTAGTCCCCAGCCCCTAGTCCCCAGCCCCTAGTCCCCAGCCCCTAGTCCTAGCGTACCCACACGCTCTGCTGATGAAGGGCTTTTCTTCTGGTTCTGCCAGAGAGCCCAGTAAAGATTGTGGGGAAAATGGAGTACACTTTACAAACTTCGAAAAATAACACTGGCTTACCCACAAGAAAGTACACCATTTCAAGAAGCCACAAGTAGATCATTGAATATCGTGAAAGTGTATGTATTTGTGCATACACTTCTGTGAGGTCCTGTAGCGTTTTTAAAGCAGCGGGCCCACAAACCCCCAGCAAAAGAAAAATTGTTCATCAGATTATGGCCAGGCTCATTTTGAACTATTTAGTCATTTTAGCTGGAGACCACACTGCATGGAAGAAAATGGGTTAGAGTTAGGGTTAGCTAAGCTAAGTGCAGCTAATGAGCTTGTTCCCCTGCGCTGGCCAGCAGAGAGACACTGCTCCATCCCAGGCAGCCAGCTCCTCTGATCTGCAGCCTGCTCCTCTGACCTGCAGCTTGCTCCTCTGACCTGCAGCCTGCTCCTCAGACCTGCAGCTTGCTCCTCTGACCTGCAGCCTGCTCCTCAGACCTGCAGCCTGCTTCTCAGACCTGCAGCCTGCTCCTCTGACCTGCAGCCTGCTCCTCAGACCTGCAGCCAGCTCCTCAGACCTGCAGCCTGCTCCTCAGACCTGCAGCCTGCTCCTCCGACCTGCAGCCTGCTCCTCAGACCTGCAGCCAGCTCCTCTGACTTATTTATAGTTTGTGCAGTCACACTTAAGCCAAGGTTATGAAGTGTGAAGGAGATGCAGCCAGGGAGTGGAGACGAAAAGGCTGATTTCTTTCCACAAGACAGATTTGAGAGCTTTATATGTCGACCTTGGGAGCTATTCTAGCCATGGTTAGAATTTGGGTTGTGTGTGTTGTGTTTTATATGTTTTGTGGCTAATTGCTGCACTATATGAACTGCTGTAAGAGTTATTGATCAGTTTCTAATGACAGGCTGTTCAAGAATGAGAAGAGTTGCTCACTGCACACGTACCAATTTACATGAATTCTATGTTTGAATAATCAGTCCAAAAAAAAGAAACTAGGAAATGTATGTATCTGTACACATCTAAATTATTCATTTTGAATCTGAAAGGGTTAGGCTTCTCTAATCCCATGTTTACAGAGGTGCACACTACCCTGTTTTTGTGCGTGCATTTGTGTGTGTCTGTGTGTACTGCGTGTGTACTGCGTGTGTACTGCGTGTGTGTGTGTACTGCGTGTGTACTGCGCGTGTACTGTGTGTGTGTGTACTGTGCGTACTGTGTGTGTACTGTGCGTTTGTGTGTGTGTGTCCTGTGCAGTCGGGTCACAGTGAGGCCCTGGCCCTGATTGGGGAGGCACACGCGATCCGCCTCGGAGATCAAAAGGGCCGAGTGATGAATGACAGGGCAGAGGAGAGTCTTGCAGCTCCCTGCTTTGAATCATTGATCAAGGTCATTCTCAGTTCATCAATTTCTGCTGAGGCCTGCCCTCCTTCACATAATGTGCAAATACATACATACACACATCAATTATGTGTCTGATGCTCCCAAAAGGCTGTACTAACATGAGTATTACATAATTAGATCTAAGGTTATGTGCTATTAAACAAAGTCTCTACATCCATACCCCCCCAACCTCCCACCCCCTTAGTAGAACCCTAACCCCCCACAGTAGAGATTCAGTACACCAGCAGTAGAGACACAGTAGAAACAGGCCCTGCAGTACACTGATTGCCAGTGTACGTAGATTCTGCTCTGACCCAGATTGGAATCCCTAAACTCTACGCACTGCTGCAGAGTATGGGTCAAATGTCTGTATTTTTGTCGCTGTCAATATCATGTAGAGGCAGGGCCAGACACCTGCTGGGACGGATCCAGACCAGCATTCATTTGCTCATTCATTCAATTCTGTAAAAAGCTCCAAAATAAAGCTTTAAACTCAAACATCCTGGCAGTAGTCACACAGGAGTGAGGAGATTATGATGATGCAGAGCAGGCCGGAATGGTATCTGTAATGTTAATTACAGATAGAGATCTAGAGTGGGCCTGGTTAGTACAAGATTGTGTTGGACTAGACTAGACTGGGCTGGGTTGGACTATACCAGACTGGGCATTATTTTATCTTATGCATCTTATGTATGTGGTTTAAAAAATGTTTTACTGTAACCTTATTTATCACTTAATAAAACAAACTTGAACAGACATTTATAAATGAACATTAAATATTCAAAATTCCAAACACCTCTGATTCTATTGAGTTCCTCTTTTGACAGCTGTGGCCATTAAGCAGAAGAAGTGTTTATGTGTGGTGGTCTGAGAGGCTGTATAATTACTAGGTCAGGGCTCTGTCACAGGGTGCAGGCTGGGTGCAGGCCGTCAGAACCCAGACTCATGCTGCTACATCTCTTCCTGGATTAGGGCGAACAAACCAGCTAGGGAGACATCAGTGTCCCCATGTAAACAGTAAAGTGGGAGGTGAGGCCTGCCCTTTCCATCCACCCCTCTCCCCACACCCCTCCACAACCCCACCTCCCACCCCTCCATCCATCCTACCCTCCACCCGTCCAACCCCCCCACCCATCTGTCCCTCTCCCCAACCCCCATCCCTCTACCTCCCCCCACCCCTCCCCCATTCCTCTCTCAGCCCCTCCCCCCCCGCCAGCTTCCCTGCTATGGCGCCTGCTGAACAGGCAAGACGGATGGCTTGCCTGCCAGTAATGTGTATTAAGCGGTTTCTGTGTGACAGAATGCTTACTGTACTGTTGTACTGCAGGCCCCCTGCCTGTTCGGTAACACGTTGTGTTTTAGATTTTGCACTGTTCTGTGTGTACTGGACCTGGGCAGGAGGGAGGCAGATTGGTCTAATGTTACAGGCCAGGCGTACAGTATCTTGTGTCAACTTTTTCCATACTGGCACAGTGCATGGTGACGCACAAGCTCATTAAAGGAGGTCTGGTGCTTGTCTCTGTAATCATCAGAGCAGCCGACCAGCCAGCCTCCTGCTCCGCTGTCTGGACAACCCGGCCCGGCCCACTCCACAGTCCCAGTTGATGTTTTCAATAAAACCACTTGACTGAATTCCTCCGTACTCGCTATCATAGGAGCCTGCAGCTACAGGGTAGGAAGGCCCAGAGAAGGGGCCAAGGGCCCACTGGGAAAGGGTTCATAAAAACCGAAGAGATGTAGAAATCGGTATGTGTTTTTTTTTTATGCACAGAAAGACCACAATTTGGAGAGAATAACAAGACATTAAAACTCTCTGTTTGGCTAGTCCTCTCTCTCTGTTCCAGATCTGTGTACTACGAGGGGGGAGACAGCAGGGGGAGGGGGTGTGGAGGACGGTGTTGAGGGCAGGGGGAGGGGTGTGGAGGACGGTGTTGAGGGCAGGGGGAGGGGGTGTGGAGGACGGTGTTGAGGGCAGGGGGAGGGGTGTGGAGAAAGGGGGGAGGGCAGGAAGGGTGAAGTTGAGGTGGCATATTAACTTGAACTGTGACAAGCTGTGCCCCCCCCCCCATCACAAGCTGTGCCCCCCCGCCCCCATCACAAGCTGTGCCCCCCCCATCACAAGCTGTGCCCCCCCGCCCCCCATCACATTCTGTGCCCCCCCATCACATTCTGTGCCCCCCCATCACAAGCTGTGCCCCCCCCATAACATTCTGTGCCCCCCCATCACATTCTGTGCCCCCCCCATCACAAGCTGTGCCCCCCCCCCACACACTCATGAATATGCCATGGCGTTCACAGGAGGATACAGGAGAGCTGAGGACAACCCAAGCGAACTAAACACACAATTCCAGAATCCAGACCTAATGCAATAACCTGTGATGGTGATCACAGCCTCATGCATGTTTTTGTCTTTTGCATGTTCTTGGGGTTAGTGTGGGGCCAAGTGGGGAAGGGAGGGTCAGCCTCTTTTTGTCACCTTAGCACACTCTGTTGTGACAGTTGTTCAGCTGGTGATCACCAGGATCAGCAGCAACAACCACCCGTTGCAGTGATTGTTATCTGGCGACCTGACTGTGTGTGTGGGATGGGTTGCTTGGCAGCCAGACACCTCAGGGCTGGTAATGAGTATCCTGAGCTGTGACAATATTCTGTCTTTACCCTAATCTGTGAACTGGTTTACTTCACGCTTGGGCAGAGCACACCCGCTTACCCCCAGCTCCTAATCCTCTGGCCCCCACCCACCTGTCCCTAGCCCCAAAACCCAAAACTCCTGACTCTCAGGGCCTCATGTACGTACATTCACAAACGTAGCGTTATTAGCGCCATGGCCAACCCACAGATTGCGCACGCTGTGATACTTCAGTTTACGTCGTATTTACAAAACCTGCAGGTCATCGGGTAATCAGCGCCTTTCTCCACCCACTATACCGTAAATTGCGAGCATTTAAACGTGCAATTGAATGGGCCTCCTTCTCTCTTTCTATCATGGATCAGCCACCAGTCAAAACAGCGATGACTGTTTGAAATGATCCTGATGCCAATATTTGTAATGTAGGGAGGAGTTTAACAACTGCTGGAATGGAATGTGAACGCTGAGTCGGAGATTCGATGTAATCTTTGATTCCTTCCAGTAACTGTAATATTGCATGGATGCTAAATCTGTAACGCGTAATGTGTTTGTGTTCACTCAACTCAAAAAGTGTGATCCTTGCAGCAAAAATCCTCTGGCCTATGTCTTCGTCTTGATCGGGTTGCGGCTGCCATTTCATCAGGAGGCATATGCGCATCCTGGTTTACACCTGCTTTTAACAGGCAGAGAATTTTCACCGCAAAATAGAGGCGCGCTTTCACAGGCGGTTTTTGTACATACCGTACATATAATTAGGCGCACTTTACGCATCCCCTCCCATCTCTTTATGGGAAACTCCCACTTTCCCCTTGACCCTCCTGTGAATCCATGACACGGAAAAGCGCAATTTGCCATTTTCAGTTCCCGCGACAGGCAGTCTGCGCTTTTACCTCAGTGCGGCATGTTTGTACATACCTCGCCATGCTTTTACGCGCAAATTGCGAAACAAATATGCCTGAAGTGGGCGCAAAAGCGTTAGTACATGAGGCCCTCAGTTTCTAGCCCAGAAGGCCTAACTCCATTACCAGACATGCACACTGTCTAATTGGTCCATCAGCATAAGATGCTACAAAGGACCTATAGCATAGATATAGAGAACACATCATTTTGAAATGTGATTATCAAAACATTTTACAGCTTTGTGGGCCTTCTATGACTGGTAAACAATTTCTGAGTGTGAACTCTGGACCCTGATTTTAAAGCCAAACGACCAGCGAATGGTTCCTGCAGAGGGACCTCCACCGACCATCATGCTCCCTGGTCAGCCTACCCGGCTCACACAACAATGCCGATTGGGCGGGACCACGAGTGTCGAGTCATTCGATTTACTCTCCAGTCCAGCCAAAGCATGAATTTCGAGGCTGTGAGCCACCCTTGTTGAACAGCTCATGTTATTCCATGCCCTTTGGAGGCTTTGGCTTGTATGTGGTCTGTGCTTTTACTTCTGAAAGGTGTCTGAATTTGTGTATTTTAGAATACTCTGGTCAGCCAAGAGCAACACAAGTGGAACAAAGCGGAGGAGAGGAGGGTTACACAGTCTTCCAGGAATTCCTACTGTGAAGTCCCTAGGTTTTGCCTGTACTATGATGGCCCTTGCCAAGTAGCAGCAAGACCACAAGTTTAGTGTCCAGTTATCCCTTCCGCCCTTGTGCTCGACCGAAGCACCTAGTGTGCAGAACACAAGACCACAGACAGGACCCACAGAATTGTGCACTTTGACTGATGTGAAGAAATCCATTGTGCTGCAACCTGGTGGGGTAGAGGATGAAAGGGGAATGATAGGAGGGGGTGAGGGGGGTGTGGGATGAGAGAAGAGTTTCGAGAACAGCTCTGGCTGGCATGCTGCTGTGTGGCCGTCACCTGAGGAAACAAGTGCATGAATAATGAATAATCCTGCCCTGATGGATGCAGGAGCTACCAGCCACCCTGCTACACGTTGCTTCACGCTGCAAAACATCCCAGCACCCCACACACTAAAGTGTTTTAGCAGCTTAAGGTTAGAACATGCTAAAGTGTTTTAGCAGGTAAGCTTGGAAGCCTGGGGACGTAAAGGTTTAACAAGCTGTTTTGTTGACAGCTCATTTTGTGTTTATTTCACCACCCCCTGGGTTGTCTTTGAATTGTTTATTCACCCCCCCCCACACACACACACACACAGCCCTGCTTACACATCCGACTCTCAGATATGATTTAGCGAACCGATGCTGTGAAGAAACACCCGGTAACTGAACTGAATTGGTGATGTGCATTCTAATCGCCATATTGATGTGGATCGATGGTCCTGGTCTAGGACCCTGTCAGAGGGCCACTCTGTCCGGGGCCTGTGTCGGTGCCCGTCTGCCTCCCCTGTCGAAATGGCACCCGTATGGGCATATAGGTGGACAAACACAGGGTCAACTGCTGGTGTGAGAGGCAGGGAGGCTGGAGGGAGGCTGGGGGTTTGGTTGTAGCCTGAGGCTGGCAAGCACCCCACCACATGTGCCAGGTTAGCCCTGGGCCAAGAGGTTAGCCCTGGGCCAAGAGGTTGGCCCTGGGCCAAAAGGTTAGCCCTGGGCCAAGAGGTTGGCCCTGGGCCAAGAGGTTAGCCCTGGGCCAAGAGGTTAGCCCTGGGCCAAGAGGTTAGCCCTGGGCCAAGAGGTTAGCCCTGGGCCAAGAGGTTGGCCCTGGGCTAAAACTTCAGATTCCCATTAGGTAGTTTAGGAAACAGGGAGGAAAGGGGTTAGGGTTAGGTCCTGAGGAAACAGGGAGGACAGGGGATCGGAGGGGGATAGAGAGACTGACAGGTGTGATGGACAGTTGTGCTGTCCTATGAGGAGAAGCAAACAGGGCATATCTACTCTCTCTCCCACCCCTCAAATCTAAAGGATGACTTGGGAGACTACGGAAAGAAAGATATTGTTGATTGCAAGCTTTTTCAATATGCTTGAATTTATTCTATTTGGATTTGATTGTTCTAAATAATCGATCTCTAACCAACTCTAGCGTGCAAAAAACAAAAGGGTATGTAAGAGGTGCAGTGGGACCTGTTTCAATTTTTTATTTGGGGAATGTTTACATAAGGTTTCATTCCTCCTGGCTTGATTGGACACAGTACTTTGTAAGTGGAAGTTTGATATCCAGCAGGATATTAAGTTACCCAAGGCTACAATGTGGTCCTCAACATGGACGTCTCTTCCAGAGGAGAAACCACTGCCAGGCTGGTTTTCCTTTGCTTTATTAAGAATAATGTTAACTTTACAGTCATGGGCTGGGGGCTGGGCAGGGGCCTGGGCAGAGGCCTGGTCAGAGGGCTGGGCTGGGGCTGGTCAGAGGGCTGGGCTGGGCAGGGGCCTGGGCAGAGGGCTGGGCAGGGGGCTGGTCAGAGGCCTGGTCAGAGGGCTGGGCAGAGGGCTGGGCAGGGGCCTGGGCAGAGGGCTGGGCAGGGGCCTGGTCAGAGGCCTGGTCAGAGGGCTGGGCTGGGGCCTGGTCAGAGGGCTGGGCTGGGGGCTGGGCTGGGGGCTGGGCCAGTCCGAGCCCCTAGAGGCTGTTCTGTATGGAACAGGCCAGCCCAGGGTGGGAACCACAAGGACGGACAATATTAGACCAGGCCAGGCCACACCACTAACCTTTTCAGGCCAAGCCAGAGAGAGGGAGCGATGGAGAGATGTTAGGATGGAGTGAGCAACAGTGGCAGAGAGAGAGACAGAGAAGGAAGGATATAGGGATGTAAAAGGGAGAAAAAAGGTGGACAGTTGGAAGGATGGTGTTAGGTAGGAAGAACTGTGGACCCAGCCTGCACAGTGTTTACTTGTCATCCAAGGAACATGTCTCTATTTTTACATCCTCAGCCTCATCATAGTGCAGTTCTGATCTGGCAAGAACTGCAGACCCTATAGAGAGGCTTCTTTATCACAGCAAATAAAACTGGATCTCCTTGCCCAGTGTTTACCTCTCGTCCAGGGAACATGTCTTTCTCTTCTAAGATCTCCTTGCCCAGAGTAAGCCATGAGTCAGGTGGCTGAGCGGTGAGGGAATCGGGCTAGTAATCCGAAGGTTTCCAGTTCGATTCCCGAACATGCCAACTGACGTTGTGTCCTTGGGCAAGGCACTTCACCCTACTTGCCTCGGGGGAATGTCCCTGTACTTACTGTAAGTCGCTCTGGATAAGAGCGTCTGCTAAATGACTAAATGTAAATGTAAATGATGAGTACTTGAGAGAGAGCTGTGGTCCTCTTGTTCCAAATATTTTCTCTTAAGTGCATGGTGAAGTGGATGAGTTTCTGTCATGTACATATACCATAACATATTTGTGCCATGTGTCTCCTCATTTGCAGTCCGGAAAAATACTTATTTACTGTTGTGGACTTTGTACTAAATGTAAGAAGAAAGTAGAATGTATATGTAAAACGATATGTTTTATACCATGAAGGCTAGTATATGTTCTCTACTGTTGTCAGCAGAGAACCCAGAGCCCAGCATGTCGAGGCCAGTCTCCCGTCTGAGGTTAATCCACTTGAGTAATTAAAAGATTCAGAAGCCAGTTCTTGTCCCGGGAGAAGATGAGTGGTGAGACAAACACAGCGCGGGTGTCTTGTCTGAATACAACCCTCTGCTCCCTCATCTCACTCCAACAGGAGCCAGGCTGCTTCCTCTGTGGACAGGCTTTCAGACCCCATTACTGGAGCATGGTGTCAACTGACAGGACAGTGTGTGTCAAAGCCAAAGTATGCGTGTGTGGAAACTTAGGGTGTGTGTGTGTGGTGAGACTAAGTGTGTGCGTGTGTGGTTGTGTGTCAAAGCTAAGTGTATGTGTGTTTATTGAAGATAAGTATGTGTAGGCTAAGTGTGTGTGTTTATGTCAAGGCTAACTGTGTGTGTGTGTGTGTCAAGGCTAAGTGTGTGGTGGATAATTGTGTGTGTTTGAGGGGGGGGGTATCACCTATTACAGGGTGGATGCAGTCAGGCTCCTGACAGCATCAATATAAGATCAGCTGGGTGGGGACGTGGGCATTCTAAGAATGCGTTTGGGTTAGCCAATGACTCAGCAAGCATGAGGAAGATCTCCTGTCTGTCCAAACAGCTTCAGCCTGTCTCCAAGGCAATGGGGACGTTAACTGATGTTAGATATTTAGGGCATAGTCAGCCTGGCGAAGTAGGATAGGATGAAGGGTTAGGGTTAAGTGTGTGTGTATGTGTGAGTGAGTGTCAGATGGCAAAAGTACACACATCCTGCACTCAAGTAGAAGTACAGATACTCATGTTTAAAAAGACTGTGAAAAAAATTACAAGTTGAAGTACTGACTACACTTGTCACTCAAGTTAAAGTAAAGAAGTATGGGCTCTGACATAAACTTAAGTAAAAAGTAGCCATTACTACTACCTGGAACTCGCATCATTTTAATACATGAATACAAAAAGATACTATAGACATATAGCTCATTCACCAGGAATCCTTTTTGACACCGACAATTTCGTTTTTTCTAATATATGGCCATGGGTGATCAGGAGAGTCTCTATTCTCAGTCATGTCGACATCACTAACTCCCTCTGTCTCATCCATAACGTTATTCTCATGTATATATGAGACAGATATATATCGGTATACGGTTTTATCAACAAAAACCTAACCCTAACCTATCAAACCTTTCAAAACCTTTTTATTCAGAACTTGATTGAAGAAGAAAAAAGCTACCTTTTTAACCTTTTTTTCCAGAACTTTTTTGGGGAAATATTTTGTAAACCTTTAAAAACTTTTTTTTCCCACACACAACACAAAAAACAGAACAGAACTTCTGCCGTTCAAGATCCATGATAGCAGTGTGCTGCAGCCTCTATCTGAGGCATTAGATCCATGATATAGCAGTGTGCTGCGTTCAATATTTCAACAACTGTCTGCTCTGCTCTGCTGGCCTGCCTGACATGCTAAGTTCCTCCCTCACTTGAGACATGCTGTCACAGCAAATCAGGCAGTGGAGCGTGCCCCCTTCTCACGGCCCCCCTCTCACGGCCCCCCTCCCTCCCTGTTCTTGTGAATAAGCCTCTGGGGGGAGGGGGGGGCTGAACACGACAAATAAACATACATGCTGCCCTTACACTGTGGGTGCCCCCACCTGCCTGCCCCCCGAACCCAACCCACTTTACCCAATATGCACCCGCCTATACCCCTCTCCCCAACACCACACACACCCTGTACCCCTCTCCCAACCCCACACACACACCCTGTACCCCTCTCCCCAACCCCACACACACCCTGTACCCCTCTCCCAACCCCACACACACCCTGTACCCCTCTCCCCAACCCCACACACACCCTGTACCCCTCTCCCAACCCCACACACACCCTGTACCCCTCTCCCAACCCCACACACACCCTGTACCCCTCTCCCAACCCCACACACACCCTGTACCCCTCTCCCCAACCCCACACACACCTTGTATCCCTCTCCCCAACCCCACACACACCCTGTACCCCTCTCCCAACCCCACACACACCCTGTACCCCTCTCCCCAACCCCACACACACACCCTGTACCCCTCTCCCAACCCTACGCCCTGTACCCCTCTCCCAACCCCACACACACCCTGTACCCCTCTCCCCAACCCCCCACACACCCTGTACCCCTCTCCCAACCCCACACACACCCTGTACCCCTCTCCCAACCCCACACACACCCTGTACCTCTCTCTTACCTCTGCTCAGCACGCTGGACACACCTACTCACATATTTACACAGTACACACACGTATACACACACGTGTACACACACGTACACACACAAACACACACACACACTGTGTACCTGCTTGCAACTCCATTACTGGGGTCTTGAGAGAACACAATCTTGAGCTTCTTTCAGGAGCGTGAGACCTGCTTTTAGCCAGCTGTGAGAGGTTTGTGAAAGGTGGATGTGTAGGTCATCAACAAGGAGTGTTGTAACCCTTTCCATCCTCTCTACCCTTTCTCTTTCACCCTCCCCCCTACTGTCTCTTACACACACGCTGGAGAAGAAAGAGATGAGCTGGGAGAGAGAGCTGGGGAGAGATCTGGGAGAGAGCTGGGAGAGAGAGCTGGGGGAGAGAGAGCTGGGAGAGAGAGCTGGTGGAGAGAGCTGGGGGAGAGAGCTGGGAGAGAGAGCTGGGAGAGAGATCTGGGAGAGAGATCTGGGAGAGAGAGCTGGGGGAGAGAGTTGGGGGAGAGAGCTTGGGAAGAGAGAGCGGGTGGAGAGAGCTGGGAGAGAGAGCTGGGGGAGAGAGCGGGGAGAGAGAGCTGGGAGAGAGAGCTGGGGGAGAGAGCTGGGGGAGAGAGCTGGGAGAGAGAGCTGGGAGAGAGAGCTGGGAGAGAAAGCTGGGGGAGAGAGCAGGGAGAGAGAGCTGGGGGAGAGAGCTGGGAGAGAGTGACAGTATCAGTACGGGTTGTAACCGTGCATTAATGGGCAGTCTGCCTGCTGCTGGGAGTCCCAGAGGAGCTGCTGGGAGTCCCAGAGGGTTCTGTAGGAGGGTTCTGCAGGAAGGTTCTGCAGCTAATAGGAGCTGGCGTGCCCCACTTCTTTGCTCTGCCTGCCCATGCCCAGGTCACGTGACATGATTAGTCTGGGCTAGTCTGGTCTGTCCTGGCCTGTCCTGGGCTAGTCTGGTCTGGAAGGGACGGGATTTGGAAGAGGTGGGGCTAGAGATGGGGCTAGAGATGGGGTTAGAGGTCTGGCTAGAGGTGGGGTTAGAGATGGGGTTAGAGATGGGGCTAGAGATGGGGCTAGAGGTGGGGTTAGAGATGGGGCTAGAGGTGGGGCTAGAGGTGGGGCTAGAGGTGGGGCTAGAGGTGGGGTTAGAGATGGGGCTAGAGGTGGGGTTAGAGGTGGGGTTAGAGGTGGGGCTAGAGGTGGGGCTAGAGGTGGGGTTAGAGATGGGGTTAGAGGTGGGGTTAGAGGTGGGGCTAGAGGTGGGGTTAGAGGTGGGGCTAGAGGTGGGGTTAGTTATATCTAAGGTTTTTGAAAGTGTTTTCTGGTTCGATATTAGTTGGTCTGTGTTTTTGAGAGGTAGTATAGGAATGTGTTTGCTGTGACAAATGTCCTCACATGTTTTTAACCAGCAACTTTGTCTTTTACTCTCGGTCCCTCTCCCTCTGTCCTTCCCCTCTTCACTCTTTCTCTCTCTACCCTACAGTGTGGTTGTGGCTTGTTTGTGTGTGTTTATGTTTATACATGTGAGTGACTGAGGGAGAGTTGTGTGTGTGTGTGTTTTTAAACTGAATAAGGGAGAGTTGTGTGTGTGTGTGTTTTTAAACTGAATAAGGGAGAGTTGTGTGTGTGTGTGTGTTTTTAAACTGAATAAGGGAGAGTTGTGTGTGTGTGTGTGTTTTTAAACTGAATAAGGGAGAGTTGTGTGTGTGTGTGTGTTTTTAAACTGAATAAGGGAGAGTTGTGGCGTCCTGTGATGAAGTGTGGTGCCCCGGGCAGGCTCGTTAGCAGATTTCAGCGACACAGTGGCGCTGAATAGGGGGACTTGTGTGGCCACACAATGGCTTCCCCTGGAGGTAGGCCCTGAGGTCTGGCTCCACACTGACGCCTCCGTGGGTCGGTTGTCTCCTCGCTCACCCTGCAGGGCCGCAGAGAGAGGGCCTGTGTTGTCGTCCCAGGTCACATGGGTCTTTCTGGGGCTGAAGCCGATGGCGGTTGCACTGTTAATCAGATCAGTCTCTGATGCCCCGCCTCCCTCCTGTTCACACAACTCAGACACCCTCCTCTCTTCCTCTCTCTTCCTCATTCTTTCTCTCTCTCTTCACTGACTCTTGCTCTATACATAATTTTTTTTCTCTCTCCATCTCCCTTTCTTTAATACATACACATGCTCTGTCTCTCTCTCCGCCTCAGTCTCTCTCTCCCTCTCTTTGTCCCTCTCCTTTCTCTCACTTCCACCCATGAGCAGCACTCAGGCACAGAGCCGCCGGCCCTGAGTCACTTCTTCATCTTGGCAGAGCACATGTGCAGTGTGTGTGAGTAATGTGCCAGGAGCCATCACTGGAAGGGGGTCGTAGGGTGAGAGACAGGGGGAGGCGGAGGAAGGAGAGGAAGAGACAGATAAGTGGAGGGAGGAAGAAAGAATGAGAAAGGGTAAGACAGAAAGACAGAGGGCCTCATGTATGTACATGCGCAAACGTAGCGTTATTAGCGCCATGGCCAACCCGCAGATTGCGCACTCTGTGATACTTCAGTTTACGTCGTATTTACGAAACCTGCAGGTCATCAGGTAATCAGCGCCTTTCTCCGCCCACTATACCGTACATTGCGAGCATTTAAACGCGCAATTGAATGGGCCTCCTTCTTTTTCTCTATCATGGATCAGCCACCAAAGTCAAAACAGCAATGACTGTTTTAAGTGATCCTGATGCCAATATTTGTAATGTAGCGAAGAGTTTAACAACTGCTGGAATGGAATGAGAACGCTGAGTCGGAGATTCGATGTAATCTTTGATTTCTTCCAGTAACTGTAATATTGCATTGCTGCTTAATCTGTAACGCGTAATGATTTCGTGTTCACTCAACTCAAAAAGTGTGATGCTTGTGGCAAACATTATTTTGCCTATGTCTTCGTCTTGCTCGGGTTACGGCTGCCATTTCACCAGGAGGCATGCGCATCCTGGCTTACGCCTGCTTTTAACAGGCGGAGAATTTTCACCGCAAGATAGAGTTGCGCTTTCACAAGCGGGTTTTGTACATACCGCGGAATACATAATTAGGCGCACTTTACGCATCCCCTCCCATCACTTTATGGGAAACTCCCACTTTCGCATTGACCCTCCCGTGAATGCATATGCATGACAGGGAGGGTCCCTGGCTCTCAGGACAGTGGGGATAGCAGGCATTGGTCTGGTATCCTCTGTGTCCTCACGATGTAAACTGAATCACCAAAGTGAGTAAATCTTGAGTGAAGCACACCCAGTCGTCAGTAACAACCAGGCAGTTGTAAGTAATGGCAACATAGTTTAGCCGAGTAATTGGATAAAAAACCTAATTACATGTGTTTTCTGCAGCACAGATTGTGTATCTGTTTTCTATCACGGTCACATGCAAATCATTTCCAACTGAATGCTTTTTATTGAATGACAAGCAAGCGGATGGAACCTATCATATTCATTAATCTGTGTTGCTGGGCATGGTTGTGCCTCCTCAGAGCGAAGGAAGCGATCAGTGGGACATTTACAAACCTTACGTTCACACTCCTATGAACTAGGATGAGCTGTGTCTGTGTGTGTATTGTTGTGTGCATAATAACCCAGTCACTGTGTGTGTTTTCCTTTCCAATGAGAATGAAGGGTTAGGGTTAGTGTCATCCAGAGACCCAGCAGTCAGCACCACAGATGGGTTAGGGTTAGTGTCATCCAGAGACCCAGCAGTCAGCACCACAGATGGGTTAGGGTTAGTGTCATCCAGAGACCCAGCAGTCAGCACCACAGATGGGTTAGGGTTAGTGTCATCCAGAGACCCAGCAGTCAGCACCACAGGGTTAGGGTTAGGGTTAGGTGTGTGAGAGTGTGCGTGTGTAGGTGACTGTCTGTGTGTGTGAGAGTGTGCGTGTGTAGGTGACTGTGTGTGTGTGTGTGTGTGTGTGTGCGTGTGTAGGTGACTGTGTGTGTGTGTGTGTATGTGTGTGTGAGAGTGTAGGTGACTGTGTGTGTGTGTGTGTGTGTGTATGTGTGAGAGTGTGCGTGTGTAGGTGACTGTCTGTGTGGATGAGGAATGCCAGTACACCCACAGAAGCTAGGATTGACTAATGGATTTTTCACAAGTGCATCACTCCAGGGAGCATGTCTTGTCCATTAGCTGATTTTGTTAGTTTTTAGCGTGTTCTCTTAGCCTTCTGCCCCTCTCTCTCTTACTCTCTAAGCAGAGATTTAGGGTTCTGAGTTTATTTCCAGTCAGAGTCTGTTGGTGTGTGTCCAGGTTAGCATCTCCTGTAGTGTCTACTGCATTCCCTTTTGAGTGTCGTCTTGGCAAAGTTCATAGCAAAGTGTGACTTTCGGATTCTTCCACCCCCTTCACCCCTGTCCAAACCTCAGTCACCCCTACCCCCCACCCCCTTCACCCCTGTCCAAACCTCAGTCACCCCTACCCCCCACCCCCCTTCACCCGTCCAAACCTCAGTCACCCCTACCCCCCACCCCCCTTCACCCCTGTCCAAACCTCAGTCACCCCTACCCCCCTTCACCCCTGTCCAAACCTCAGACACCCCTACCCCCCTTCACCCCTGTCCAAACCTCAGTCACCCCTACCCCCTCTCTCCTCTTCCTACTTCCTACTTCACCCTTTACCGCCATCCCTCCCTCTCCTCCCTCTCCTCCCCCTCCTCCCCATCCCCCTCCTCTGCCAACAGCTGCCATCACATTTTCACCTTTCAACTTTACTTGAACCTGGTTGCCAGGGGTCATACAAAGAAGCGGAAGAAACGTTTATTCGTTTTGCAGCACGACCCACATGCACATACACACGCGTGCAGGAGAGTCCACTGAAGAAATGTGATATCTGCATTTCAGACAGACAAGCAGGCAGGCAGGCAGATGGAGTTGTGGAAGGGTGAGGGGTGTCTTCCTGTGTGTGTGTGTGTGTGTGTGTGTGTCTGGCACTGGGTTGGGTTCTGATCTCATTAGCAGAGATGATTGCTTAGACCTGGCTCTGGCCACCAGCTCTCCCTCTCTCTCTCTCTCTCTCTCTCTCTCTCTCTCTCTCTCTCTCCATCTCTCTCCATCTCTCTCTCCATCTCTCTCTCTCTCCCTCTCTCTCTTCCTATCCCTCTTTATTTCTCTCCCTCTTGTTTTACTTTCTCTTTCTCTCTTTCTGTCCCTCTCATTCTCTCTCTCTCCTTCTCTTTCCCTCTGTCAGTATTTTCACATAACCCTACAGCCCCATAAGGAGACCCTGAAGGCAGGCAGCGATGCACCAGCTAAAATAGCTCTGGATAAATAGGAAAGCGTGGGAACTCTCCGCGTGTTTCCTCCATCAGCCACAGTTAGCAGGGTTCTATGGAGGCTGTGTATTCTAAGGAGGCTGTTACCTACAGCATGTGTTTAGTTGGTAAGAGTTGATAAAAATGACGGGAGTGTGTAGGTGTTCTCTCTCTCTGTGTGTGTGTGTGTGTGTTTCCATAACGTGTGTGGAGCACTCTTGGCCTCTGTGTTTATGTGTTCCTCTTCCTTGAGGAGATAATGGCCAAAGCTCTGACACAACTCTTATGATGAAACTAACTACACACATGCACACACACACACTATGATTGTGATGAAAGGCTGATGGTTTGGGCCTCCCCCTCCTGTCCATTCCTGGCCTGGAACCTGATAAAACCTTCTGCCTGAAACCTTTGAAGTATTTCATTAGGGCTATGGCTTGGGGTGGAGCTAGAGATTGGGATAGGACTGGGGCTAGGGCTAGGACCAGGGCTATGGGTGGAGCTGGGGCCAAGGCTACGGCTGGGATAGGGAAAGGACTGGGGCTGGGGCTGGGGCTGGGGCTGGGGCTTGGCCTGTCTTTGTTTGGGGCTTGTGCTGTTCTTCGGTGCATGGACTGGGAGTGGGCTCTGGTTAGGGAGTCGGGGAGAAGAAAGGAGGAGGGAACAGGAGGAGGGAGGAGGGAGGATGCCAGGCTGGCTCCAGGCCGGGGCTGAGATGCAGGAAGAGCCATAGGGCCATAAATCAGGGCAGATTAGAGAGGCCGCCTGGCCGGTCCGCAGCTCGTACTGCTTACTGTCACAACCCTGCATGGGCTCATTAAACCAGAACACACCATGTACTGTACACACACGTGTACACACATGCACACACACACACTCACTCATCACTTATATTGTATGCACAAACATATGCACATATGCAAGCAGACACACTCATGTATACCTGCACATACATGCACACACACGTAGACACACTTTAGGACTGAGCACAGCCTCTGCTGAATGTGAAATACACACTAATCCTCTGTTCTTAATAGACGTGACAGCTTCCTTAGTTATGAACCTGTTACTTTGGACGGGTCATGAAATAATGATACACACACACATGGAGTACACTCCAGTTATAATGTCCACTGCAAGAGCACAAACGTTTATAGTAACAGTATTGTTTGCCTGCGTTCATGTTGTGTGACCCTCTGATTAGGATGGAGTCATGCTCAACACAAAGATTTACTGCTTATTTCGCTCCAAAAGAAATGCAGCACAAATTCAAAACAGCTTGTTGTCAAGACAGGAGAGAGAGTGTGTGTGTGTGTGTGTGTGTGTGTGTGTGTGTGTGTGTGTGTGTGTGTGTGTGTGTGTGTGTGTGTGTGTGTGTGTGTGTGTGTGTGTGTGTGTGTGTGTGTGTGTGTGTGCGCGTGCGTGTGAAACAGGAGCTTGTATTGGGCCATTCCTCTCAGCAGGCACCATGTCCACAGTCCTGAGTGCCTCACATTCCTCTCAGCAGGCTACTGTACTCTCCCACAGCTGTCAGTCACACACCCTGCCTCATGATTGGATAAATGAAGTCCACCTGACTGGTCAAACATGACTGGAGGTGGAGACTTCATTAGGTGAAGAGAAAGACAGAAAACTGTTAGAATTATTGTTGTGAAAGAGCAGATGTGTAGATTAAAACATTTTCCATCTTGCACTCCTGGCCTCCCAACAGTGTGCGCTCCGTTGCGACCTATTAGCTGAGAGTCCCACAAACAATGTGAGAGCATTCTAAGGTGAACTTCTGCTTCCTGCAGTGGCCAGCAGCTCTGCTTCCTGCAGTAGCCAGCAGCTCTGCTTCCTGCAGTGGCCAGCAGCCCTGCTTCCTGCAGTGGCCAGCAGCTCTGCTTCCTGCAGTGGCCAGCAGCTCTGTTTCCTGCAGTGGCCAGCAGCTCTGTTTCCTGCAGTGGCCAGCAGCTCTGTTTCCTGCAGTGGCCAGCAGCCCTGCTTCCTGCAGTGGCCAGCAGCCCTGCTTCCTGCAGTGGCCAGCAGCTCTGCTTCCTGCAGTGGCCAGCAGCTCTGCTTCCTGCAGTGGCCAGCAGCTCTGTTTCCTGCAGTGGCCAGCAGCTCTGTTTCCTGCAGTGGCCAGCAGCTCTGTTTCCTGCAGTGGCCAGCAGCTCTGTTTCCTGCAGTGGCCAGCAGCCCTGCTTCCTGCAGTGGCCAGGAGCCCTGCTTCCTGCAGTGGCCAGCCCACTCTAAGCTACGTTCCCAAATCAGTTTCAGCCACGGCTTTATGGGAACGGTTAAATATAACTTGGCAGCGACCAGAGGCACAATAATCAAACAGTTTACTGCTTGTTTCCCCTGTTACTAGGTGGTCTGGCTAATGTTTCACAGGGCTGTCATCCACTCCAAACCAGCCTGCCAGCTCCTGGAAGCCAGTCAGTCAGGTAAGCAGGCAGGCAAATATACAGTTAAGTTTGTCAGTAGTGAAGTGTGTGTGTGTTTGTGTGTGTATGTGTGTGTGTGTTTGGGGGGGTTCTGGAAGGATAGAGCTCATGGGAAAAGCTGTTAGGAGATTTTTAGACTGTAATTGATGCAACGACCGACTAGGCTGTGAGTGCAAAATCTTCCATTGCAGCCTGTCACATAAATACACAAGTCATCCATGTTTGTGGCAGGGGCGGCCCTCTGATCACCACGGAGACGGGTCACAGCGTCCTGGCAATGTGAGAGTGGCTCCCGGTGTCAGAAAGGGCCCGGTTACAGAGAGGGTCTGACAGGGAACATTCCACATCGTAGCGGGCGGGCTCCCACACAGGCACGTTGCATCTCATTTACACCTTGCCTAAGTTATGGACGTAAAGACGACAGTAGCCAGTAACCGTTTTCCAAGAATGGAACAAGTTCTAGATGGAGAGAAATGACGTTGTCTCCTCAGAGGAAATTGATCATCAGATGGACACCCCAGGGCTCGTTCAGATCTGACCCAGGGCTCGTTCAGATCTGACCCAGGGCTCATTCAGATCTGACCCAGGGCTCGTTCAGATCTGACCCAGGGCTCAGACAGATCTGACCCAGGGTTCGTTCAGATCTGACCCAGGGCTCAGACAGATCTGACCCAGGGCTCATTCAGATCTGACCCAGGGCTCATTCAGATCTGACCCAGGGCTCAGACAGATCTGACCCAGGGCTCATTCAGATCTGACCCAGGGCTCAGACAGATCTGGGCCTGATGCCTCTCTGCTGGAGAGGGTCTGGGGCTCAGGGAGAAGAGGGAGGGAGAGTTGTGGCTGAGCATGATTTTCTGGTCTGAGGAGCAGCCAGGAGCATGCAGGAGCAAGGCTGGTGCAGGGAGGAGTAGAGCAGGAGTAGGGCAGGAGCTGGGCAGGAGGGAAGCGGCAGGTTTAATGACTCCATATCAGTCAGCAGAGAGGGAAGGAGCAGTTTCACCCCGGTAGAGAGGGAGCCTCAACTGCCAAACTTCCTCCCTGGCTCCCCTCTCCCTTATCCTCCCTCCCTCTTGTCCTCACCCTCCCTCTTGTCCTCCCCTCCCTCTTGTCCTCCCCCTCCCTTGTCCTCCCCTCCCTTGTTCTTCCTCCCTCTTGTCCTCCTCTCCCTTGTCCTCCCTCCCTCCCTCTCCCCTCCCTCTCCCCTCCTCCTCCCTTGTTCTTCCTCCCTCTTGTCCTCCTTTCCCTTGTCCTCCCTCCCTCCCTCTCCCCTCCCTTGTTCTTCCTCCCTCTTGTCCTCCTCTCCCTTGTCCTCCCTCCCTCCCTTTCCCCTCCCTCTTGTCCTCCTCTCCCTTGTCCTCCCTCCCTCCCTCTCCCCTCCCTTGTTGTTCCTCCCTCCACAAACAAAGAAAACACTTGTATATCAGAGGTGTCATCGGCTACCTCTGTTGACTCACTCCTGCAGCGCTTGTCAGTAGAGGCAGACTTACAGCTACTGCCGTTAGTTATGCTAGGACCTTCCTTGCTACGGTTCAACGGGGCCAGCCAGTGACTTTCTGTGTTTCAACTCAGAGCAGACGGGGGTATCTGAGGTATCGGGGGACAGAGACAACACACAGGGTCGTGGTTCCACCCTCCCATGATGCAACAGATGATTGCACATGCAGGACTAAGTGATTTGAAGGTTATTTGCTCTGATTTCTATACTTTTAATTCCCCCACGATACAAGTATGTTAGTTTAATCGTTTGAATTCATTTGTAGGAAGTTGGTTGGAATGGTTTGCTGACAGCAAGGAGCTGTCATCCTGTGCTGGTGTTTAACGAGGATCTCTTATTACTGCCTCTGGCAACTGCCTCATCTTAGTAATTAATGTAATTTGGTCTCCAATTTAAAGGTTCTTAATGCATATAACATGATGGCATTAGTGGTGCTGGATGTTAGCTGTCAGGAAGTGTGTGTGTGTGTGTGTGTGCTGCGCTGTTAGAGTTTTCAGAGGGTGCCGAGAGCAGGGTGTCCACAGCAGAGCTGCCCCCTGGAGGGGTGTCCACAGCAGAGCTGCCCCTGGAGGGGTGTCCACAGCAGAGCTGCCCCCTGGAGGGGTGTCCACAGCAGAGCTGCCCCTGGAGGGGTGTCCACAGCAGAGCTGCCCCTGGAGGGGTGTCCACAGCAGAGCTGCCCCCTGGAGGGGTGTCCACAGCAGAGCTGCCCCCTGGAGGGGTGTCCACAGCAGAGCTGCCCCCTGGAGGGGTGTCCACAGCAGAGCTGCCCCTGGAGGGGTGTCCACAGCAGAGCTGCCCCCTTTAGGGGTGTCCACAGCAGAGCTGCCCCTGGAGGGGTGTCCACAGCAGAGCTGCCCCCTGGAGGGGTGTCCACAGCAGAGCTGCCCCTGGAGGGGTGTCCACAGCAGAGCTGCCCCTGGAAGGGTGTCCACAGCAGAGCTGCCCCTGGAGGGGTGTCCACAGCAGAGCTGCCCCTGGAGGGGTGTCCACAGCAGAGCTGCCCCTGGAGGGGTGTCCACAGCAGAGCTGCCCCTGGAGGGGTGTCCACAGCAGAGCTGCCCCTGGAGGGGTGTCCACAGCAGAGCTGCCCCCTTGAGGGGTGTCCACAGCAGAGCTGCCCCTGGAGGGGTACTACAGGGTTTCTTATTCCTGACCACATTCCGAAAACATCGACTTCAAATCATGTCTACCCCTTCTGCTGTCGCCTTGTGTCATTAGCTCATGTCTAACCCTCCACAATAATGTGATTGTAACCCTCTGTGGGATACTGGGAGCAGAAAGAGTTGGAGAGGAGAGGAGAGGAAAAGCGAGGAGGGAGGCTTCTCGCTGGATGCTCCACTGTCATGGATACATGGTCTGGGTACTGTGAGCCAGGCCCCTCAGGGGAAGGACGGCAGTGTATCATCTTGCAAAGTCCTGATCGCAGAGCTTGTCTGTGGTTATGTGACGGTGTAGACAGCGTCCACACACGCCGTCTGTGAGGTCGTGTGTGTGTGAACTTGATGGGCCCCAGAGAGCTCTCATCTCCAGCAGAGCAGCACGGTGTTGGACACTGGACCCTGCAGATCAAACTCCATTACATTAAGGAAATATTAGACTTGGTATTTAGGGAGGGGATGAGTTGATGCATGGGTCCAGGTCTGGGGGGTGGTTTTGTCATAACCAATCACATCTTTTAGCAGTCTTTCAGAGGCAGTAAGGAGATAATCATTTCCTCTTCATGACCGACAGAGACAGTGGCTGGTCTCATGATAATAATCACCACATGCAAAGGTCATCGCTTATCTGAATGAGATGTGGGATGGAAGACTGAAGACACGGCTGTTCGCGTCCTCATTTCAGGACAAGATTAAAAGGTGACTGAGGTCAAGATTCTTAGCAGTGTTTTAAGACCTCAGAGTGTTTGCTTCTAAAAATCTCTTTCACCTCTGAAGACATTACTGACAGGTTTAGTGCTGATTCACCTCACCAGACACTCTAACACCACGGGAGAGAACAAACAGTTTTATTGCAACGTGATGAAATACACAGGGATTTAATCTTTTCAGGGTGTGGAAAATCTCCCCTCAATCATCCATCCGCGCAATCTTATTTATCTGTTATTATGTTTTGTTTTAGCTCGTTCTTTGATCCAGGAAACAAATAATGGAATTTGGGCCTGGATACAACACAGGGAGGGTTGGGTTCGAGTGTCCATTAAAATAGTCTCCACAAATTGTCCTGGGGAAGTCACATGATCTGAGGAGAGGAGGTTGTGCTCTACTATCTACTGCTTTGGTGACGTGTCAAAGTCAGCAACAGTGAATTATCTGGACTGTACCACTCTCTCTGTCTCCCTCTGTCTCTCCCTCTCTCTCCCTCTGTATCCCTCTGTCTCTCTCCCTCTGTCTCCCTCTCTCCCTCTGTCTCTCTGTCTCCCTCTGTCTCTCTGTCTCTCTCTGTCTCCCTCTGTCTCTCTCTCTCTGTCTCCCTTTCTCCCTCTGTCTCTGTCTCTCTCTGTCTCTCTCCCTCTGTCTCTCTCTTTCTCCCTCTTCCTCTCTCTGTCTCTGTCTCTCTCTCTCCATCTCTCTCCCTCTCTCTCCCTCTGTCTCCCTCTGTCTCTCTCACTCCCTCTCTCTCCCTGACTGTTTCTCTTATGCTTGAAATGACATCACGTTTAATCCTCTGCTAATTTGTCCCCACCTAGCCCCAGACCCAGCAAGACACGCTCTACATTTTCAGACTTAGTCTTTGGTTGGGTTGCATTGGAAGTGGCAGGTCTCCTCTGGTGACACCCGTAAGGCTCTTAGACGTGCCAGGAGGCTGGCAGAAGCCTGGCTTATGTCGCCATGGAGGGTCAGTGGTGTGAGGTGGATCGGTTGGAGGTGACAAGTGTACTGAAATCTTGGATTGTGAGTGATTAGTAGGTGTGTGACTGTGTGTGTGTGTGCATGTGTTTGTATGTGTGTGTGAGAGAGTATGAACAGGAAGGTATGTGTGTGTGTTCATGTGTGTGTTGTCTCTAGTTGGCTTGTAGGAGGGATATGCTGTCTACCTGCCTGGGTGTGATAGTGGTTAAAAGGCCCCTGGGGTTGTCTGTGTGGTCCTTGGTCTAGCCCTGGTCTGGGCCTGGTCCTCCATTGATGCCCTGTCAGACAGCATGCCTGTGAAACTCTTCCTGCAGGCTTAATCTGCCGCCAGTGGCAGCCAACCCTAACGCCATTTCACACCATATGCCTCCCTGCAGGACTGTGTCCAATTGAACAAATTTGCTCAGCAGGGAGGTTAGGCCCACAGAGAGGTGGGGGCCCACAGGGAAGCAGGTGCCCACAGGGAAGCAGGGGCCCACAGGGAAGCAGGGGCCCACAGGAAAGCAGGAGCCCACAGGGAAGCAGGGGTCCACAGGGAAGCAGGGGTCCACAGGGAAGCAGGGGCCCACAGGGAAGCAGGGGTCCACAGGGAAGCAGGAGCCCACAGGGAAGCAGGGGTCCACAGGGAAGCAGGGGCCCACAGGGAAGCAGGGGTCCACAGGGAAGCAGGAGCCCACAGGGAAGCAGGGGCCCACAGGGAAGCAGGGGCCCACAGGGAAGCAGGTGCCCACAGGGAAGCAGGGGTCCACAGGGAAGCAGGGGTCCACAGGGAAGCAGGGGCCCACAGGGAAGCAGGGGTCCACAGGGAAGCAGGAGCCCACAGGGAAGCAGGGGTCCACAGGGAAGCAGGGGCCCACAGGGAAGCAGGGGCCCACAGGGAAGCAGGGGCCCACAGGGAAGCAGGTGCCCACAGGGAAGCAGGGGTCCACAGGGAAGCAGGGGTCCACAGGGAAGCAGGGGCCCACAGGGAAGCAGGGGTCCACAGGGAAGCAGGAGCCCACAGGGAAGCAGGTGCCCACAGGGAAGCAGGGGCCCACAGGGAAGCAGGGGCCCACAGGAAAGCAGGAGCCCACAGGGAAGCAGGGGTCCACAGGGAAGCAGGGGTCCACAGGGAAGCAGGGGCCCACAGGGAAGCAGGGGTCCACAGGGAAGCAGGAGCCCACAGGGAAGCAGGGGTCCACAGGGAAGCAGGGGCCCACAGGGAAGCAGGGGTCCACAGGGAAGCAGGAGCCCACAGGGAAGCAGGGGCCCACAGGGAAGCAGGTGCCCACAGGGAAGCAGGGGTCCACAGGGAAGCAGGGGTCCACAGGGAAGCAGGGGTCCACAGGGAAGCAGGGGCCCACAGGGAAGCAGGAGCCCACAGGGAAGCAGGGGCCCACAGGGAAGCAGGGGTCCACAGGGAAGCAGGGGCCCACAGTGAAGCAGGGGTCCACAGGGAAGCAGGAGCCCACAGGGAAGCAGGAGCCCACAGGGAAGCAGGGGTCCACAGGGAAGCAGGTGCCCACAGGGAAGCAGGGGTCCACAGGGAAGCAGGGGTCCACAGGGAAGCAGGGGTCCACAGGGAAGCAGGGGCCCACAGGGAAGCAGGGGCCCACAGTGAAGCAGGGGTCCACAGGGAAGCAGGGGTCCACAGGGAAGCAGGGGTCCACAGGGAAGCAGGGGTCCACAGAGAGGCAGCTCCAAGTCCAAACACATACTGCAAACCTTTACAAAACTATTTGACAAACTAGTGCACAGCCTCTATTAACTATAAAACACAACCTCCAAGACTCCTAATGAACAACTGTATGTAACTGCTTACATATAATGTGAGACCGTGATTGTTCTACTCACCGCCAGTTGATAATTAATTTGCATCATAAATATGCCTGATCTATTCCTGAATTATTTATCATGGTTGGTCATCTATTTCTGATTCTAAAGCCAGGGCTTGCATTACAGGCGTGACCTCACATCACACAGACATGCTTAGCACTTCTCTCAGAGACCCTGGAGCTGGACTAGAAGGGAGGCTGGAGGAGGCTAAAGGGAGGCGTGTGGGGAGGCTAGGGGGGAGGCCAGAGAGAGGCTGCGAGGGAGGCCAGGGGGAAGGCTGGTTACCTAAAGGCCTGCCCTCATTTACCCCTCTCCAGCGTTGCAGGGTGAAAGCAGTAACACACACACCTCACCAGCCACACACACACCTCACCTCACCACACACACACACCTCACCACACACACACACCTCACCAGACACACACACACACCTCACCAGACACACACACACACCTCACCAGACACACACACACACCTCACCAGACACACACACACACCTCACCACACACACACACCTCACCACACACACACCTCACCAGCCACACACACACACTTCACCTCACCACACACCTCACCACACACACACCTCACCAGCCACACACACACCTCACCACACACACACACCTCACCAGCCACACACACACCTCACCACACACCTCACCACACACACACACCTCACCAGACACACACACACCTCACCAGCCACACACACACCTCACCCGTTTCTCTGAACAGGTCTTATCTCACCTTCAGGGGCCAAGCTGTCCTCTCTCAAACCAGCCCGGTGTGACCTGCTCTCTGAGGATTTGCCTGCCCTGACCTGAATACTCCCAAACCAGCAGTAATCCCCTGTCAACACCTCTAAACTGTCTCTCCATTCAATAGTTCAGTTTGCTGAACTTCACAGAGCTATATATTCATAATCTTGTGATTTGACAAGCAGCTTGGCCTGAGGGCCAGTCTGAGAGGGCCCCCCTCCCTGTTACTACTGTGCTGCTAACAGCTGCTAGAGCGGTGTTCAGAGAGAAGAGGTAGGAGAAAGTGAGAGAAAGTGTAGGAGAAAGAGAAAAGAAGAGAGGAGAGAGAGGGAGGGAGGGAGGGAAAGAGACAGAGAGAGAGACTGACTGACTCAGACCTGTTTCCTGTCGAGTCCTGTTCCTTCAGACTCGCTGCTCTGACTCAGACCTGTGTCCTTCTGAGTCCTGTACCTTCAGACTCGCTGCTCAGACGTGTTTTACAGCAGCATGTTTACCGAGGCAGAAACCCGTTCTACAAGGTAACCAGTTAGGGACATCTAAATGCAACCTTGAGGTGATCAAATCTAGCAGAGAACCAAAGACTCCAAATACAGTAAGCAGGCTGGCCAGAGGTGACGGTGGTGACGGTGGTGAGGTGGGTGAGGGGGTGAGGGGGGTGAGGGGGGTGAGGGGGGTGGGAGCAGCCTCCCCTTGATCCCCAAGCCCTGGTTTTAAAAGCAAACTTCAGCCTGGCGGTGTTTACCTTGGCTGGGGCAGAAGCAGATCGATGATCTGCAAAGTGGATTTGTTCTTGGCTTGTTTGCCTTGGCAATCCTTGAGAGCAGCCTGCTGATTGCCGGCCCAGATGTCAACAGTTTGCTGTGAGATGTGTGGCTTGAAATCCCTCACTTTGAACTGGGGGTCCCTCTTTCTTTCTCTCTATTTCTATTTTCCTGCCTCTCCCTCTCTGGGCCCTATTTTAACGATCTGAAACGCAAGTATCAAAACGCAAAGCGCAAGTAACTTTGTGGGCGGGACTCCGGCTCAGTTGCTATTTTGCCGGCGGGATAAATGACTTTGCGCCCCGTGCAAAACTAAAATGGGTTGGTCCGAAGTAGCTACATTACTAATGGGTGTTGTTTGGGCGTAACGTGCAATAAACCAATCAGAGCATCATCTCACATTCCCTTTAAGAGCAGCGCTTGTTCCATGGCGGATTGCTATTATAACGGCGGATTTGCCAGGTGCACACCAGGAGCGGTTCACAGCCGAGGAGACCGACATTCTAGTCAGGGCCGTAACAGATAGAGAAGTGACATAATTGCCCGCTCATGCTGCTCATTCAAATTCGTATTTTTATTTTTTATACAGCCTACCCTATATATATTTTTTTTTATTGTTTAGTTCTTGGAATTAATTTAACTATTGTACTTTTTAACTTAATTTAAGACCCGTATATGTTTATTGTTTGCACCTTCCTGCCACAGTAAATTCTGTGTTTGTGTAACATAGGCTACATGGTGAATAACCCGAATTCTGATTCTGATAGAGATGGGAGAAGAAACCCACTCAAATTAGCTTCGGTTAAACAGGCGTGGGAGAAAATTGCCACAATTGTTACACATCATTTTCACACACAGAGATTTCTCATGAAAATCTTTTTAGAATCATTGAAGAAATGTAACACGCCATAAATGTAAATGACAAAAAAAAATGACTAAATGTAAATCAAAACAATGTAACGTAGCTTCGCAGAAAGAAGACCCTGGCCTCGCCAGCTCTTTCTCGCTCTCTCTCTCTCCATTCCTACAGTATGTGTTGTACCACCCAGCAGTGGAAGTCAGTCTGGCTGGTAACTCCGAACCACAGACTCCAGTATTAATACCCACACAATGAATGAAGTGGTCTCTCTCTCTCTTTTGGTCAGTAATGCATGTATTTTATCCAGTTCCCTAGATATGTTGTACATTTTATTTCCTTTGTGCCTTATGCTGTTTTCCTTTGTGGTGTATCCTGTCCAGGTGAGGAACACCCTGGAGTCCTGTCCAGGTGAGGAACATCCTGGAGTCCTGTCCAGGTGAGGAACACCCTGGAGTCCTGTCCAGGTGAGGAACATCCTGGAGTCCTGTCCAGGTGAGGAACATCCTGGATTCCTGTCCAGGTGAGGAACACCCTGGAGTCCTGTCCAGGTGTGGAACACCCTGGAGTCCTGTCCAGGTGTGGAACACCCTGGAGTCCTGTCCAGGTGTGGAACACCCTGGAGTCCTGTCCAGGTGAGGAACATCCTGGAGTCCTGTCCAGGTGAGGAACACCCTGGAGTCCTGTCCAGGTGAGGAACACCCTGGAGTCCTGTCCAGGTGAGGAACACCCTGGAGTCCTGTCCAGGTGAGGAACATCCTGGAGTCCTGTCCAGGTGTGGAACACCCTGGAGTCCTGTCCAGGTGAGGAACACCCTGGAGTCCTGTCCAGGTGAGGAACACCCTGGAGTCCTGTCCAGGTGAGGAACATCCTGGAGTCCTGTCCAGGTGTGGAACACCCTGGAGTCCTGTCCAGGTGAGGAACACCCTGGGAGTCAGGTGGCTGAGCGGTGAGGGAATCGGGCTAGTAATCCGAAGGTTGCCAGTTCGATTCCCGGTCATGCCAACTGACGTTGTGTCCTTGGGCAAGGCACTTAACCCTACTTGCCTCGGGGGAATGTCCCTGTACTTACTGTAAGTCGCTCTGTATAAGAGCGTCTGCTAAATGTAAAATGTGAGGAACATCCTGGAGTCCTGTCCAGGTGCCTCCTATGTTCCAGTTGCCTTATCAAGTGCAGGCCCATTTTTGTCTCCATGTGTGGCCAAATAGAAAGTCCCACACACACACATACACACACACACACACACACATACACACACACCCATCCACATACACACACAGCCACACCCATTCACAGACACTTTAACTGCAGCAAACGTGGTGAGGATTTACTGGGCTTGATCTCCATCAGGCTGGACTGAGAATGTCCAGGCCAGGGACAGGGGGCGGTCGGGGGGAGCAGGGTGGGGACAGGGGGCGGTTGGGAGGAGCAGGGTGGGGACAGGGGGCGGTCGGGGGGAGCAGGGTGGGGACAGGGGGCGGTCGGGGGGAGCAGGGTGGGGACAGGGGGCGCTCGGGGGGAGCAGGGTGGGGAGGAGTGAGGAGGGTTTAAACTCTTCTGTCAGCACGTCCTTGCTGTTTACACTGTCCCTCACTGTTTTATGAGAAGCAGTTGACTTCCAGCCTCACCTTGCTTTCATCAGGGGTGCGGCGTGACGTAGAGGTCACCCCAGGGTCAAGTGGACTGAGGATTTCACGCTCAACTTTTATGGGGTAAAGTGAGACCTGCTCTCTGTAAGAACACGCGCCCTCTGGTCCTTTTATAACACTCTCAAATGCTCAAATGTAAATAATATATTTGATGGCATGTGACAGATGATGAGAATCAAACTCACTGCCTCCAATAAGCTCAGTGATGAATTCACATAAACACAAAGATAAATTGTCATCCTAGTTCCTGACTCGTCCACGAGTGCATTAAATAGACTCTCATGGGTGTCATCCTCTTTGATCCCATGTCATCAAATAACATGGTTAATACTTCGGTATGCTGGGATTGTGAACCTGAAGAACTGCTTGTGTACCAAGATCAGACGAACAAAATGAGGTCATTCTGGATGTTCCGTCTAGGAGGTAATGAGGTGAACCATGGAACCCTAGTCAAACTCAGGTCCAGCAGGTCCATGCCCTCTAACCCAACAACCAAAACACACTTTGGGAGTGAATACTGCACCGCTGAACAAACAGTGGCCCAGTTGTGTCGCTGTCCTCGTCCTACTTGGGGACAGGAGGATGAGGCCAAGGCATGTATTCCGGTCCATGTTTTCCCCTGGGCACCATGACAACCCTGAGAATCATCCCAGGATGACGACACACACGCCTGCCTGTCCTTGTGTCCCTGTGCTGTGTCCGAGCAAACACACTCTCAGTGTGGGAAAATAAACACACAACACACATACACCACACATGCCACATACACACTCACACACACTCCACACACACATACTCTTGTTCATCACACAGCCACTAGGGTGAGAAGAAACAGTTGACTCATCTCACCCCCTGCAGACTGTGGGCCAGCTCTCTGGCCTCTGGTTTCAGCTTAGATTAGGGTGACTGTGAAGGCGAAGCGACGCGTAGCTGCCCTGGGAGACAACTAACACCTCTACTGTCACTGCTCGTGTCTGCTGGCGCTAACACACACATTCATGCACACACACTTACAAGCACACACACACACACTGACTCACACACAAATGTACAAGCACACACACACACACATACAGATTGAAACACACACAACCACACAAACACACAGCCATTATAGTAGCTATTACTAGAATATACATAAGCAGAACATGAAGCTGCATATGCCCCACTTCACCCCATCCATCCACACACACACTACCCCCTCCCTGACATGCAGGGGGAACATTTAAACTATTGACATCCAGGTGACATCTCGCTGAGTAACCCAAACTTGAGAGAGAGATGGGGTCTGGGGGCTTGAGGCTGGGAGCTGGAGGCTGGGGGCTAGAGGCTGGGAGCTGGAGACTGCAGGCCTAGTGGCTGGAGGCTGTAGGCTAGTGGTTGGGGGCTGGAGACTTGGGGCTGGGGGATAGAGGTGTCTCCAGTCAGTCACATCACTTCCTCATGTGGTGCTCCATGGAGGATGTCAACACGCTGATGAATAATGCTGCATGACAAGGCCAGGGAGGGTTAGGATGTGTGTGTGTGTGTGTGTGTGTGTGTATGTATGTGTGTGTGCGCGCAATATCCACATATCTCAACTGAGAGTACGCTGAGGCCTGGATTGTGTATTCGGTAGTTGAGATAAATATCAACCAGCACATCCTAACTCACTTACAGAGAGGACATGGGAATTATGGAGCCATTACTGCACCCCCTGACCCCGTCTCTGGTCAGCACTGCTGCCCTCTCCCAGTCTCCTCCTTCCTCCTCCTCCCTCATCATCCCTCCTCCTCCTCCACACTCTCACACACACACACACTCTCTCACTCACAAACTCTCTCACGCACACACTCACTCACGCACTCTCTCACGCACACTCTCACACACTCTCACACACACACACTCTCTCACACACACACACTCTCTCACGCACACTCTCACACACACACTCCCTCACACACACACTCTCTCGTACACACAGTCAGGGAGATGGGGAGGCAGGAGGGGAGATGGGGGGGGGGAGGGAAGTGGGGAATCAGGGGCTGGTCAGGTTTCATAGCATGATGAATGGAATCAGCAGGAAGGAACACCCTGATTGATAAGGCCCACAACTACCCCTGCTACCAGCCTCCTACAAGCTCACACCAACATATACACACTGCATACGCACATATACACACTGCATACGCACATATACACACTGCATACGCACATATACACACCGCTTCACAGCACTGTTACACTGAAGCTGTAGTGTTGCTGCCCAACAAGCCAGTGTGACCAGCGCCCCCAGGCTGTGTGGAGATCCTGCTGCTGCCAGTAAAGTAGCTCCAGTCTGCAGCACATTAACATCCCAGCATAAACACAGAGTAGCTTCATTTAGCCTCCCTGTAACACAAGCCTGTTTGAAATCCATTAGCTCCTCCGACAGCTGGGCGGGCAGCTAGCTTCCTCTCCGTCCGCCGCCTCATTCATTATTAATTGTAAACCATAATATTCTGTTTACATGAAGCCCACCCATTACACTCATAATGTGGCTCTCAGTACCAGGGCCCAGGGACTGAAGGAGGGAGAGCTCATTTGTTTAAGTCAACTCATGGAGTCCCTTTCAGCCAGCCAGCCAGTTAGCCAGCCAGCAAGTTGTCTAGCCAGAGAGGGAGAGAGAGGCTAGGGAGAGAGAGGAAGAGAAAGGCCAGGGAGAGAGGCCAGGGAGAGAGAGGCCAGGGAGAGAGAGGCCAGGGAGAGAGAGGCCAGGGAGACAGAGGCCAGGGTGAGAGAGATTACCTCTCAACCCCCCCCCCCCCTAACCCCAGCAGGGGTTGGGGTATGTGTCTAACTACTGTGTGTGTTTGGTGTGTGTGCCTATGTCCATGTATGACTCTGTGTGTGTGTGTGTGTGTGTGTGTGTGTGTGTGTGTGTGCGTGCAGCATCCAGCATGCATGATCCATTCATCCAGATTCTGGGGTGTGTCAGCGGTTTGTCAGAGCCCACACCCTCATGCGCCTGCTCTTCATCAAGGTTAGTTTAACCCCTCAGTCTCCACCAGGGGCCATGCTGACCACATTACCGGGCTGTCATTCAGCTCAGACGCCCACTGCTGCAGGCTCCGAAGGGAAGAGATAGGGTGGAAGAAAGCCCAGGCCAGCAGAAAGACTCTAACCCTAACCCAGAAGGGTTGCTGCTCCATGGACTTGCGATGTACAGGAATGTGCCTAGATACTGACATCATCACTTGGGAGCCATTTCTCCTTTCTGTTTGCTGACACAGGGGAGGTAGTGACTGTGCAGGTAAAGGGGGTAACCCTAACCCTATCTGACCATTGATGGGATCAGAGACAGTCACTGCCCCCTCCTTGTCTCCCTGAACTCCCCTCCCTCATCTTGATTCTACATCGGAGATGGCTGTCACGGTAACGGTGGTTTTGCCTCCAAAATGTGTTTTTAACAGCTGGGGTTTGTGCTCTTGGGTTAGGGTTAGTGCTCTTCTAGCCTGTCTTGTCCCAACCTCCCTCTGTCTCCCTCTATGACACCACGGACACGGGGGTAGGGTGTAAGGGTTAGGGCTAGTGGGGGTGGGGCTTGGGCTATGAACTAGGCAGGGGGTAGGTGGGGTTGGGGCTAGCAAACACAGAGATTTGTCTGTGACTGTGGTGGTGTATGTCCTGTAATTTGCAGATTTAGTGTAACCCTAACTCCTAATGCATGTGTATTTTAACTGTAGAACTGAACCGAAGCCGTTCAGCTCTTTAAGGGAAATTTCACTGCTGTGAGATAAGCAAGCAGGCCTTGGCCGACAGCTATGCTAAACATAATCTCTCTCTCATTATTACTGCAGTAATGAAAACCTCAGTTTTACTATGTCTTATTTTCTCTTTATTCCACAGCTGTGGTACAGGAGTCCCGTTTAAAGACAAAGAATGAGTTTTGGCATCAGTAGTGCTCCATGGACTTCTCCTCTCTCTCTCGCTCTCTCTCTCTCTCTCTCTCTCTCTCAGGACACACATTACTATTTGATTGTGCCATTTTGAAAGCTGAGTGTGAATGCTGTGGAATGTCCTTCAGACAGTCTGAAGAGGAGAGGGATCATCTGAGTCCGGTGAACTTGACATCCTCGATCAGCCCGGCCCCCCCTCACCCCCCGACCCTTAAATACTTGGTGTTGTAAGTGACCAAAACTGTGGTGTGCTCAGAGCTGTTTACACCACCACCCACCCGCACCCATCACACAGTGGGCAGGGATCAGAGGAAAGGGGCGGTGGGGAGAATCGCACTCTTCCTCACCGGGATTTGAGGCACATCAAAGGAGGCGAGGGTCCTGTACCGAGTCCTCCTCCTGGCCGGGCGGCGCTCCGCTCTTTGATGGGGAGTCTGCAGGCCTGGGAACAGGCTCATCCTCCCAGCCCACCAGGACAGACGTGCTCAGACAGTTTTTATGAAGTGGTAGAAAGTTATCAGCTGTCTGTGAGCCGGCCTGGCTGAGTGTCGGACGGCTGATAGTAGCGTTCCTCTAGACCGTCGAGGTTGCTGCTCCATCCTTCTCTTTTCTCCTTTCTCCTCCTGCTCTCTCCTGCTCTCTCCCCTCCCCGGCTCCCTCCTCCTTCCTGCCTCCTCCCTCTTCCTCCTCCCGCCTGCTCCCTCCTCTCTCCTGCTCCCGCCTGCTCCCTCCTCTCTCCTGCATATTAGCAGCTGTCTGAAGGCTCAGCGTGTGACTGAGACAGAGCAGGGCCCCGGGTACGAGAGCTGATAGACCCAGACCCCTGAGATCAAAGCAGGCCGTGCTGCCTGGTGATAACACAGGGACTCTGGGTGAACCGAGCTATCTGTCCAGAGAGGGCACTGGTCCTGTCTGTCTGGCTGCCTCTGGCCCCTGTCTGAGAGGGCACTGGTCCTGTCTGTCTGCCTGCCTCTGGCCCCTGTCTGAGAGGGCACTGGTCCTGTCTGTCTGGCTGCCTCTGGCCCCTGTCTGAGAGGGCACTGGTCCTGTCTGTCTGCCTGCCTCTGGCCCCTGTCTGAGAGGGCACTGGTCCTGTCTGTCTGCCTTCCTCTGGCCCCTGTCTGAGAGGGCACTGGTCCTGTCTGTCTGGCTGCCTCTGGCCCCTGTCTGAGAGGGCACTGGTCCTGTCTGTCTGCCTGCCTCTGGCCCCTGTCTGAGAGGGCACTGGTCCTGTCTGTCTGCCTGCCTCTGGCCCCTGTCTGAGAGGGCACTGGTCCTGTCTGTCTGGCTGCCTCTGGCCCCTGTCTGGGACAGACAGACCCTAACCCTACAAGAGCACTAACCCCTAACAACTTCCTCTCTAACCTTCTCTGCCTTCTCTGTGTCTCTCTTTCTCTCACTGTTTCTCTCTCTCTGTCTGTCGCTTTGTTTTTCTGTCTGTCTTTGTCTGTCTCTCTTTGTTTCTGTCTTTCCTTTTCTCTCTCTATCCACTCTCTGTCTCTCTCCTGATCTCTTTCTTCATAGGTGTAATGGGTGTAAACCTGTGAAACTCACCCGCGTCAACGAATAGCTAGCTTTTCTTTGGCGTAGTTGGTAGTGGTCGCACTTGGCAAGTCAGAGGTCGAGCGTTTGAGCCCAGTGAGTGGCGGACGATACCTTGTTGTGACGGAGCGTGACTACGTCTGTTACATACCGTCACATAGGCAGGTGGGATTCTGTCTGTGGGGTTTATTCTAGGGGAATCCATGGCTGCTTGATTGTGAGCTGTGTTTGTTCGTAGTCCAAGTTGATAGATGTATATTTATCAAAGTCATTTTTCCCTCGATGTATCTACTTTTGTTAGTATCCTAGTGCTGGAAGCCCCAATGTCTTTGTGAACCTGTGTCTTCTTTCACTTAAATAAGCCGGACCTCAAGTGGCCATGAAACAATGAACTATGAAATTATTATGAAACGATGAAATGATGTCTGAAATAATTAATGTTGAGAGCTGAATTGGAAGCCTGCCTGCTGACGACCCGACTAACTTGCTTAGGTACACAAGACTAACCTGCTTAGGACACAATACTAACCTGCTTAGGACACAAGACTAACCTGCTTAGGACACAAGACTAACCTGCTTAGGACACACGACTAACCTGCTTAGGACACACGACTAACCTGCTTAGGAAAACACGACTAACCTGCTTAGGACACACGACTAACCTGCTTAGGACACACGACTAACCTGCTTAGGACACACGACTAACCTGCTTAGGACACACGACTAAGCTGCTTAGGACACACGACTAACCTGCTTAGGACACACGACTAAGCTGCTTAGGACACACGACTAACCTGCTTAGGAAGACACGACTAACCTGCTTAGGACACACGACTAACCTGCTTAGGACACACGACTAACCTGCTTAGGACACACGACTAACCTGCTTAGGAACACACGACTAACCTGCTTAGGACACACGACTAACCTGCTTAGGAACACACGACTAAGCTGCTTAGGAACACACGACTAACCTGCTTAGGAACATCGGCCCCTCTTCCTCCTTCTCAAGACAACAAGAGGGCTTTTGATATTTTTCCTTGAAGGGCCAATGGAAGTCTTCTGGCCAATGGAAGTCTTCTGGCCGATTGGCCGATGTCAGTAGGAGCTGGGGGGGGGGGGGGGGGGGGTCACAAGGACTTAATGCTGTTAGCATCGACTGGCCTCTGCAGCGCGTCTATTAGGCCCTAATTTGATTTGTACCTTTTCATTTGCAGTCCCTGCTGCAGCAGCAGCTTGGCCCATTCCCTCTAACTGCTTCTGTCTCTGCCTCCGTGTCATTAGATTAGGTAGGACTCCCAGACACTTGTAGTCTGTGCTTGTCCCTCCATTTATATCAGCCTAATGTCACACAAAATTCATTACTGATCACATTAGACTCAACTCTCAGACGAGGGCGCTCTCAAACGCACGGAGTGAAGCTCGGTCTGATGGAGAGACTAGGGAATTGGATGAGAAGTCACAATGGAGAGTAAGAGATCAAAATACAGTCTCCCTGAGAGCAGCTGTTAGAGGAATAGAGTCTCATGCTGGTACCTCATCACGAGAACGTGGTCTTTGTCTCTCTGGGGTTATAGTACTTCAGGTTTCACGTTACACACTCATTCGGTGGGTTTGTGTGAACCAGTTGTGTGGAGAGCAGGCACACAAAAAAAAAAACTGGTGTTAAATTAACACTGACAAATTTGCCATGCAAACATAGTGGTGGGCATGCATCCAGCATCCCAGCTTTACTCTGGCCCACCTTGGCCTGGCTCCTGTCTAAGTGGACTGTCTCACTGCTAATGTGAGGGTGACTGGGAGACAGGGACCTAATTAGATCCACTCACAAGCCCACAGCACACTCACACAGTCTTGTTTAAATCACTTTTCCCCTTCTCTGCTACATAATGAGACAAATTGGATTTTACTTATTTGTGCTAACCCAACACAATGAACAGAATCACGACTGAAGACGTCTCACGACTCTCTCTCTCCTACACACACACACACACACACACACACACACACACACTCATTATACAGCACATGGCCCTGTGGTAGAGATTCACTTGTTTCACCTGTTCATTTACTGACTAATTGGTAACACAATCAAATCCATGTCCACACAATAGAGATAAAGATGGAGATTTAATCTCTGATGATTCAGGTGCTGTTAATACCTTAGGTCAAATCCGTCCATCAGTGATGCCTATCAATGATTTAATCATCACGCCTATAATGAGACGACACTCTTACACAAAACCAATGTTGAATGAAAATTTTCCTTCTGGGCTTTGAGATGCATATGGACTCCTGAACCACAGGGAGGTTAGAAGTAATCAGGTTCAGGTTACTTTATTTGTCACCGTAGGTAGATTTGATAATTACTCATCCAGTGTCACATTGTGTTTTAATGGTTTTCTGATGGAGTAGGTTTGGTTCTCGTGTAAGACGTCTGCATGGGTCTCCTCATGGATCATTTCTGTTCTATTTGTGGATTTTGGAAGCATTCTCTCAACAGCAGATTGTATCACATCTGAAACACGTGTAACTGCTGGTGCAGTCATATCTTCCTGTCACACTCTGGCTCAGTGGGTAGAGATGTCGTCCACCAATCGCAAGGTTGGCGGTTTGATCCCAGACTCCTATGTGTTTAAGTGTCCTTGAGCAAGACACACTCCAAAAGGGCAGGCCTCCTGGAGGCGCTGCTGTCTGGGAGGGGGCCTGGGGGGCCGGGATACAGGTGCCCTGGTCATCGCCCTCCTGTGAGCCCGTCATGACACACTTTCTTATGGGGGCAAACACACCAACTCAACCCAAGGGAGAGAGTTTCCCGTTGTGTGTCCTCCCAGTCCTGGAACTCTTACGCCATGCATGGCAGCTCTGCCGCCATCAGTGTGTTTGTGAATGAGAGACATCATGTCAAGCGCTTTGGGTGCTGGGATGGTACATGAAAATGTGGTATATAAATGTAGTCCATTTACCAAGGTTCAGGGATTGTCAACATGATCAGGACCAAATCATTTCAATGTTCCTGTACTTGTTACAAATGGAAAATAAACTTGAACTTGATGTTGGTGCTTCTGGTAGGCCCAGCCATCTGGTCGTCATCCCTCCAGAGGCTGACCCTAACCCTCCAGAGGCTGACCCTAACCCTCCAGAGGCTGACCCTAACCCTCCAGAGGCTGACCCTAACCCTCCAGAGACTGACCCTAACCCTCCAGGGGCTGACCCTAACCCTCCAGAGGCTGACCCTAACCCTCCAGAGACTGACCCTAACCCTCCAGAGACTGACCCTAACCCTCCAGAGGCTGACCCTAACCCTCCAGAGGCTGACCCTAACCCTCCAGAGGCTGACCCTAACCCTCCAGAGGCTGACCCTAACCCTCCAGAGACTGACCCTAACCCTCCAGAAGCTGAATGGGTGATATCCCTAAATATGTGCAGCTGCAGTGTTCCATGGTTGGGTATGCCTGGTTTCCAAGCTCAGCCCTGTCTGAGTTAACTAAACTCACTCCACCCTGTCATTTCTGCCATTTCTGTACATGAACGATAGCCTGGCTCTGCCCTCCTACGTACTTCCACTCAATTTTAATTTTGCTTCTGTACTGCGTCTGGGCTTGAGGTATATTGGTCAGATGTCTCCGGTTAACTTTCTACCTGTCCAATCAGCGAACAGAGGGAGTGGCTGAGAACGATGACGTTGATGTTGTGCGCTAGTTTGTGTTGTAGTTCCGTAATGGCGGCGGAGAAAGATGCGAGCGAAGCCATTCGGTCCATTGTGGCAACGTTGCCGAATATCCAGAAGTTAAAGCCGGAGCAAGAACAAAATCTTTGATCCCCACAGGGTTCGTTTGATTTTCCAGCTAGCTCCGTTAGTCGTGAAGGAATTGGCTAAGGCGAACGCTAGCGATTGGTTATGGCAGATCCAGAGTGGCTCTGGGCAGATCCGATAGTTTTAAACTTCAACAGAGTACCCGCCTTCAAGGAAGTTAGCGCTTGTCAATGGAGCGAGCCCAGACTCTCTGTACAAATGAAATGTACTAGGGTCTGGTTAGGACCAGGCTACATGAACGATACATCACACTAACACATGAACGATACATCACACTAATACAAGGGAACAGAGAAGGGATCTGCCAGTAGAACACTGAGACCTCTTCTCCCACATGGTGATATCCAGCCACCTACCTGCCTGGCGTGTGTCTCGTTATTGGAGCTGCTGGGGTGAAGGTGCAGCACTGAGGACACGGGCAGAGGTTCCCCATGTAGGGTTGTTCAGATCAACCATGACACACTTTCTTATGGGGGCAAACACACCAACTCAACCCAAGGGAGAGAGTTTCCAGAACTGTGACTGCACTCTAAAAGAGACATTGGCATGAAGTGATCCTCTGCGGCCATATGCTTCTCCTCTGAATGTTTCAACACACCCTGTTTAGATACTTTTCACTGGCGTATCTTTTGACCACTTCTCACCCTCAGGGAGAATGCTTGTGTTCAGAGTGCACTCTGTTATTGGGAGAGAGGAGGAACCCTGCAGCATGCAGCTTCTAAAATAAGCAGCAGAGGTGACAGCAGCACGCTGGCGTGTGAAAATCGAAAAAAGGAAAATCGCAATTAGTAGCCCTCAGCACTCACCCTTTCATTCCAGGGTCACTCTCCTTTAGCGAGTTGAGAGCTTTAGCGTAATGCTCAGCGACAGAGTGAGAGGATGAGGAGAGTAATTCCTGTATGCAGAGCTGCTTCCCCCCCTCTCTCACTCCCTCCCCCCTTTCTCACTCCCTCCCCCCATCTCCACAACCCTCCTCCGACACATCAGCCCAGGATGTTATTGTATCATTAATTGCCACTTCCCCTCTGCTCCTGGCTGCAGGCAGGCCTGGTGAGGAGACTGGACACCACTCCTCTCTGGGTGACCCTGGACACCACTCCTCTCTGGGTGACCCTGGACACCACTCCTCTCTGGGTGACCCTGGACACCACTCCTCTCTGGGTGACCCTGGACACCACTCCTCTCTGGGTGACCCTGGACACCACTCCTCTCTGGGTGACCCTGGACACCACTCCTCTCTGGGTGACCCTGGACACCACTCCTCTCTGGGTGATCCTGGACACCACTCCTCTCTGGGTGATCCTGGACACCACTCCTCTCTGGGTGATCCTAGACACCACTCCTCTCTGGGTGATCCTGGACACCACTCCTCTCTGGGTGAACCTGGACACCACTCCTCTCTGGGTGATCCTGGACACCACTCCTCTCTGGGTGATCCTGGACACCACTCCTCTCTGGGTGACCCTGGACACCACTCCTCTCTGGGTGACCCTGGACACCACTCCTCTCTGGGTGATCCTAGACACCACTCCTCTCTGGGTGATCCTGGACACCACTCCTCTCTGGGTGGCCCTGGACACCACTCCTCTCTGGGTGACCCTGGACACCACTCCTCTCTGGGTGATCCTGGACACCACTCCTCTCTGGGTGATCCTGGACACCACTCCTCTCTGGGTGATCCTAGACACCACTCCTCTCTGGGTGATCCTAGACACCACTCCTCTCTGGGTGATCCTGGACACCACTCCTCTCTGGGTGATCCTAGACACCACTCCTCTCTGGGTGACCCTGGACACCACTCCTCTCTGGGTGATCCTAGACACCACTCCTCTCTGGGTGATCCTGGACACCACTCCTCTCTGGGTGATCCTGGACACCACTCCTCTCTGGGTGATCCTGGACACTGCTCCTAATGGCTTCAAGCAGATTGGAGGTTTTCAGACCGGAAGACAGAGGGGGACACAGAGTACTTGTTTGTGCCTGCCCTGTGTGTGAGTGTGTGTGTGTGTGTGAGTGTGTGTTTGCCCATGTGTGTGTGTGCATGTATATCTCATGTCCACACACTTCTGTCACCTACACCCCTCCTCTCCACCTGGTCCCCCCCCCCTTCCTCCCTCCATCCTTCTCTCCACCTGGTTCTGCTCTGAAAATATTCCCACACATAAAACCCCAGCCATTCCTATCAGCACCATGCTACACTGTGTTCTAGGCTGTCTGCCAGGGTCTGCTCTGCTCATCACGTCTTACAGGCGGGTGGAGTCTGTGGGACATGGTACATTTCAGGAAGCAGATTGAAAGCTGCAGTAGATGAGGTGCTAACACACAGATGCAGGTTGAGGGTTGATGAGAGGGAGATCTCCTCCAGCTCACAGATGAACTGGGTTCAGCAGGGTTCATTAAAGGTAATTGAGCTCAGAATCAGAATTCGGTTTATTCTACGGGTTAAGGTTAGCCTTGTCATTAACAAGCCTAATGGCTTAAAGTATGGGTTACGGCCTGGGTTCCACTGTGGGGTGGGTTAGGGCCTGGGTTCCACGGTGGGGTGGGTTACGGCCTGGGTTCCACGGTGGGGTGGGTTAGGGCCTGGGTTCCACGGTGGGGTGGGTTAGGGCCTGGGTTCCACGGTGGGGTGGGTTACGGCCTGGGTTCCACGGTGGGGTGGGTTAGGGCCTGGGTTCCACGGTGGGGTGGGTTACGGCCTGGGTTCCACGTCCCCAGAGCAGCTCTCTCTAGGTAACCTAGGCTGGAGAGAGGGAAATTGGGCTAGGGACCTCTGCTGAACACTGGCAAAAAAACACTGATTAAGAGGCTCTTTGTGTGCTTTGATCCCTGATTCTTTGTGAGTTCAATGTATTTCCATTAACACAGTCCTTTCATTTTGTGGAGAAATATGTACTGAATCGGCTGGTCGGCTGGTACTGAGTGTAGAGAGATGCACAACACATCCAGATGCTCTCAGTCTTTCTCCCTCTCTTCCTGTCTCCCTCTGTGTGTGTCTCTCTGTCTTTCTCTCTTTCTGTCTCTTTCTCCCTCTCTTCCTGTTTCTTTCTCTCTGTGTCTCTCTCTCTTTCCATCTCTTTTCATGTCTCTCTCTCTCTCTGTGTCTATCTCTTCCTCTCTCTCTCTGCTTGGCTCTCACTGAAAACCTGATTGCCCACCAGACCCTACATCAGTGGCAGAAAACAAAGGCTTTTAACATCACGAGAAAGCACAGGTTTCCTACCCCGTGGCAGTGTGAAGTGAGAAGAGATCGTAAGAGGATTACCGCTATTCACAGAAAAACACAAAATCCATCCATATCTGCCCATTCTAGTGAGTAATCATTTAAAAGGCATTTGCAATTTTCACATTTCAAATTTCACATTTTATTCACATCATCTGAATCTTTTAAGATGTTAAGCAGTTATCAACCCTACAAAATGTAAACTTGTATGTATCTTAAAATAAACAGTTTTTATTTAAAAAAATCCTGCCAACATAGAAGCACTGAGCATAGTGGAATTTACCTACCAACCCTTTAAACTGCAAGTCGACTGGACTGAAGCCAGAAACTAAAGCAGAGTTGAAGCCCATTGGGGGGCAGCAGGAAAAAGCCTTTAACTCGCCAGATTAAGTCCTTGCTAATAATGAGCCACACTCACATTCCTCAAGCCTGAGAGGTGACTGGAGCTGGCAGGGAAAGTGATATCATTATGGATTACTCCAGGATAAATCTGCATGACCTTTACATGTATGGAGCAAGGTGTGCGTGTTTTGTGTGTGTGTGTGTCTGTGCTTGTATGTTTGTGCGTGTCTGTGGTTTTGAACAAAAGCTTTGAAGTGCAGATTAGGAAAATACAGGAATGATTTTAGCTGTCATTAACCACAGACAAATGTAAATGTAGCAAGACAATTTAGATCTACATATGTAAATAAGCTTGCATAAGTATTAATGACATACTTTGACATGGTTTATATACTCAATGATGAACAGAAGCACTGTGATGATGTGACAGGACCCTGACAACCAGCCTTCCCTACGATGAGGCATCGACATAATGCTGGACAAATGTTTGTGATTAGAAAATAATCTAAGAATGTTTTATAAAAGTGTACAGTGATAGTTTTGAGTGTTTTCATGATAAGAGCTAGCTCTGCCTTTGAAGTCCAGAGTCTCTGAAAATCATTCTGTTGTTAAGCAAAAAGTACTGGAGTCTTGTTGTTGAGCCATAACTCCACCCATAGCTCTCTCTCTCCATCTCTCATCCTCCCTCTCTCTCTCCATCTCTCATCTTCCCTCTCTCTCTCATCTTCCCTCTCTCTCTCGCTCTCTCTCCTCTCCCTCTCTCCCTCTCACTCCCTCCTTCTCCCTCCCTTCCTCCCTCCCTCCTTCTCTCTCTCCCACTCGCTCTCCCTCCCTCTCTCCCTCTTTCTCCCTCCTTCTTTCTCTCTCTTTCTTTCTTTTTCCCTCTCTCTGCCTCCTCTGTATCCTTCTCTCTCTCCATCTCTCATCTTCTCTTCCCCTCGTTTCCTCCCTCCTTCTCTCTCTCTCCCTCCCTCCCCCTCTCTCTTGTTTATCACTAACCCTTCAGATGTGATTTCTACTTTACAGTTTCGACCTCTGGATGACTCTTGGTGAGCCCCGGGTGACCTAACATTCTGCAGAATGTGTCCCAGGTGTGGACTGTGACTGGAGAGGTGAAAGCCCCACGCCAGACCCAGATTGATCGCCTCCTTCCTGCTCCGGCGCTTCTCTGATGTGCTTCTGGCTGGGGCTCGGATCGGGGAGGGGAGGCGGGGGACGGGAGGGGAGGGGAGGGCAGGGGGGGATAGGAGGGGGGTGTCGTGGAGCATCCCGCCTCAACAGCAGTGAGTGAGGAGAAGCAGACCCAGTCGTTGCCCTCTCCCCCCCACCCACTCCAACCTGCCCCCCTACCCCCTCCAACCTGCCCCCCCTCTCCAACCTGCCCCCCCCACCCCCTCCAACAGACCCTCACTTCCAACTCCAGCTTCATGCAAATCTGTCAACAGCAACAACAAAAAATGACCGTCTGTCTCTTTTCTCCCTAAGAAGAAAACAAGCACCCAGCCTCACCTCCACCAGCATGAAAGGCGAGCGGAGGTGTGAGTAATGTCCCCCGCGCCCTCACTGCTGACCCAGACTCCCCAAACCCGTCTCATGGCTTTGATTACAAGTTATTACCCTCTGTATCTGGGGAGCCATTCGTCTTGTGTGGGACCACTGACATCACTTCCTACTCCTGGCCCATCCTGTCATCCCCAACTCTCCTCCAGCTCTCTCTGCCCTCACGCCAGCTCTCCTCCTCCTAGCTAACCCTAACCTCCACACTGCTCCTCCTCCTCCCTCCACGCTGCAGGGAGAATACTCAGGGAGAGACTTCGAGGAACAAAAGGGCAAATCATTCCATCGTTCAAAACATCTAACTAAGCTAACCACAACCATCGATATTGTGCTGCTGTGATGCGGTTGAGTTGGTAGATGAGAGTCCGTGTGTCGGAGGATAAGACTGAAGACCTTCCCCACCCTGATCTCCTGACCCTGGTGTCAGCATTCCAGCAGAGCCTGTGGTGTGGGGAGAGGCTGCCCTGTCTGCTTCTTGTGTTCCTCTACAGTCCACAACACGGGAGGCCAGCCTCAGCTTCAGCCTTGCCCCCAGCCTGCCTCCTAAGCCTCTCACTGAGCCTCGCCCTCAGTCTCCCAACCTCATGGTCAGATGACCATCCGTAACAGGATTTGAGTTTGTGAATGCTTAATGAACAGTTTTCTACCAGAGCAGCACTTGTATCAGGTCCTGACCCAACCGCTCCTGCTGGCTGGGTAAATTTTAGTAGAAGAAACATGATTTAATCCTTATTGCAGTTACTCCAAGTGTGGATAAAGTAGGCAAAACAGACATAGTAATTGTAATCCATACAACAAATCCTCACTCCCTTCCACTTGCAGCTGTAGACAATATAAGTTGTCACATGTCACCTTTCCCCTAACACCAACGCTGGACATTTGAGCACAGCATACATTTTATTCCATGTTAGGTAGGCTAATTAAATACTAGTTTTTTGTAACGAAATATGTAAGGTTCAATATGTAAATTTAATTGTTTCATTCATTAGAGTAGTTTTACATAATTCTAACTTCGGTGCTTTTCTCTTAAAGTCATTTATTACATTCAATAGTTTATAATGACACAGTGTTCTGTGTTCTGGTTTCAATAATAAGCTTTGGTCAGTAATCATAAAATATTTAAAAGTATTGTGGGTTGTTAAACTCTATTCATGTGTCCATGCTATTGTATGTGAAAGCATTACTTACAAATTCATTTTTATTAATAAAAAGACAAAGAATCGATCTAAATTTTCATTTACGAGGTTTAAAAAATCTAGTCAGTTGATTAAAACTAGTCATCAATTCCTACATGAATAGGTTTATCGTCTGTAAACATCGTTTTAGGTTAGGGCTGCGAATAAGTATGAAAATGCCAATAGCCTACTGATATTTAAACGACTTCCGAGCACGCACGTGTTCATTCGTGATGTTTCATGTCCTGAAAGTTACGCAACGGCTAACTGATCAAATGCTGAACTATAAATGAATTTTTTTCTTATGCTTTCTGAAACCATTGCTAGACATGGCAAGTAGGCTAATATTTTAATCCTTTTGTCAACCGATTCAGTAGCCTAACTACATCAGTTTCCCCAGTTTCTAGATTGTCTCTGTTGAAAATAAACTTAGAATTACGTCTCATAAACGATAGGTCTAACTATGTTCAAAAATACTGAGCCAGTCTAATTTGAAACACTATTATGTGTGTGTGTGTGTGTGTGTGTGTGTGGCGAGAAGAGAGAATCAACTACGATCCTGACTATATTGTGTTACAAGCCAATACATTTATAGGCTACGATATGCATATACATGTTATTGACAAGTTAATAAGTTAAAGGCTATTGAGAGTTAAATTAAGTCGGTTTACATGAGTAGCCAATTCCTAGAGTTTCAGCGAAAACCCACCTGCCGCACACACGGAACCAGTGGGCAACAAGGAACGCTTCAGTGATCAAAGCCTTGCTTAGTGTTCCTCGGGAAGGACTGTCCAAATCACCTCTTGTGAACCATGCTTGCATCAAACGGTAACAAATATCAAATCACAGCGAAAACGTTAAATTCCACCTCGACAGAGGGATTTGTCTGATGTCCTTGCTGGGTGATTAAACTGGTAGAATTAAATTTTTATCGTGGAAAATGCAAGTAGCCTACCTTTTACGTTTTGGACTAAGGGGCCTGGTGAAAGCACGTTCTCCCAAATGCCTAGTGTATCCTATCACAAAAGCTAAGCGTTGGCTATGTTGGCGCCCCCAACTGTTACCTATGTGACACGGTGCAGCCTGTCGCCCTTGAACTGTCATCCCTGCCTAGACCGGCTCATGAAAACGTCAACAGCATTCAAACCAATAAAATTCCTGCGTTGAGATGTCGCAAATAGCCATATTTGCAACATGCATGGGGCCTACTGCTATTAGAAACCTGTCTTGTAGCCACTGTGTTATATAAGAATCCGATCCAAGGCCACCTTATTATAAGTTGTTGGACAATGGAAACATTAAGTATATAGCATTAAATGTGTGTTTGTCGTTGTCACTAATAATATCTCTGTTTTTCATCAGTCATTCATGATTTACGTAGGAAGAGGGATGACACCGTAAGTCAGCAAGATGTCGCGGCCAATTATGATCAAACAGTAAGTAACTCTCTATGATCAAATAGTAAGTCACCTAATGAACGATGAATGAATAAAACCAGAAACGTAATGACGGTGGAAAGACCCAGTGAAGTCAGTGGATAAGAGGGGAGACGGGACTGTGTTGGACCTTCGTACCCTCAGCTCTGTGCTCTATGACGGGGAATTATGAGAGGCTGTGACAGGTCTTAAACGGTCTGGCGCCGGGAACTCCAGTCAGGATAAATATAGCCAGCGAGCAGTTGCAAAGAGAGATGTTAGAGCAAGGATAGAAAGTTGCAAAGGAAATGTAGAACATATTTAAAGACATGGAGTATATTCGACTGTAGGAAACTGACAAAACGTGCTGCCTATAAGCATATTTTAACATTTGTTATTGCAGGAAATAGAAGTCTGTATTCTACTATAACTTTTCCATTGTCGTCTATTTTTAGAACTCAATAGCAAACAATTATTTCCTGGCATATTCTAGTTTATTTTATGTCCACCCTGTTTTACCTGACAATAACATAAGACTTATTAGTATAAATGTGACTGTATAGCCTACCCGAGCCTACGAAACTCCTGGTTTGTCGTCTACATATTTGGATTGTGACTTTGTCTTGTGTATAAAATCTCAAAGGTTTTTGTGTGTTTTTAACACCTTTATAGAATCTGTGGGGCCTCATGGTAGAACTACCATTGCCGAAACATGTCTTGCCTACAGCAAAGTATAAATTCCACTTAAACTTAGTTATCAAAGTAGTAAAGTAATACAATCAACTTCAGGAAAATTGTTAATGCTTTTCTCATAGACTTTTCCTGTAAAGTGGTAGGCTACTATCTCATGTATCTCATCTCAGTAGCCATGCAAGCACGTGGGTCTTATGAGAAAAGGCGATAACAGAACTTTATCCTATAGCACTGCAAATCAGCACTGCAAATCAGCACTGCAAATCAGCACTGCAAATCAGCACTGCAAATCAGCACTGCAAATCAGCACTGCAAATCAGCACTGCAAATCAGCACTGCAAATCAGCACTGCAAATCAATAGATAGCCTAATGTCCATCTTTTATTAGCCATAGCATAATAAAAAAAAATTATAGACATAACTTGTAGGCCACATGTATTTATTGATATGTATTTGGATAAATTATGACATTCTACAATTGCGAATCTCTTTGAACAAAACGGTATTAATCAATTAGATTAAAAAACACCGTTAAACAGGGTTATGGAAACCGAGCCTAACCCTACATCTAATGGCTTTCGAAATATTTATGAGAGTGTATGCGTTACAACTCTTAAAGCAAGGCTGCAGAAATGTCAAATTCAAAGGTCATAACATAAAGTGGCTCTCTGTAGCTAAGTTACGAATATTGTCAACTAATGTTTAATGTTTAATTGTAACGGATACATTACTAGCAGGTGTATACAGGTATTGAAACCTTTGTTTATTATTTTCACTCCCTTTTCCTAAATGCTTGATTCGTCCTACAAATATGTTTACTGAAAACACAATTAGCCTACTGATATAGCTACAGATAATCTATGACACTATGAATACCTTGCAAACAGTCACGCAGGGCACTCAGTCAGGCTATAGGTTAAAGACAATAGCTTAATTAACTCATAATTACCATATTTATCAATAACACTTTGGGTTAGCATAACAATGACTATAGTGTAGAATACGCAGTGAAAAACCATCCAGTTAGGTCCACATTGATCGTTGAAAGTCTCACCCTCATGTGCAGGTATATTCAGCTGAATTTTGGATGAGTTTTAGGCTGGAGGTTGAGGCTTGTGTCTCTGAGGACGAATTGTTTAGACGTCAGCACACACCGTACTGAAGAAACGGCATCGCTTCATTCATGTACATCCAAGCATTGGACTAAATAGCCTATAAACATTTCTTAAATAACCTTCGAGGAAATGATGTGCAGAACCCAAAGCTTAAGGTTCTGATGAGGCAGAGGATGCCGACTGGACTGGAGCTGTTTGAAGATCTGGGACTAAATATGAAGTGACAAGAGAAGTGTCTTATTGTGGGACTCCAGCAGACTGGCGCCAGGCGTGGAGCCTCTTAATCAAAGATCTGCACCCGGACTTCTTAAAGTTGTAGGGTATAGGTATTTAGATATAGGCCAAGTTAAACATCTACAAAACGAATATCAGAAATATGTTCAGTTTGAAAGGTGCAACTTTTGCTCCTCGGAATAACGCGGATGTGACCAGCATCTCTGCGCTGCGATTCTTTCCACCGTCAACGGTGATCCTCGGAGTCACCCCGCTCATCATACCCCTCCAGAACGTGACACCGGCTAGCCATATGTTTTGAGTAGTCCGTTTATTTCCTGTTTATTTCCTATAAGTTAACTTCTGTACCCAATTGTTCAATTGCCTCCTCTGGACATTAGAGGCTATAAGTCATTGCTCGAAGCATTGCCGTCTCAGCTTCATGTTTACTCCGTGGACTGCATGTTTGTCTTTGAGCTGCTGTTTACATGGACATGATTTTATAGATAATTTCATGCATTCTAACTAGTGCAATCAGCTTTAAGTAAATCGTTGCATTCAATTGCAGTTGCTTAAATGTAGGCTACGATCTAAATGATCTAATACAAAGAGCTGTATTGTGTATCCTACATGAGGAATCGCATAGATTAATTTTAGCTAAACAAAGGAATGATAAACTTTCACAGGCACAGATAACCTACTTTTTCATGGCGTATTAATATTTTTACTGAAAGACAAGGAATATGCTATAGGCATTCCCCGTTCTGAAACGATTAATGTGTTTTGAAAATGCAAAAAACATTGAAAGCTATATTATTCATACCTAATATGTGAAAAGTATTTGTTTTTAACTAATTGCAACCAATTAAAGTTATACGTTGCGTGGTGTTTAAAGTAGTTTTCATGAGTGAACTGACAGTCCATTATCCGGTAAACCAGCAAACAGAGAAATGTGAGAAAACCTTTCTGGCTCACTCCTCGCTAGGCATCCGGGACAGCCAGTCCGAAAGCTGCTCTCGGTGGAAGGGGGTGGGATTTCAAGATCTTTACTCTGTCATTGGTTAATATTTTATTCTGTTGACATGTTTTCTTACTGCTAATGCTTCCGACACCTCCAGCCCCCTTACCGATCTTGGTCGGAGCTGTCAAAACCACGCCTATAGAGCTCTACAATTGGTCCGGAAAGCGTAAAATCGTCAATCAAGGGGGCTTGGTTCATTAGTGTATGGAGCCGGGGAGGAGGGACATGTTTGGCAGTCACAGTTCCACGGTGATCAGGACAGGACGTCTATGTACTGGTGCAGTTTTGGAGTTGGAACACTGATTATATTTACATGAAACTATGTTGGTGTGGGTATAGGGAGTTCAGCCTTGCCGTCGAAGTGTCGCTTCCGTCTCTGACGGATATCATAACGGTGCCGCGTGGGGACATCAGAAGTGGCATACCCTTCCTCGCGCTGGTGGAAACGTCTGGGACGCTTTGGCTCTTGGCAACGCGCAGACCAACAGTTTCTACTCTTTAGCTCTAATTCTGATTGGAAATCTGGATACAAACCGATACATCTGCTGTGGGCCCTAGCGTGTAATAATTTCAAATTGATTTTTGGATGCACCGATGAGAGATCCAGTTTACACAGGGACTGCCATGGCGTATCACCCTTTCCACGCGCACCGGCCGGCCGACTTTCCAATGTCAGCCTTTCTCGCTGCCGCACAGCCGTCATTTTTCCCTGCCCTGGCGCTGCCTCCCGGCGCGCTCACCAAGCCACTCTCGGACCATGGTCTCAGTGGAGCTGCGGAGGCAGGACTGCACGCGGCGCTGGGGCATCACCACCAGTCGGCTCATCTCCGCTCCCTGAAGAGTCTGGAGCCTGAGGAAGAGGTGGAGGATGACCCAAAAGTCACTCTCGAGGCCAAGGATTTATGGGACCAATTTCACAAAATAGGAACCGAAATGGTTATTACAAAATCAGGAAGGTAGGCTAAATATTGTTTATGGTGATTTGAAATATTATTGAAATATTATTATGATAGAGTTGTGGACGGACATAATTGTGTAATTGGTTTGTAATGTTTTGGTCCACAAAATATAACCAATAATGGGCAAATGACGGAGATACATAATGGCCGTCAAATAACCGTGCTTGTAGTTTCATAGATCAAGCTTTACGCGATCGTGTTTTCTAAAATGACAGAGACCATATCAAGGAGAAAAACTATTATTTCCGATAAGACAAAGCATGCCGTGGGCCTTTACAAACACCGTCAACCTGTGGAAAATAAAGTTAGATCATTTGGGGTTTTGAACTCTGTAGCTTAGGCCTGTGACAAAAGAGAGGTTATTGTTGTTTGCAAACATGGTTGAGCGCAAGAAAAAGAAACAGAGCAGGCACCAAGCATACTATAGCCTAGCTAGTTAGCCTATTTTGTTATTCTGGAAGAAAGCTGAGCTAGGATTTTTGTCCACATCAAATGCATCAGACGGGTTAGGCAGAAGGAAGATACAGTAACTGCAGAGTAAGTGCCAGTCTGCACAGGCTTATAGGATTTGAACCTGCCTATGTGTGTAAAAGCGAAATATAACAAATCATACAAGGATTGTATTTCTTATTTTCAGGAGGATGTTCCCGCCATTCAAAGTACGTGTGAATGGGCTCGATAAGAAAGCCAAGTATATTCTTCTAATGGATATAGTGGCCGCAGACGACTGCCGCTACAAGTTCCATAACTCGCGTTGGATGGTAGCTGGAAAAGCCGACCCAGAGATGCCGAAGCGAATGTACATCCACCCAGACAGCCCTGCCACCGGGGAGCAGTGGATGGCCAAGCCTGTTGCTTTCCATAAACTCAAGTTGACGAATAATATATCAGACAAACATGGATTTGTAAGTAGGCATAATTGTCAATTTGATATAATCATATGAGTTCTATATGATTAGTATAGAAAAGGCTACTATGTTAGCATTTTGTTTGCGTCTTATTAAGAAAATAATTCAAAAATGTCCATTCTTGAGAAGTATTGTAACAGGCCACTTAGCGATAAAGGCTTTTATCTTGCCAATAACACATAAGTCGATATGGACTATCCTTTATGCAATTATAGGGCCATAGCCTATTTATTGTTGCTCAATAATTGCTTAAAAAATAATCACGATTTAGGGAGATGCTTTATTGCAATATGCAGGACCTTATTTAAGGTATAGGCCTTCTGACTCTAGTTAAAACATAATTGTGTGTAGTTTTGCCTAGCCCACTTGATGGATGTGTAATTTGCAGCCTAGACAACCAATGCTTGGCATCAGTGAAACTGAATTTTAACAGTGAAACTGAATTTTAACATGATTATGTTGTAGGCCTAACGAGAAAAGCGCAAAGTTGCTGGTAGCTTACACAATTAGCCTATGTTCTGCATAGATTTTAGTTCGTTTTTTCTCCCATTGAATGTTGAAATACATCCGTGTAAATACGTGTACACAAAAATATATAGTCCTATATAGGGCCTATAACTGACATAGCCTATGGGCCTATATAGCCTAGTTGGTATCATAGCAGTGCCACTCATGCATATGTCTCCTAATGACAAGTCTACGATTTGCCGTAATTGATTGCCATTTGGAGAAACGTCATCCGTTAGCCTATCATTCTCGGCATCCATAAAAATATGTTAATGTGTTAACCTGTCTCTCTCTGCTTCCAGACTATATTGAATTCTATGCACAAATACCAGCCTCGGTTTCACATAGTGAGAGCCAACGACATCCTCAAGCTACCGTACAGTACTTTCCGAACATACGTTTTCCCAGAGACCGATTTCATCGCAGTCACCGCTTATCAGAACGACAAGGTGAGCTTTTTTATGGGGAAGAAATATTCTATATTTCATATCTCCTCATCATATAGTGTATGTGTGTGTGTGTGTGTGAAAGGCTGAAATGGTAAAATTAAATAGTAGGCTAAAAGCACACGTAATTTGGTTAATGTATATATAATTCAATGGCCCTCGTAAGCATTCCATCGCTGGTGAGGTTACTTGGGGTAACCTAGCCTATACATGTTTTCTGATGGGCGTATGGTGTTATTATGTATATGCCCCCAACTACGGGGGCAGAAGCGATAAGACAGAGATCAGCGCTGGTCAAATGCATGCAGGCAATTTATACAAATGAGAACAGTTAAAGAAAGGTGGACGTGATGTATAACCCAATTTCTATAAATAATTGTACGACATAATGGGAGCTATTCAGTTGTTGTTGGCTATTAAACTATCAAGAATAATCTGTGTTTAATTGTGTCATCAACACAACCTGACTCACTTTTCGGTAAAAATCCAAGTAACTTCTCGAACCCACAGTTTCTCTTTGATAGCGTACTTTCCTTGGTGCAAATTTACCGGATCAGTTTTTGATAGACCTAACAGGTAGGTTCTATGCTAAATATTGCGTTGGTCTGGGTTAGGGTTACTAAACGTGTTTGCGTGCTGTTATGTGGGATTTTATTGTTTACGTTTTCTTTGACCAATTATTTTCTCTGATCCAGATAACTCAACTAAAAATCGATAACAATCCATTTGCCAAAGGATTCAGAGACACAGGAAATGGAAGAAGAGAAAAGAGGTAGGCCTAGAGAAATTGTGTTTATTGTTAATATAGGCCATTCGAGGTATAGTGTCATAATTCATCAATGCATAGGCGTAGAAAGTTCCAACATAGGCTATTCAAATAAATAGGCTTACATTGTTTTTGTTCCTAGATTTGTCTCAGTCGTGTAGCCTATTTGAAGGTTTATAAAATTTTATAGAGCGTATAGGCCTACATGTTTTATTCGAATGATGTGATATATCGAAATACAGATGCATTAACTAATTTCAGTCCGGTCTGCAGGAAGCAGTTAACACTTCCATCGCTGCAAATGTATGAAGACCAGAGCAAAGCGGACGGCGACTGCGCCGACTCAGATGACTCTTCCTGTGAACAAACTGGAAGGGAATCTGTCCACTCTCCCCTCGGACCCCGGAGCAGTCCGCAGGGGTTCAACCAAGCTAGTCGAGGTAGGCCGTAGAGTGTTACCCGTATCATGGAACATTGATTCTACGTGTTTGTCTTTATTATAGGCCAAGAAAATAAAATCACATTAATTAAAGATGAGCATGTATTTTAGGATAATAGTATGTGAAACAGTATACGTGTTTGTGATGAGATTAAACTCAGGGATGATGTGGAAGGTAATTAGGCTAATGCGTCAACGAGAGTTTGATAAATACGAGGATGGGATTGGTTAATATGCACTATGTCAGCCCTTGCTTTGGTCGCATGCGCCACCTACTGACGGCTGGATGACGCTATGGTCAGGCACGGGCCTTAAGAACTTCAACACCATGTTTTTGCAGTGACTATCCAAATCCGTTTTGTTTATGCGTCTTAATTTGAGTAGGACTGCCCTATTGCGGTTTTGAATATTTCATTTTGCCTACTTCAACCGATTCGAATTTCTGTCAACAGAAATGAATTTGCATGCAAATGATGAGAGGAGCCTATATAGTGGCTGTTTATCCACTGATAGTCCACGTAAAATATTTGACAATCTTGCCAACGTCAATCAAGGGGGGAGTAGAAATGACTCTAAACGCCAAAATAGCTCAGCCATCACTGGGATTATGTTGGCTTTCATGAAGTACAGCCTCACACACAAAGCCTTGAAAAAAATAATTTGGTCCTTAAGATGTCGTTATTTATTTCCAGATGAGAAGACTACCGACAGCGACCAGGAGATCGACCTCCAAGATGAGTGCTCCCCTGGAGCCAGCAGCCCGCGGGGTGAGCACTCCTCCCCTCCCAGCCCCAGAGACAGGAGGATGGACTGCCAAGATGCAAGAAAAGAGAGTGACTCTGTGTTTAGTATTCGAAATCTTGAAAAGGACAAGTTGGACAGTAAACATCGCAAGGAGACAGAATTTACCAAGAAGGACACGGACGCTGGCTTAAGTGGGGTTAAGGAGGGCTTTTCTCCTTTAATGGTTCAAACGGAAAGCCCCTCACACTTCAGCGCCAGTCACCTGCAAAGCCTTGCCCTGTCTGGCTTGCACAGTCAGCAGTTTTTCAACCCACTAAATACCGGCCAACCGCTGTTCTTCCACCCCGGGCAGTTTGCAATGGCTCCTGGAGCATTCTCCACCATGGGTATGGGGCATCTGCTTGCCTCTGTGTCCGGGGCCAGTGGCTTGGAGAACGGCCTGTCCTCTCAAGGCTCTCCTAATCATTTCCCATTTCACTTGTCGCAGCATATGTTGGCCTCTCAGGTAATTATACAGCCCAGCATTCAAACAGCCTCAAGCACTTCCCATTTGTCAACTATTAGTTTTGAGTAAATGTGAATGTTTACATTTCCTTCGGGGTCATTAAAGTGAATTCAATTGTATTGTGAATGAAAACGTTTTATTCCTGCACAGGGAATTTCGCTGCCCCCTTTTGGAGGGCTGTTCCCGTACCCCTACACCTACATGGCAGCAGCAGCTGCAGCTTCAGGTCTGCCCGCCTGCTCTGCCTCCACGCTGGGGAGGAGCGCCTTCCTTAGCTCTCGCCCTCGGCTACGCTTCAACCCTTACCAGATCCCCACGTCTCTGCACCCCAGCTCCAACCTGCTCTCCACTGGCCTGCCGGGGGGCGTCCCTGCCGAGGTGTCCAAGTCCAGCAGCCCAGAGACCAGCCCGGTGTTGGAGCACCGTGGCATCAAAGCTGCTTCCAACCAGAGGACAGCATCGCCCAAAACATCCGTGAAGGATTCCACCAACGAACTGCAGAACATCCAGAGGCTTGTGAGAGGACTTGAAAAAACACAAACCGTGTCCCCTACAATAGATTCCCCAAAGTGACAAAAAAAACAATATTCAAACTGGCTGCAACATATTCACCAGTTACCGAGGGAAACACGGTGCTGGTAACTTCTGTGCGCTTACAAAGACCACATGACATCTTGGAATGTTGAGCCAGGAAGACACTGTGGTTATGGGACTTATCTGTAGCCTACTGAGAAAGAGTTAAGTCCACAATATAGGCAATTTAATCTGATTTCACAAAGGGATCGAAAGAACCCTAACTGGTTGGACTCTTAATCTGTTCTCCTTGGATTGAAGTTGTTGGTCTAATTGAATTATTTATGTTACAAATAAAAGTAATTTTGTATATAGGGCCTATACTGTAAACTAATTGAATGAGAATAGAATACACAATTTGTTATTTATTTAAACATGTACATTGGTGTGTATATATTACTTAGATTTCCACTTGTTGCATTTTAATTTCCATTTTTACATGGAAATATTGTACATGGACACCATTTAGAGCTTTTTGAAAACGAGGAGTTTCAAAAGTTTGTGACGCTTCACTGTTTATCCTGCCAGTGAGATATGAAGGAATGCGTGCCACCGGTAAACTATTTCAAATACTGTTGACAAGACAGCAGAGCACCGTGTATTTGGCAGAGAAAACTCAGGTTTCTTTTTCACCAGCACTAAATACTATACCTCGTTAGTGGAAACGAAATTGGCATCTTTTGTGCTGGTTTATTCGGGTAAATTAATATGCTTTTGTTGTGTTTATCACACTTTCAATAAAAAAGAATGTGTCGATCCGATTTCAGTTTTAGTATTTTATTGGTAACAACTCTACTTTGTTAACTCTATACATTATATTTCATTAGATATTTTAAAGATGTAGCCTAATTAAATCAAAATTCTATCAGTAGGCCTACTGTAAAAGCGGGTATCGCAGAATCAATATTTGGATTATTTTAAACATTTGTCTTGTAACAGCTATATCAATCCATATACTTGCTTGTGATCCTGACACTTGTGGATACATGAAAGCTTTAAACTAGTATTTCATGTGATTTAAAAAGCAAAAATATTATCAGTGCCAGCTAAGGTTTAGACTAGCTGAATTTAATGTACATTTGTCAATAAGGATTCATGTTGCAAACGCACACCACAATTACATGCAACTTCAGATTCGTGCTTTTAACGTTTCTTTTTTTCTTCGGTCTACGTTTTCATTAAACATGTTAATGCTTTAATATAATGATTTCCCTGAACTAACCAGCAACAAAACTACAGTCAGTCAACAATGATTGATTGGTTTTGGAATAAAGGCCAACATTAATCAAAACATTGCTAACAAGTTACATGTACTTTAAATTAAGGAAATTATTGCCTAGATGAGTCTAAACACCGTCTTTAATCAACGTATAAATGTTCACCTGCTCCGAAAAGTCTATTTGCCGCCCGTGTAGCCGAAAATTTAAGTCATGAATGTAGTTGTATTAACTTGTTCAGAAACCTTATACACTTTCCACGACTTTGGTGTGTTTCATAGGCTAATCTATGTATTTCGACATGGTTTAGTTTCCCGTGCTCATCGGTCAATAATTCCATGCCGTCATTATGGTAAATTAGAATTAAAGTTAATGAAGTTAGAATTACAACAATTTTATTCTCCAAATTTCAATGAGTTTTAAGCACTGTACCAATAAGTCCACCTAACCATTATTTGATCACCCTGAGTTAATTTGTAATGACAATAATGCTAGTGTGTGTGTGAGATAGAAAGTTGATCAAAATGTCACCATTTAGTGAAGGGGTTAAGCGACGCGGCAGGATTTCATGCAGGGACAGGGGCTTGGGAAGCCGGGCGAGTTCGCAGCAGACAGTCTTTTGTCCCAGAACCGGCGCCTGTCGCCTGCCTGCCGGCCTCGCAGCCTCTACACACCCGCGTACAAAGGCTTACCAGGATCTCCAGTGCCTCAGCTCCTAATTAGTGAGCACTGACGTTCTTTTTCTTTTCTTTCTTCAACGATTATCACAAAACTCATTATAGTTACAGACCATTGTTGGCCTACATTCTGGTTTGCTCGCAATTAACAGAGAACCTCTCTTTCCGACCTCCAAATCATCAGGGAGTGAACATTTGGCCTTTGCGTAGGCTATTAGTCAATGACCGATAAACGATGAACAACTCGTTCACGTAGCCTACTGAATAAGAATAAGCTATTAAATACTGTGGCTCAAAAAAAAACTGATTGCCGCCTCATAGATCAAGTTGTACAAACATTTGGAAATGTTTGCACTGTTTGATGTAATTTCATGCCGAATATCTCAACGGGCCACCTGTGCTCCTGTGACAATAGTGTTCCTCGAGACCGAAGATCTTCTGCTCCAGAGCACAGGAAACAGTATTTAACCAGAAGCACGTTTGTTGTTTGTGTTTTGAAATTTGAAACAGTTATGGGACCAACGTTTTATGAAACACAAGGAGAATCTTAGCACACATTATCTTTAGTGTGTCTGCCCGTAAGGTCTGACATTTCACTATGAGGCAAAAGGAATGACTACCTTCATCAATCGATCAATAATAATCAAAACGATAAGGAACATCATCATAAACAAGGTAAAGTATTGATTATGTTATAATACATTGTGGACTAAACATTCTGAAATAAACCATTGAACTCATGTTAGATGGAGTTATTTCACAATATTTAGTTCACAACAGTTATGCAGGTGTTTATGTGTTGAACATGCTCATGTTGGATGCAGCAGAGTAGCTGGTGTGGTTCTGCAGCCGGTGTTTGTTCCTGAGGGAAGGACTGACAGGAGACTGCTAGCTGGAGCTGCTGTGTTTAGGTGAACTGAATAGTTCATATTTTTAACATGCAGAAGGAAATGGATCCAGTGCTCCCTGGTGTCTAATCCAACACACTGCCCCCTTCTGGAAACAAAAGTAAGTGCAGATTAAAACCACAGTGTGTGTTCTCAAGAGACAAGACATCAGTAAACGTTCATCTGTTATCCACAAACATTAAAACGTCTGTTGCTTTCAGTTGGTGGATCCCCAATCTGAACCTGCTGAAACAGGAACAGATACTCGATCTGTAACCTTTGAGTTTTCGTCTTTTATGTTCCAAAATGTAAATATAGAGCCAACAAGTGCAAATTATGACATTTATATGAAACCCATGAATTCCTCATGACCTGAGATCATTTGTGTCTTAGCCACAGCAAACAGGATGTATACCATGGATTGTCATTGACTATTAATTGCCGAATTTAATTGGTCAGGCATGTTGGCATGTAAACAGGACATTGATGACAGATGAAGCTTCTTAATATCTATCTAACAGTATGAATGAAGCACATCTTAGCTACACTTGACCCCTGGGTCCTAATGCCCACCTGTCCTTCTCCAGGAGCTCTGAGCTGGGATCTCCTGAGGCAGCGAGAGCCTCAACTCCCCGACTGTCTCCCTGCCGTCTTTGAGAGCCGAGCTGTGCTACCCGTTGCCAGGGCTCGTTGCCAGGGCCCATTGCCAGGGCTACGTTGCCGGGCCCAGCTCTGCAGTTCCTCAGTGTCACCTTGGTGAAGTGCATGATCAAAAGCAAAGCTAAGGTCACAAGCAGCCTCCTCCCGTCTCTGTAATCATTCCCTCCATGAACCACAGCACAGCCCCATGCTCCGTGGCTCCTTAATAGACATGTGTTCTCCATAAGGCAGAAAGCCTGACTCACTACAGCCAGCCAGGGAACCTTGTGCTGGGTTGCGTGACTGTGAGAGAGGGCCCTGTAGTGGACGGACGCGGCCTGTGGAGAGAGGGGAGAGAGACACCAGCCTGTGGAGAGAGGAGCAGAGAGGGGCGAGAGATACCAGCGTGTGGAAAGAGGAGCAGAGAGGGGCAAGAGACACCAGCGTGTGGAGAGAGGAGCAGAGAGGGAATAGAGACACCAGCATGTGGAGAGAGGAGCAGAGAGGGGCGAGAGACACCAGCGTGTGGAGAGAGGAGCAGAGAGGGGCGAGAGACACCAGCGTGTGGAGAGAGGCACTGGGTTGCTGCTGGGGGGGGGGAGCCACACCTCTGAGGCCCCACTGTGCTTAGGTAAACACTAAAGTCACAATCACAACCACATCACATCAATCATAAACCTAAAAGGACATTGCACATCCAGTAATACAATCTGAATGCAATCTGCATATTTTCTTATGATGTGTTTTTGGCATGTCCATGCTTTAAGTAATTCAGACAGTTGAAGGTTGAAGGTAGACAGGAAGGCAGGAATTGAGAGCGGGGAAGACATGCGGCAAAGAGCCCGGACCGGATTCAAACCCAGGCCACTGCGGCAAGGCCGTCCACCCACTGAGCCAGCTGGTGTTAGGGCCGGGGTTAGGGCCAGGGTTAGGGCCAGGGCCAGGGCCGGGGCCAGGGCCGGGGCCAGGGCTAGGGCCAGACCTAGGGTTAGGGCCAGGGCTAGGGTTAGGGCCAGGGCTAGGGTTAGGGCGTGTTATGTACCTTACGTTTCAGTCGTGGACTCACTAAGACTGAGGCAGCAGCAGAGCTTGCAGACGCCCTGGAATTCCCGTCAAAAGACATCTTGTCAGCGGTGAGCTCATCAGGTCAGTAGCCCCCCCCGGGCAGGCTTGACTGTCAACCTCACTGCTGTCTGAGAGATGATGAGGGTGAGTAATGAGGGCAGAAGGGCAGTTTGGCTCCCCAGCCACCCCACCCTGTCTGCCCCGGCCGGCCAGCAGGGGCTCCACGGGGTCACCTGATCTGGAGCGCTCCTCTGAACCACCATCCTTTCAGTCAATCAGACACCACACTTCAGTGGGGTTTCCTTTTACCTCACTGATGTTTAGCAGGCTGGGATGCACGTCCAGATCAGCAGGCCTCCTGAGTGAGCCTAATGCAGCAGAGCAGAGGGAGAGCACAGGGTCCTCACAGCTCACTGCTCTGATAGGATTTGGCCTACTCTTGCCCTCCACCAGCATAAACATCATGAGAACGTTATTCTCAAACTTCAAGCACCACATCCCCCCCCATGAGCTGTTACCTGCGTTTGACCCCCCTGCCTCGGTTGCTCCCCTGCTCCTCTGGTGTGACGCTCATCCCAGATGGCAGGGTGGCAAGGGGACCAGATGCGGGCCAACAGTTCAGCTCACTTGTGGTCCACACCACAGAATATTCCGCCCTTCAGAGAACATCATGGATGACGCTGGCTGAATGATATTTGACAATGTAGCGTTATATAGTCTCTAATTAGAGATCAGAGCAGTGTCTGGATCCAGCATCACATGGCAGAATGCAGTGTCAGAGTGAATACATACCATGCCTTCAGCATTAACAAGAAGGGGCAGGTTTCCATGGGTCAGGTATGTTTACTCTTTGATGAATGTAAAGGAATAATATGAATCCCATTCTCTTCTCTCAGCAGCCCTTATTAAAGTCAGTCATGGAGTCATTGTGTGTGCTGGAGCCAATGTCATGCTGTGCTTAATGATGTGTGTGTGTGCGTATGTGTGTGTATGTACATGTGTGTGTGCATGTGTGTGAACATGTGTGTCCTCTGATGAACCAGTACCAATATATATGTATATGCATCGCAGCAGCCCGCCTGATCTTCAATCTACCCAGACGCTCCCATGTCACCCCGCTCTTCATCTCACTCCACTGGCTACCCATCACAGCCTGCATCAGATTCATCTTCTTTTTCTGACAACCGTCTGTTGGTCCCACCTCTCAAGAGCGCCAGCTCCCAACCCAAGCTCATCTTCTGTCTGGCCCCCCAATGGTGGAATCATCTCCCCACCTCCATCAGAGATACTGTCTGTCTCTGCACCTTCAAGAAAAGGCTTAAGACACACTTGTTCCGGGAGTACAACGGTATTTAGGAAAGATTTGTTGGATCAGATGTTAGTTTATTTCCTCCAGGAACACAATGACACCTATTGAGGGACTTGTTGCACTTGTTGGTTCGATGTAACTGATTTAGCTACTTGTACTCGCTGTGAATTATATTACTGTTGCTTGCTTACCTCCAGGTAAACTCTGGGCACTTTCGAGGATCATGTCATTTAACTGTAACTTGTTTAACTACATGCTCTTCTGGTTCTACCCATTTGCACTTATTTGCTTTTCACAATGTATGCTTCATGTTTTTGCTACCCACATTGTTTTCGGGCTATCTCATTTATGATCATTGACCTATGCACCTTTTGCTCTTTCTTGTAAGTCCCTTTGGATAAAAGCATCTGCTAAATGACAAAATTTGCATACTTCTATAATATATACTGATACTTATCAAACGTGTGATTTTTTCAACTACATTGAATCTGGCCTTTTTCACTCCTTCTATCAACAACTGTAGCAGATCAAAGTGACCTTCAAGTACGATTTACCATTTTAAAACAAAAAACAACAACATTTGATCATGCTTGAATGTTTCACCTCCAGCAGGTCACCTGAGGGGCAGGTGTCACCTCCAGCAGGTCACCTGAGGGGCAGGTGTCACCTCCAGCAGGTCACCTGAGGGGCAGGTGTCACCTCCGCCTGTGTGACAAGCACGTCCCTCAGGCTTCAACTTCGGCAGGTGCTGGAACTCACGATGGGAGAGATGGCTGCTGACAGGATTACCACAGAAAAGCGACTGTAAGTTGTCAGATAATAAAGTTGCCCTCTTCAAATCCCCCATGGAGGCAGTCATCTGGCCACTTGAAGCTCACCCCCAACACACAGCCCGTACAGGTCTGGTGTTTACGCTGGGGAACATGGCTTAGCAGGGATTGGGGCGTTGGGAATCGGCAGACTGAGCTCAAAGGGATCAGGCTGACAAAAGATGATTATTTGGCTAAAGAGAGACGACAAAGGGCTCTGAGCTTCCTTGTTTGGAGCTAAGCTCATTTAGCTCTGCAAAGCCCATTATGGTAAATCCAAGATCTCCTCTGCAAATAAAAAGGAAAACAAAGCAGGTCTAATTAGATGAGCTGGTTTCATTCACTGCGAAGGTTATAGAGCAAAATCACATCTTGTGAAACGATTTTGTTGCTCAGTCATCTTCTTCAGACGTGTGTCCTGTCCAACAACAAATATAAACTTGACTTTGCTGGAGAATGATTTCTCACTGTCTGTGAAACAAAGAAAAAGTCTATAAAAAACACATTAATTAGATAGGCTAATACCTGGATGTCTTGGTCTCATTAAATGTTGTTCATGTAAAAAAAACTAATCCTAACCCTAAACCCTAACCCTAACCCTTACAAAATGTAAAATGTGGCCCTGTCTGACAATGACTCCCTACAGATCAGGCCGTGACCATATCACAGGGGACCCTTTGGGTGTGTGAGTGAACGAACAACTCTGCCCTTAATTCTGAAGCTTTCCTGCCGTCAGGGACAGTTCTGCCGTGAGCAGAACTGTCCCTGACGGCACCAGCCGTGATAGGAAGCCAGGGATTGAGTGCCTGCGCTCTGGCTTCAAAAGGCTCTTATCAACAGAGTGATTCACAGCTTGGCCCAGCTGTTGCCCCTTCAGCCCTCAGGCCCCACAGGGTCAGTCACAGCCAGACAGAGCCCCACAGGGTCAGTCACAGCCAGACAGAGCCCCACAGGGTCAGTCACAGCCAGACAGAGCCCCACAGGGTCAGTCACAGCCAGACAGAGCCCCACAGGGTCAGTCACAGCCAGACAGAGCCCCACAGGGTCAGTCACAGCCAGACAGAGCCCCACAGGGTCAGTCACAGCCAGACAGAGCCCCACAGGGTCAGTCACAGCCAGACAGAGCCCCACAGGGTCAGTCACAGCCAGACAGAGCCCCACAGGGTCAGTCACAGCCAGACAAAGCCCCACAGGGTCAGTCACAGCCAGACAGAGCCCCACAGGGTCAGTCACAGCCCTCAGGCCCCACAGGGTCAGTCACAGCCCTCAGGCCCCACAGGGTCAGTCACAGCCAGACAGAGCCCCACAGGGTCAGTCACAGCCAGACAGAGCCCCACAGGGTCAGTCACAGCCCTCAGGCCCCACAGGGTCAGTCACAGCCCTCAGGCCCCACAGGGTCAGTCACAGCCAGACAGAGCCCCACAGGGTCAGTCACAGCCAGACAGAGCCCCACAGGGTCAGTCACAGCCAGACAGAGCCCCACAGGGTCAGTCACAGCCAGACAGAGCCCCACAGGGTCAGTCACAGCCCTCAGGCCCCACAGGGTCAGTCACAGCCCTCAGGCCCCACAGGGTCAGTCACAGCCAGACAGCCCAGCGAGACATGATGACACCTCTCTGTGAGGAACCCATCCCAGCAAGATCCATGCTGCCCCTCGTCTTCACCTTGTTCTCTTTCCTCCTCCTACCTGTTGTGCCTGCGGAACTCAGACCCAGAACCTTTTCTGCTGTGGAGGCCTAACCCTAACCCTGGCTCCATTCTGGCTCTGCCAGTGGCTGATAAGATAGCAGGAGAGTCAGGCGCGTGGATAAAAGCATACCCCAGCCAACACACAGGCTCCAGATGAGCTGCCTTGATCGAGATACAGTAGAAATGAGACAGCCAGACTGAGACTGATACCCAACTGCAGGCCTCGTCCAGAGGCAGTCTGTGTGCTGCCGGCCAGAGGCAGTCTGTGTGCTGCCGTCCAGAGGCAGTCTGTGTGCTGCCGTCCAGAGGCAGTCTGTGTGCTGCCGGCCAGAGGCAGTCTGACTCGTCCAGAGGCAGTCTGTGTGCTGCCGGCCAGAGGCAGTCTGTGTGCTGCCGGCCAGAGGCAGTCTGTGTGCTGCCGGCCAGAGAGCCAAAGACGAGAGAGGGGAGGGGAGGGGGGAACAAGAAAAGATATACCAGGGAAGGAGAGATGGAGACGTGGTAGGCAGGCCAGAGGAGGGACGCTTGTAAGCAGGGGTGCAGATGGGATTTTTGAACTGGGGGGGACCAAGCTGTCAGCAAATGATTCCAACTCAATTAGTTATTTTGTGTAATGTTATATATATGTATATACATATATACAGTACCAGTCAGACAGGCAATGTTTATTGCAGCTTCAGTATATGAAGCTGCAATAAACATTAGTATGTCAATCACGCACCAAAACTTCATGCCCTCTGCAAATGTTTTATTTAAACATTTGCTGATCTCAGCAGGATGTAAATTATTACTAATATAACAATTTGTATGTAAACGGTATAAAGTATAAACACTTAAACAATAGATTTACATAAATAAAATAAGTATAGCCTTCATAGCATGAAATGTGAAATGAAATTTACACTTTAAATTAAATATTCGGAATTCCCTCTGCAAGTATGACTTTTCTTTGTAATTGTTTTTCCAATAATAAACCAAATTTGTTTAAAAAAAAGAATTCCCTCTGCAGCCAAACAAATGTACCCTCTAGAGGCAGACTCAATAGGTCCCAAAAACATTTCTCCTCCTTTCATTTCCCTGAAGATATTGCTGGGCTGTCTGTCCAGTTTGTCAAGTCTGTCTTGGTGAATATGGCACACAGCAATGCCATTGAGCCTTTTTTGTGTCGTGGTTGATGGCAACCAATAGGTTAATGGAAGGGAGCGAGCCAAACATTTAAATTTTAACCAGCCAAACGAACGGGGCTACTAACGTCATCTCCATGACAAACAGGAAGACGCCAAACCTAAAAGCACAAACGCCGGCTCCAAAAATACTTTAAATAAGCATTTACATTACATTACATTTAGTCATTTAGCAGACGCTCTTATCCAGAGCGACTTACAGTAAGTACAGGGACATTCCCCCGAGGCAAGTAGGGTGAAGTGCCTTGCCCAAGGACACAACGTCAGTTGGCACTGCCGGGAATCGAACTGGCAACCTTCGGATTCCCTCACCGCTCAGCCACCTGTACACTTTGCTTATTTAAGCAAAGTGTATTGCGTTACACACGCTAATACAAGCTAACATTGCTAACATTGCCTAATCAGCTGTGCAGTTATGAACTGATGCTTGTCGCCTTACGTAGAGAGAGTGGTGGGGACGGATCGGGGTCACTAGGAATCTGGGGGGGACATGTCCCCCCCGTCCCCAGTGCCATCTGCGCGCATGCTTGTAAGGGTTGTGTCTCCAGAGCCGTAGGACTAGACCTCCAGGCCCCTAGCCCTCAACCTAGCCTCAACCCCAACCCCAGCCTCAACCCAACCCAGCCTAAACCCCAACCCCACCCTCAACCCCAACCCAGCCCCAGCCTCAACCCCAGCCCCAGCCCCAACCCCAGCCTCAACCCCAACCCAGCCCCAGCCTCAACCCCAGCCCGAGCCTCAGCCCTCAGCTGAGGTATGAGAGAAATGCCCTGCAGGTCAGGTCATCCCTCAGGGGTGATGCCTCCTCTCCCCACCTGTCAGGGGCCGAGCAGCCAGGCTTTTGTTCCAGAGTGTGTTTGGAAGATAAGCTCTGTCAGAGCACACGCTGGTGTAAGAGGCCGTCTAGACATCTCACCTCGGCCTGCTCCTTCACTCCTCACTTCAAACGTCCGGGGGGGGGAGTAGAGCCAGCCGGGGTGTGTGAGGGATGGTCAGACACCCTCCCCCCCACCACCACTTGAAGGGACGAGGAGAGGGTCCTTCAGAGCTGCTGGAGGGCTGGAGCGTGTTTCCCCAGATTACAGGCACTCTTACTCCAGGGGTGCAAGGGAGGAATCCAAACAGGCTGGCAGAGATGGTTATCACCCAGACAGGAAGGGTGTTGCTGGGGGGGGGGGGGGGGGGGGGGGGGGGTAGGGGTGGCCACAGATGACAGCAGACAGTGAGTGGTCAACACCTCCTCTTCCTTCCCCCCCCCATCCTCAACACAACTTTCCCCCAATGGCACCTCTGTTCAGCTCTGCTTAAAGTTTATTTTATGGGAGTGGGTGTATATGTTTGCAATGAGCATTGGTGTGTGTTGTAGTGTACAGGTGTGTGGGTGTGCAGGTAGGGGCCTAGTGTCTGTCAGATGGCGCTAGCAGGAACAAGGGAGGTGGGTATCTCCTGCTCTGATCATGCAACAGTACGAACACACAGCTGGGGAATGCCAAGACATCAGAGATGGTTCAGACAGACCTCAGATACAGCGTGAAGTCCCGTGTCTGCAACGGTTACTGTTCTTTTGAACTCTATATGGTATATGTGTGTGTGTGTTAGACAGAGAGAGAGAGAGAGAGAGAGAGAGAGAGAGAGAGAGAGAGAGAGAGAGAGAGAGAGAGAGAGAGAGAGAGAGAAAGATAGTAGTGTTGATAGAATTCAGGGTGCCTTGGGTGCCAGACTGACCGCGCTCTGATGAAACTGATAGCTGTCTGTCAGAGAACAGACTCAGATGGGAGAGGATGTCAACTGAAGGCTGACAAACACCCACCAGGATCACACAGTCTGCTCTCCTGCATCAAGCTTTACCTGTCCTCCTGCCAGCACAGCAGAGAACTGCAGATAGGAGGATAATGTATGGACATGCCCAGAGGGATGGGAGGACTCCAGAGCTATTAGCTCAACCCTCCTTTAGTTAACCTGAGCACTCAGTGTTGAACAGAAGCAGGGTAAACATTGACACTGAAGGGAGGGGAGGGGTGGAGGGGAGAAAGGCTGGAGAAGGGGAAAAAAGGAGGAGAGGAGACTGTCTGCTGTGTCAGTGTAGACAATCATAATCCACAATGACATCTATTGGCTGGCAGCATACTCCAAAACACACACATACTGAACACACACACACACTCACGTACTGTACACACACACACTCACACAGTATAACCTAAAGTATTCAACCCCACCTTGAAAGCAAGACTAAAGCTTCAAGGTGAGAAATAACCATTGTCTGAATCCAATCCAAAGCTTTGAGTTGTGATGGAAGTTTGAGGTGAAGGGCTCCAGTGAGAACCCCTCCCCAGAGACTGTAGCCTGTCTGGGTACACAAGCCTCCCTCAGTCCCTCCCTGACAAACAGCTCCCTGGAACAGCGGCCTCCCTGTTTCCCACCGGCATGGCGACACTTTAAAGTGTTTCCAAGGGAACATCAGTCTTCCCACACAAAGCCCTCAAAAAAGGCAAACATGGTACAAAACGCAGAGCATTAGAGCCATTTAATCAGCTGGCTTAGAGGGAGAGGTGCTTTCTAAGGCGCTCGCTCTGAACCCAGGGCTAATTGTCTGGGCATTGTCTCTGCCTGCCCTGGACAAGAGAGGCTCTGTCAAAGCCTCAGCCCACATTTGGAGAAGAGCGAGAGTGTAATGTTTGTTTTTGAGGTGTTCTCCTGTTTTCTTGCTCTCCGCTCACATTGTCCAGATCTGTGGTGGCTGTTGTCTGCTGGCACGATAACCTCCTGAAGAGGCCGTCTGAGTGAGTCAGCCTGCCGCCGGTCCAGGAGCACAGCCTCTCTGTGGATCTACACCTGCAAGGGCTCCCTCATCACACGTTCACTCACAGCAGGTAATCCCTCGCCTGACAGCACACACAAAAACAGCCGAGCCGAGCTCTTTTCAGACTCTAAGTACCTTTTATCCCCATTCCAGCTAATTGAAGTTTTATGCTGTTTCAGTTCAGCTTTTCAGGATCAACAGGAGTTTCTCTCCAGCATCAAAAGGAAGCAGAAGTTGTTGTGCTACATTCAGTATGTGTGTTTATGTTTATTGTAACAGTCAGAAAAGGAAGGAAATGTTTAGATGTATTTTTGGGATCAAATGGGGAAAGGCTAAGGATTTTGTTGATTTTGCTGTATCCATATTCATTGCTTATCTATCAGCATCCCCAAAACAACTTTCACAAAGTTGTCTCTATACTTTCATGGGATGTAAGTTTCAACAGCATGCTGTGTGTGTAAGTGTGTGTGTGTGTGTATGCATCTTTCTATACAAACTATTTTGTCTCAGCATGCAGGATTGCTCATTAAAGCCCATGTCTGTCAACACGCTTCATTATCCCAAAGTGATCTCTGCCAACCACACGGCTCCTGCAGGTCTTGTTCTCTCCAGAATAGCAGCTCTGCGTGTTTTGACACATTATATTTCAGCACTTCCAATGTTTACATCAGTGTGGGACCACCCAGGGGATCTGTCCTTGTTGCTTCATCGCCGAGTGAGTTGAACCTACGAGCCTCTCTCTGTCTCCTCTGTCCTTCTGTCTGTCTCCTCTGTCTCCTCTGATTCGCCGGTAGAAAATCAACCTGAAAAATCTGAATCTTGAATCGCGATTCCATCTGAAATACTGCCGGTGACAACGTTGTTACAATAGCTTGTTTCAAAGGGGGTTCAGCTTGTTTCAAAGGGGGTTATTAATGAAATATGCAATATGAGTAAGCTAAATGCTTGAAAATATCACTAGAAGGGAAAAACTTAAGGGGACAGACCCACCTGCAACCGACGCAAGAAAGCACACCCTACAATTTCCCCAGAAATTGTAGCCTCTCTAGTTGTATTTGTGCCTGAATGAGCTGTGGTTCTCCATCACATTCCGGCAGTGTAGCACTGTCTCATGAACACACTGCAGCTACCAAATAGTTTATGATGTTGTTCTTAAGATATGATGCTGTTCTTGTTGCTCTGTACCATGTCATATTGTAGTTGAGATGTTGTTGCACTGTGCCTGGTGAAAGACAGGCTGTCCTAGGCTTTGAGCACCAAAATACTGTCAGAACTATATCCTTTTGATCCTCGATTATCTGCTGTCCTTTCTGGATGCGTTATTTAAATGTCGCTTTGGATAATTTAGCGACATGTAAATTAATTAACCGAATATTCAAAAATGTAACTGATCTGACAGATAATTGTTACGGCTCATCAGCGGGTCGCATTAAGAAGCTCCCTGAGCTCTTTAATCCTAATATGACATCACGCTAGGAAGTGCCAGCTAATCACACAGACAGACTGCTCTAACCGACCATCTCTACTTAACCATAGTAGATGATGCTAAACACATGGTCCTGTGGTTGTGTTCACACACATTGGGATCTTATTCAGGTGGAATTACCTTTCTCACTCACTGGCTCAAGGGGGAAAGGACCTGATGATGTAATATCATCTAGCATTTACCATAAAAATGTATAAGTGATGAAGTATGGCAATGTAACTGCTGTGTTAAGAATAATTAATAGACATTTTGTCAACTCCATGAACTGTTTGTCAGCTAACTGACAGGTCAGTTTTATGTGGTTTTGGTCAAAAGGTTAATCAGTAAAGACACAATGGGAAAATGGCATCAAAAGAATAATGTTGGTACGAATGGATAATCCATCTCTCTCTCCCTAATCTGTGTTGTATCACCTTCATCAGGACCTGGCATGGACCTGAGTTCCGACAGTCTAGCAGGAGAGAAGGTAAATCCTCAGATTACCAGTCTCTCATGATATTAGGCCCTAATCTGCTCTCATCCGCTCTGCGACAGACATGGAAACTAAAACACTGGGTTTGGGTCTACAGAGATGTATCATATTGTTGTCATTGTATATTGTCATGCATGGAATACTTCATGACAATTATGCGAACAGATGAACTACTTTCTGAAATGTATCTTTCCTCCATAAACTGTGATTTAGTTGTGGATACTGTCATGTATTTTTGAAAAACATTTAGATGGAATCAGTTTCGGAAATCTTCTGTTTTTTACAGTCGAAGGTTTCAAGAAGAAGATTAAACTCCAATCTGCCAGTTTCAACCTTCCTCCAGGGGAGCTTCATGACTTGCAGATTAAAGGATATTAGTTTTAAATAGGGTAGTTAATACCCTCTAATAACCAGTATCACAGATCAGTGCTGATCTGTGATACTGGTTTTCACAGTCTATAAACCCTCAGAAAACACCCATTGTAGGATCGTATCACAGACACGACACGGCAGGAAAGCAGACGCTGGTTTCAGACGCTGTCGTCCACGTTGGCTGGAAACTGACGACTGATAAGTTCACTGATATGTCATCTGACAGGATGTGGTGTGCGTGGGGGGAAATTACCCTCCAACAGGTGCAGGAGGAACCAAGGCAGGCAAGCTCCAGGCCTGGGAGCAAGGCAGGTACTCCATCACGGAAGGCCTTGTCACTCCTGATATAGAGGAGGCCCTCTAATGCCCACTCCCACAGCTAACATGCTCTAACTTACCCTGACATCTGTCATATGCTACATGAAATCATTAACACACAGACCACTAGATCTATGTCATCTTCCTGGCAAGTGCCCCTCAAAACCAGTATGTTCTCAGCTGGGCCGAGCCCAAAACTTGTCATGACACGCTTTCCTCAGAGAGCCGCAGAGAAGCAACGCCACCATGGTTGTTGCCAGGAGCAGAGGTGCCTATCACTGTCCATCAACACGTGTATCATGAAAGGCCACTAGCTTCCTGATGAGATCCCACCCGTCTGGTGACACCAGCAGGGACAAGGCAGCGAGGCAGTGAAGGGGAAAGGCCATCAGCCTGAGGGCTCTGTGTCATTTAGTTCCAATCACAAACCAGCCTTCAACACAACCTGACAAGTTGCATATGTCCCCTCCAAAATGTCTGTTTCTGCTCTTAGCAAAGATCCTTAAAACAATTCAGAACCAGAAGCTGGAAGGGATTCATTTAAATGTCATAAAACAGATGGTATTATTCCTCCTTGTTGTGCTTCTCTCGTACCTGTTCATCCGTGAAAACATACAGTTAGCCATTGGGGATGTTGTGCAGCTAAGCCTCGTTGACCTGGAGGCCGTTGGCTAGCGGTGGCCATCTTGAATCTGGGTGGTTTGAGTTCCGTCTGAGCAGAGAGCTGATCAGCAGTCTGAAATCAACCAGACTCTTCTTGCTGTCATGACCAGGAACACCTTTAAATCGCATTTACATTACTTTCACATCACATACCAGATGCAATCCAAAGCAACGCAGTTTTTCAGATATTTCAGTGTGTTTGAGCCAAGAAATGGTCGTAATTTTCCTCTCAACCCCCAGCCCCTGCCCCCCAGTCCCCAGTCCCCAGCCCCAGCCCCTGCCCCCCAGTCCCCAGTCCCCAGCCCTTGCCCCCCAGTCCCCAGTCCCCAGCCCCTGCCCCCCAGTCCCCAGTCCCCAGCCCCTGCCCCCCAGTCCCCAGTCCCCAGCCCCTGCCCCCCAGTCCCCAGTCCCCAGCCCCTGCCCCCCAGTCCCCAGCCCCCAGCCCCCTATCCTACTGTCCCTGTGGCCTGGGAGCCTCCACTAGTGTCACTGTCATGTCATATCCACTCGATGGAGAATCAGGTCATCTTTCCAGGGACCAAACCCATGTTCCTTATCAGACAATAGCCAGGATAACCTGAACCTCCTGCCACAGTACCGGTGTGACAGGAGGTGATGAAAGGTTTTCTAGTGAATCAGTCCCTCCTGAGGTCTTAGTGAGTGTCGTGTCAGACCCCAGCAGGTGACCTCAACACTGCTCCCCCTGATGTGGCTGGACGTGACACCATTACTGCGAAAGGTCACCTGTCTGCTGTCCATGAACACGACGCAGAGAGGCCTGTCCATGGCCTTGAGACTTCAGCACTGTGGGGAGACACAGCAGCCAGGCACAAGTCAGGTTAGGCTCCCCAGGTCCAGCCAGGTGGAAAAGAAGGAAAATCAAACCCTGCCCCCAGAGATAAAAGGCCAGTCGCTGCTCACAGCCTCGGAGCAGAGCGCCTCGCGTCTATCATCTGCTCATCTCCACGGTGATAGTCAAGAGAACTGCTTACATACCTTGACAGGTGGGATGGAAAAGCAAGGGTACAAGATGTCCTGAGTCACATTGAGTGTGAAAATGTGTACTTTATCTAAATATCATTAGAACTGCCAGTTGTCGCGAGATTAACTTGATATTTGTTAATATACAAAGATAACTCATTTGTCAATTTATCAATCCAATCTAGAGAAAGCATGTTACAGTGCTATGACAGGTCTGTGCTTGAAAAACTTGTATGTATTTTGTATTTTTCACAAGCCTTAACTCACAACATAAAACGTTTTCTTTTGTAGTAGTAGTGCAACTTGTGTACGACATATTGCAAAACTATCAAGTTGCAATGTAACAGAACATTTATGGTTACATGATTAAATATAATTAATAATATGGAAGATTATATCCCTTATATCTCCAACCTTTGAGAGGTACTCTTATCAAACGCATTAGAAAACCTCAACAGCATCTTCATCTTACAAGCCACACAACACACCCCTCTTAGTTTTCACAAGATGAGTATTAAAGTACATCTTCTCATTTCCTTCTTTCCTGCTCTATATTTCCCCTTTATTGGCAGAGAGCTGGTTGTGTTTTAACTCTCCCCCTCATAATAAAATCACTGTGGCGACGCTGTAACTGGTGCAAAAAGTCAGGGTTTCTCCTGGGAGGAGCATTGATCTAAAAGCCCTCATATCGCGCTTCTCCCCACTCATGTCTCCGCTGGGTGGATTTTCTCCTTGGCTGAGCAGAGCATCTCCACTGGCTTGGAAACGTGGTGAGGAGGTCACTACAAGTTCCCCCGTCAGCAGAAAACTTCCCTCTGCAGAGTTGGAGTATTCTGGTGGGAGGGAGGGAGTGAGTGAGTGAGTGAGTGAGGGAGGGAGGGAGGGAGGGAGGGAGGGAGGGAGGGAGGGAGGGAGGGAGGGAGGGAGGGAGGGAGGGAGGGAGGGAGGGAGGGAGGGAGGGAGGGAGGGAGGGAGGGAGGGAGGGAGGGAGGAGACCTTGGCATCAGACCAGACTCAAGCCAAGTTTTTGTCTGGAGCTAAGCTTTATTCTCACCCTGCACACAGCCTCCTAACTCTAACCCTCCTCTCCAGACCACAGCCTCCTAACTCTAACCCTCCTCTCCAGACCACAGCCTCCTAACTCTAACCCTCCTCTCCAGACCACAGCCTCCTAACTCTAACCCTCCTCTCCAGACCACAGCCTCCTAACTCTAACCCTCCTCTCCAGACCACAGCCTCCTAACTCTAACCCTCCTCTCTAGACCACAGCCTCCTCTCCAACCAGAGGTGGGGAGGGGAACAGCAGAGGCAGGGAGGGGAACAGCAGAAGCAGGGAGGAGAACAGCAGAGGCAGGGGCCTGAGCAGGCCATCAGCTCACATAAGTAAAATATTTAGTGAGGCGGGTTAAAGATACAAACGAGAGAGCTAGCACACAAAGGGCCTCTAACCCTAACCTCTAACCCTGAGCTGGGTGCCAGAGCTGGGTTCCTGGGTGGGGAAGTCAAGCGAAGAGGGTTTCTTTCCTTTTTTCGGGACAGGAAAGCTTGAAAGGACTCATCAATTAAACATCATCAGTGGCATGCTGGAATGGCGAAGCGACAAGAACCATTGTTTGTCAACATTTGTCGTTATCCTTGAAGAATGTGGCCCACAAACGCACGTCTGTCTTATACATCACGGTGCTGAATTATTCATCAGTTGACTTTCGTCATAATAACAAGAAGCTTGAGGAAAACAGACAGCAAGGTTCTCTCAGTGAGTCTCTGAAATATTCATTTTTAGTGTATATCATTTAGTTCAGTTGTGTTACAATAAAAACTGTACCAAATGTGCACTTACAGAATATCCCAGCTTAAAACATAAAAATAATCAGATCTAAAAACATTACATTTGTATTTCAAATGTCAAAAAGTTTTGATAGGAAATATGACACCAAGACATGCTGAGTAATAATTTTAATATGAATAATTTCCCAAATTTTATAGATTCACTTTAAACAGAATGTGATGAAACTGCATCCTTGTGCTTTAAAGTTTAGAGTTGCGATGCTGTTTCCATACATTTAATAATAAAAGGTACCAGAAGCCCTGCCGGCCATAGATATATATATAAAGACTAGATGTCTTATTTATATATATCTATGCTGCCGGCCACATAAATGAAGCATACAGACCTCCTTCAGAGGCAGGAAGAGGACACACGTGAAGACGTGAATTATTCAAACTCTGGACATGACAGCAACGACCACGCCAAGCAGGCACAGCCCCACGCCGAGCAGGCACAGTCCCACGCCGAGCAGGCACTGCCCCACGCCGAGCAGGCACAGCCCCACGCCGAGCAGGCACAGCCCCACGCCGAGCAGGCACAGCCCCACGCCGAGAAACACAAGGAGGCCACTGATTATTCTCTCACACTTGAGGCCTGCACACTGACTCCGAAATCCGTGTCCGAAATGTTCGCACGTTAAAAAATAAATACGACCTCACGTTATGTCAATTGTGCTTACACATTGCCTCTGAAACTTTCGTCAGTCAAAAAAAAGTTCGGATCGGGTTTAATTTTCTGCGTTTTTCGCATCCATAGCCGGCACATTGAGAGGTTTTTGACAATTCAGAGCCACCGAATGTTGAGGCTGACAATTTAAAAAAAAACGCATTCAAAAATGTTGCACTCAGTGTGCGTGGGCTTTACTGCTGAGAGACAAGAGTGAGACATGAGACAAAGTGCACAAAGTATTAGATCAATGGGACCCTATGGGTAAACATGGGACCCTATGGGTAAACATGAGACCCTATGGGTAAACATGGGACCCTATGGGTAAACATGGGACCCTATGGGTAAACATGGGACCCTATGGGTAAACATGGAGATTGTAAAATGATACAGTTTACAGGTTCGATGTAAACTGTAGACTGCAGTTGGGGAGCTTGTGAATCAAACATATTCAACTTGTAGTAGGAAAAATCTGAATGTAAAATTCAAAACACTGCAAGCTCACCACCTTTTCACTAATTGCCAACCAATGGGCTTTAAAGCCATCTAGTGGTTGAACAAGGTAAGTGTTAGAATATGATGCGTAGAAGTTGGTAAGACAGATATAATCATATATATAATCGTATTTAATAATAGATAGAATAATAGATAGAATAGGAAAGAGATATTAGTTAGAAGTAGTGTTCAGCGTGTTCACTGTTCATGGTTGATGAGAAAACAAACAGTAATCTGGTTCCTGGGTCCCTCCTCCCTGAGACACAGCGTGACTCTGCCCTACTTTGTACCGTCACATCAAACCAGATGATATTACATTTCATTGACAGTTGCTTGAATTGAATCTGACCGCAGGTCATGTTATAAGGTTGTGGCCTCGTCCCTTCATCTGTGACCAGCCAGACCCTGTAGGCCTGTGTTCTCCCAGCAACACCTGGCTGTGTTCTCCCAGCAACACCTGGCTGTGTTCTCCCAGCAACACCTGGCTGTGTTCTCCCAGCAACACCTGGCTGTGTTCTCCCAGCAACACCTGGCTGTGTTCTCCCAGCAACACCTGCCTGTAGACATTTACATTTAGTCATTTAGCAGACGCTCTTATCCAGAGCGACTTACAGTAAGTACAGGGACATTCCCCCCGAAGCAAGTAGGGTGAAGTGCCTTGCCCAAGGACACAACGTAATTTTGCACGGCTGGGAATCGAACTGGCAACCTTCAGATTACTAGCCCGACTCCCTCACCACTCAGCCATCTGACTCCCTAGACACGCTCAGCAACACCTGCCTGTAGACACGCTCAGCAACCCTTGCCTATTGACACGCCCAGCAACACCTGCCTGTAGACACGCCCAGCAACACCTGCCTATAGACACGCTCAGCAACACCTGCCTGTAGACACGCCCAGCAACACCTGCCTGTAGACACGCCCAGCAACACCTGCCTGTAGACACGCTCAGCAACACCTGCCTGTAGACACGCTCAGCAACACACCACACACAGGCTCCCTCACCACACACAGGCTCCCTCACCACACACAAAGCAGGATTTTAGTTCACCTGCAGATCAAAGATGACCCTGGCTGAGGAGTCTCCTTGAGAGAGGTATTTCCTGCTAAGTACTGAACAGCAAAGTGGGGCCATACTTCCATCTGAAAACACACAGAGCCTGAAATACACACATTCAGCTTACTTTCGGGGGGGGGGTTAAATTCTCTTTCTTTTTACATGAAAGTGATGGACACCTTATTTTCCATCACAAAAAGCTACATACCTACTCGGCTACAGTACATCAAGTAAAATCCATTATCGCCCACTCACACACAAATAACAACTCTACACTCCCTCGCTCTCTCTCCAAGCTGAGGTCAGTCCTTCACAACCAACAGCAACCCTAACCCTAACCCAAGCCACGGCGTGTGGGGATCAAGCAGGCTCCTTAGCCTCTGCTGTGGTGGAAAGGCTGGTCTCTGGTTACCTGTGCTCCCTCTCAGGATTGTGAGGGTTATTACGAGATGCGCTGGAGTGGAGGTGGATGTGACTCCTTTTTTCGAGCTGTCACTCAGAGGGAGGCTGTGCTGATGTGCCAAACACAGGGAGCGTTGGGCAGCAGGTCAGGTTACGGCCCTGCTAGAGCTGGTCACACTCGGCTCCAGTTGCTCGTAACGGCGGATCGCTTTCCCCCCGGCTGCCACATGAAGCAGTCTGTTCCAAGTGACGGGATGGTTATTTATTCATCACAGTGGGGAAGAAGGGTAGAGATGTTGTGAATGGGGGTCCTTGTCATCTGCAGCGCAGGAAACAGCTGACACAAGAGTATCTGTTACTCTTCCCTCTATTCCAGCCCCCCCAGCCCAGCCCCCCAGCCCCTCCCCCCCCCCAACAACACCAGCCCCCTCAGCCCAGCCCACCCACCCCCACCTAGCCCTCCTTGTCCAGCCTCCAGCCCCACTAGCCCTCCTTGTCCAGCCTCCAGCCCCTCTAGCCCTCCGGGTCCAGTCTCCAGCCCCACTAGCCCTCCGTGTCCAGTCTCCAGCCCCACTAGCCCTGCGTGTCCAGCCTCCAGCCCCACTAGCCCTCCTTGTCCAGCTTCCAGCCCCACTAGCCCTCCGTGTCCAGCCTCCAGCCCCACTAGCCCTCCTTGTCCAGCCTCCAGCCCCACTAGCCCTCTTTGTACAGCCTCCAGCTCCACCTTCTACTCTCCGACCACAGAGACTCATGACACACCTGACACACCTGACACACCTGACACACCTGACACACCTGACACAGCCTCTCCGTCATTCACACCACTGGAGTGGCCTCTGGGATGCCGATAGAAAACCTCCCTTTACACCAGAACCATCCCAAAACCTCCCCAGTTAAACCCAAACTATTCCCACCACTGGTTACTCAGACCAGGGAGCAGGTACACCCAAACTATTCCCACCACCGCACAGCCAGCCTGCGCCTGGCAGCAACACCAGCCTGTCTGACTCAGCAGCGACCTGCAAGGTCATGGCAGGGCAGTGTATCAGGGGCAGGGCAGTGTATCAGGGGCAGTTTATCAGGGGCAGTGTATCAGGGGCAGGGCAGTGTATCAGGGGCAGTGTATCAGGGGCAGGGCAGTGTATCAGGGGCAGTGTATCAGGGGCAGGGCAGTGTATCAGGGGCAGTTTATCAGGGGCAGGGCAGTGTATCAGGGGCAGTGTATCAGGGGCAGGGCAGTGTATCAGGGGAAGTTTATCAGGGGCAGGGTAGTGTATCAGGGGCAGTTTATCAGGGGTAGGGCAGTGTATCAGGGGCAGTTTATCAGGGGCAGGGCAGTGTATCAGGGGCAGGGCAGTGTATCAGTGGCAGTTTATCAGGGGCAGGGCAGTGTATCAGGGGCAGGGCAGTGTATCAGGGGCAGTTTATCAGGGGCAGGGCAGTGTATCAGAGGCAGGGGCAGGTGGCTGAGATAAGGCCCTGTATATGCCAGTGTCTTTTACACACAGGGCTTGGTTAACAGGTTATCAGTCCTTTCACTCTGGAGGTATCCTGATACTCGGCTCCTCAGCCCAGCGGAGAGAAAGTGGCCCCCTTGCGAGGCCCCTCTCCCCCACTCCCCCTTGCACAGCCGCCCAGACACCTGAGAGCGTCCACGGTGTGAAATCTCACACGAAGCCCCGCTCTGTGGAGCCTTCGGCTCACCGTGCTGGCACGGCTCAGAGTCGCTCCTCCTCACTTTCCCTGCTCACACAACGGGGGCCCTCTCCTCCCAGATGCCCCCACCATGCCCCAGAGAGTGGGGGGCCCTACCCCCGGACCCCCCAGGCCCCCAGAGAAACCTCCACACAAGGCAGCTGTCTGTACAGCCAGCCTCCAGCACTAACCAGCAGGTGAACTGCATTCAATATTGATCATGGCGCTCAGGATCACTGTGAAGCCGGGAAACGCTTTAATTAAACTGGAGCTCACCTCAAAAGCTGCATTCACAGACGTCAGTCAGCAACGGAGGGATGGAGTGAAACCGTATCTGGCCACTTTCCTCCTCACTGTGGCAACAAAGAGGCCAGGGTCCTGTCCCTATTGTAGCGGGCTGCCCGTCTCCAGGAACGTGTAACTGAACTCACCCACCCTCATTGTGTGGGTTGTAAGCAATATGTTCCTCTGTGTGATGGGTGAGCACATTAACACAGATTCTTTTCTCTGCAGGTTTCCTGATACCTGGGGTGTTTGTTACAGTGCATTTGATTTTCAGCAACCCCATAGAGGTCTACCCAGCAGTTCTAGAGGCTGCTGACAGCCTGCGCAAGAACATAATTTCCACCAGCTTCAGGAGCTTTTATTGTGAAAATAGATTTGTAACTTGGACTTTGCTCGTCAAAGTCACATCGAAATCATGACTGCTAGGTTTGTATTTGGTTGGGATTGAAGACATGTAAGCAAATTGTAAGTGTTAAAACACTGTTAACAACCATGGTAAGTTCAGGTAAGACTATAGAAGTATAGCAGTGTTTCCAATTTTTCATTTGCATTTTTAACTGTGGAATACTGAGCTCAGTAATAAACAGTGGAGGGACTTTGCTGCCCTCTGGTGGGCAGCAGTGCTTAACACAAGGAATGACGCTTCCATTCCATTCTTGCTGCAAGTTACCATCACATCTTGTATTGCACAAAACACAGCAGTGAAATATCTGATAACAAACCAAACAATATAAAACTAACTAGGAACTTTTATAATTGCATTGAAGGCTTAATATTTACATTTAAACACCACCAAATGTGTTGGTTTTGAATTCACCTCTTCAAAATTTAAATATGTATTAAAAAAAATATATAATTAAGATCCCAAAATTCAAGGTTCGCAAAATTCAGGTAGCTCAAATAAAATTTATTCAGATCCCAACAATACCCCCAAAAAAATCAAGCTTCAATTTTAGCTGCTCAAATTCGAATGGTGAAATTCAGATTTAAAAAAATTCTGAACCGAAAAACTTTGAGCCGAAAAAATTCAGACTGCAACATTCGGGATAGCATGGATGGGTAAGGCAATCAAGCCTGAATGCAATCAAACTATTTCACTTCTCCGAGAAGGGTCCAACTGCAGACCTCTCTCCTCAGGCCTCTCTCATCCAGGTGTAGCTGCAGGCAGTCATGCATGCATACATGCATTGCCTGACAAGTCAATTCTGAAGGTAACATTTACATTTACATTTAGTCATTTAGCAGACGCTCTTATCCAGAGCGACTTACATTAAGTACAGGGACATTCCCCCGAGGCAAGTAGGGTGAAGTGCCTTGCCCAAGGACACAACGTCATTTGGCTTGACCGGGAATCGAACTGGCAACCTTCAGATTACTAGCCCGACTCCCTCACCGCTCAGCCACCTGACTCCCCGGGGAGCCAGTGTAAAGTAGCTAGGACAGGACTAATGTGTTCTCTCCTTTTAGTTTTGGTTAATAATCTAGCTGCAGAATTTTGAATGAGCTGTAGTCTTTTAGTGGTAGAGAACCCTCGTAACAACTAAGATCCATCGTTATCGGGAAACGCAGTTTAGTAAGCAGGATTTGATGGCCAAATTCCTACACGTATAAAATGCAATTCAATGTGGAAATTGTCCAAGTAATCCAAGTATTCAGAATACGTTACGTTACTCAATCTGAGTAACGTAACGGAATACGTTACAAAATACATTTTTGGGCATGTATTCTGTAACGATATAGCCTACGTTTTGAAAGTATCCTTCCCAACACTGCACATAGCCTATCACCATTCCTTCTTGCACTAAGGGAAATGAGAAGAGAACCCTGTTTCATTCTACACTGCACTCTTAGTATTTTGAAGTGTTAATCTATGCAATCTTCAAAAATAATAAGTATGTATACTTATTTAAAATATACAGAAATATCAGTGTTAAATGTAAGTTAAAAAACATCTGCAACCAACGCAATTTCCCTAGAAATGGTACCCTCTCTAGTTAAATATATTTTTAAATATTTCTTAATAGGGGCAAGGTGGAGGTCCAACCACCACGGTGAAGGCGAATCACCCATGTTAAGGTGTTGGGTTTCTAATATTATGTCGAGATCGCAAAACATACATAATGATATCCACAAGGGGACAGTGTTGCGCTGGTTTTTAAGATATTCACACCAAACTCAGAATTCGTTTTTACCAAATAATTTCTGCCCTACAGTGTCTCAGAAATGTGTCAGTCAAGTGTCAATATCTGAGTGTGTTGAGGGTTACCCCCCATCGCTATTATGATAGTGATTTCATTATAATTTTTTTGCACCCTTTCTTGTTTTTAACCTGTATCACTTTGAGATTTTACCTAAATATAAAGTGCATTACAAATAAAATTATTACAATTATTATTACTACTATTGTGAGACTCAAAATATGTGTTAGAATCCAGCCAGACTGGACCAGCCTGATCCTGTCAGGTCTCTGACAATCTGGATTCCTGCTCCAGTTTGGTAGTTGAATAAAGAAAATAGATCCTCAAAACGAGTGTCAGTGCATTGCACATAGTCTGTTGCAAGTCCCCAGACACAGTTTGAGCAACAAATGTTTGGGTCAGTCCCAGGACACAGCAGATGGTGACCAGCAAACATGCTGCATCAAATTGTCCAAAGCCTGTAGGTACATTACACTTATCATATGTATTTTGGTGATTTCAAAGTACTCCTGGGCCTTGTTCCACCAGCTGAGTGCAATCACAAGCGTAATCTTGAAATGTTTTAATGTAATATACCGGTAATGTAGCTTTTTTAAAGTCCTTAAAAAACATGTATTTTAAAATTTTCATTTAATACTAATAATGGCTTCTTTTTTTTTACAGTTTTATTTTGGTTCGTAGCATTGGAGTCTGGAGTAGAAAGCAGATGTAAAAGTACAACATTAAGGAATGTCCCTTTAACTCGTCAGACGGCCAGGCACGTGGCCGGCAAGGAGGTTTTTATTGGGCACACCTCCTCTCAACATTAGCCCGCCTCTAAAGGGAGTTCTGCAATACGATTGGTTACTTGTCAGCAGTGCAGTAGCGTGATTGGCTAATGAACTCAGTTCAGAGTGGAACGACCAGGAGTAACCTGTGTCAGCATCATATCGCACCACCGCCACTGTCAAAGCGTCTGTTGTACTCGTGTTAGCTCATCATGATGTGAGTTTTTGTCATAAGCGATTGGAAAAACACGTCAGATGGATCCCAGGAGAAAGTGAAGCTATATTAATCAGTCGTTTGGAATCAACTATTCAGTATTTCTTGTCGATTTATTTCCCACGGTGAGTTAGCTTGTTATCTAGTGCGATAACAAGAAGCAAGTCATGTTTGTCTGCTTCTGCCGGTACTAGTACTGTACTCGTTCGATATCTAGCTAGCTAGTCCAGCCATCAGCGATCTTGCTGTCCCTATAAGCTCATTAGCTAGCAATCTAGTGGTATAGCTAGTTAGCTAGCTAACGAACAGCAAATAGCTAGACTAGTTAGCTAGCTAACTAACAGCAGTATTGCTAATAGGAACTTTACAGAAAACATGTTCTTGCAAATGTATAGCGCGAGTAACATTGTATGGATTTAGCAGCAGTAGGGGTGAGGATCCAAGCCGTGCCACTGCTCTGTTGTGGTCGCTGTTGCAGTTTCCTCCAGCACAGATCAGCTGTCCAGGCGAGATGTAAATTCAACGTTTGGGAATTAACATACTTGCAAAATATGTTTCTCGTGAATATCTAGTGAATATGTAATCCTGTATGATGCAGTATTATGGATTAAGTAATCCTGGCGTTGGCCCGATACTGTAAGAATGTGTGTGTGTGTGTGTGTGTGGGGGGGTGCGCTACAGGGTCGGGTTAAACAGGTCCAGCAGGTAGATGAGCAAGGTGTGCCTTACAGCGTACTCAATCTGGATAGTCACCTATTAGTAACGGTGTATGTTTGCTGGGATTTCGTAAACATTCTCTACCAAACATGGCATTTAAAACCAATGTAGTTAATTTACTGCCAGATGGATGGCGATGTTCATTGTGAGGGTTGCTGCTGCAGTAGCCTAGCTGTCAAGAGCATGCAGCCTGGATGAGGTGATGTTGGCATGGCAAATTACCCTTTCAGGTCAGCATAGTGAGTTTTGTAATAGTTTCACATACAGATGCTTCATCAGCTAGACTTTGCACCCACTGATGCAACCTGTCAAATGTTGATGAAAGGTGGATGCCAGGATGATCCTGTTTAACATGTTAGCCCCCCCCCCACACACACACACACACCTACATCCTCCCTCCTTATATCTGAGCGCCTCTCCCTCCTCAGTGTTAGCCAGCTGCCCGTGTCGCCCCGCCATGGCCCAGCAGGACCAGAAGCCCGCTGCCCTGCTCTCCCACTTCACGGTGGGCTCTGTGTCGGAGGAGAACTCTGAGGACGAGGTGCTGGGGAGGCAGGAGGAAAAGGAGCGCTCCCTGTCCCCCTCCTCCTCCATCAGCTCCGACAGCACCTTCGAGATGGGCTTCGACCACGTGGACGGGCCTCTGCATAACCTGAGGTTTGTTCAACATACACAAGTGGTTCCGTTCTTGTAGAACAGCATGTTTATTGTTTATAGACATGTTGCATGGGGACACTGGTATAGGACATGTTGTCATGGGGACAGTGGTATAGGACATGTTGCATGGGGACAGTGGTATAGGACATGTTGCCATGGGGACAGTGGTTAGACATTTGACTGCAGATAAAAAGGTCACAGGTTCAAACCCCCCTGAACATTTAATTGGATATACAGTACTGAGAAAAAGTAATTTTTTTACATGAATATTGTCTTAAATATATATATTGTTGTCTTCTGTATTTGTGCAGCAGTATAAAATATAAAAAAATGTAGAGAATTTTTGTTCAGTTTTGTCATTCCATTGTTTCTTTAAGCATTTTTGCGTTACTTGTCTGAAATGTCGTGAAATTGCTCAATGTAAACGAGAGGCAGTTAGAACCGAAACTGTGCTGTACTGTAGCTAGTGGTACGTGCCAGTGGAGCGAGTGGTACGTGCCAGTGGAGCGAGTGGTACGTGCCAGTGCCTCTACTGGCACCTAGTGGTACGTGACAGTAGCTAGTGGTACTAGCCAGTGCCTTCGCTGGTACATGACAGTAGCTAGTGGTACCTGACAGCGCCTCTACTGGCACCTAGTGGTACGTGCCAGTGGAGCTAGTGGTACGTGACAGTAGCTAGTGGTACGTTACAGCGCCTCCACTGGTACATGACAGTTACTGTTCTGTTGATAGTGGTACGCAAGTGTCTCGTGGCAGTTGCATTGGGTGTCTTGCAGCTTTTGTCTACTGTCATGTAGCCTAACTGCCCCACGGCCATTTTAGAATAGAATTGTTTAAGTATGTGTGGCGGCCTGCGGAAACCCGTGGATGTCGCGGCCGCTCATTGTTGGCTATAAGCCGTAAAAGATCGAAAATCGTTTTCTGTCAAAATTGAGATTTTTTATGTTTTGTATAGTTAACACCCTAAACTTCATTGTAATGTGCAAAAAGTATATGGTTTCTGGACATGTCAGCTAGCAAGATTTTCAAGCCATGTCAAATCAAATGCTTAGTTTGCCTGCTCTTTTGAGTGATGCAGCAGCCCATAACAACTGATCAATGAAATAACTTGCTGAGAAGTTATTAATGTAATGACATTTACATTCACAACGTCGACGAACAAAAGGATTTTCTCCCATATCACTTTTTGACACAGGTCGACTTTAAAATGATGTAACTTCAGATGTGATAAAGATATCTGAGTGATTTAAACAGATTTGTATCCAGGAGAGTTTGTAGTTTCCAATATGTATAATACCTAGAAAGTACATTTGCAATCATAGGGTATCATTTATTGACAAGGTGCTTTATATGAAAATAATGAATTATTATTAACAACTATATTTACTCAGAGTATCGAAATGCAAATGTGGCTACCTATATTGACTTGAGTTATTAAAATTAATGATATACGCCACTAGTAGGCGCTGATAACAACACAACGATGTGCATCACAGACGAGAGTCTACAACGGTGGCTCATGTGCACGCTTAAATTCAGTTACTCTGAGTAAAATAATTTGTTACTAATTAATTACGTGTGTACAAGTCTACAGCACTCTCAGCTCTCCCTAACCCTCCGACAGCACTCTCAGCTCTCCCTAACCCTCCGACAGCACTCTCAGCTCTCCCTAACCCTCCGACAGCACTCTCAGCTCTCCCTAACCCTCCGACAGCACTCTCAGCTCTCCTAACCCTTTAACTCTCCCTCTACATGTGGGTGTTATCTCTGTTGGCTCTCTAGCAGGCGTTCAGATTGTATGAGTAAGGGTTAACCCTAACCCTATGAGTAAGCTCTCTGAGTTGGCCAGACAGAGACCCAAGCTCACCTGAGGTCAGGTCTGGCTAAAGTTCAGGGTGTTGAAACTGGAAATACTGGACAGTGAGTCTCTCTCTTACCTCCCACAGTCCTCTATCTCTCATTCGTCGAGGGCTTGCCCTGCCCAACCAGCGGCTGTTCTCCTGAGGTCCAGACAGAATGGAACAGACATGTTAACTGGCCAGTTCTGCTGGCTACTTAACCTGTCTTGTGTAATACTCACTGGAATTGCTTAAAAAGCAAACATTTCACCTGGTGAAACTTTCATTTGGGATTTTGAAAAGCAGATTTTGAACCTACCTTGATTGATTATTATGGTTGAACACATTTCCCCTTTTGATCCAAGGTCAGTGAAGACTGGAAGTTGAGTTTCATGACACGTTCTGATCTGCTATTTCCTTCAGTAGCCCTCTTATCTCTAAAGTCATATGGGTGCCCTCAGATCAGCCTGATCCAAGTTGTAAAAAAACAGACATCCAGTCCACAAGAATCTCACCTGATCCCTCCTGTCCTGCAGTCTGTCAATTAACAAACCCTCAAACATGCATGAAGGAAATGCCTTTTCTGACTTCCTGGTTCCTGATGATTGTGATGGTGTTTGAGTTTAGTTTATGTGGGGGACTTTATTTCTTATCTTCTGGTAGGGGCTAGGTTGGTTACAGATGCTGATGTGGGCATCTGTGAAGCCGCTGGTTTAAAGGGCTGAAAATAAGGCATCATGTGATTAGCTGGAGGGCCCAGGCTGTGTCCTGCTGATACTGAATGAGTGTCAGTCTGTCACACAGGCCCAGCATGTCGGGGCTGCACCTGGTGAAGCAGGGTAGAGACCGCCGCCGCATGGACCTGCAGAGGGACTTCACCGTCGCCTCCCCGGCAGAGTTTGTCACACGCTTCGGGGGCAACAAGGTCATCGAGAAGGTAGGTAGTCCTCAGCCCCGGGGTCACGCTGGGGTCAGTATTGGGGGTGAGGGGTCACGCTGGGGTCAGTATTGGGGGTGAGGGGTCACGCTGGGGTCAGTATTGGGGGTGAGGGTGTCATAATGCTGAATCCCCCCTCAGGTCAGTATTGGGGGTGAGGGTGTCATAATGCTGAATCCCCCCTCAGGTCAGTATTGGGGGTGAGGGTGTCATAATGCTGAATCCCCCCTCAGGTCAGTATTGGGGGTGAGGGTGTCATAATGCTGAATCCCCCCTCAGGTCAGTATTGGGGGTGAGGGTGTCATAATGCTGAATCCCCCCTCAGGTCAGTATTGGGGGTGAGGGTGTCATAATGCTGAATCCCCCCTCAGGTCAGTATTGGGGGTGAGGGTGTCATAATGCTGAATCCCCCCTCAGGTCAGTATTGGGGGTGAGGGTGTCATAATGCTGAATCCCCCCTCAGGTCCTCATCGCCAACAACGGCATCGCCGCGGTGAAGTGCATGCGCTCCATCCGCCGCTGGTCGTACGAGATGTTCCGCAATGAGAGGGCCATCCGCTTCGTCGTCATGGTAACCCCGGAAGACCTAAAAGCCAATGCAGGTGAGGGGGTAGGGCTGCAGAACCCCTATTGGTTTAGCTCGTCAGTTAACAAGTGACTCCTGGTCTAACTCAGCAGACAGAACGTTCCCTGTATTCTGTACATGAGTCATGCTGCTCTAGGGTCAGGGTTACATAACGTCTGACAATATTGTGCAAACAAGCAAACACTGCATATTGTGCCAGACATGCAAAATGTATACATTTTCCTTGACTGTAATCCACAGAGTACATAAAAATGGCAGACCATTATGTTCCTGTTCCCGGAGGGACCAACAACAATAATTATGCCAACGTGGAGCTCATTCTGGACATCGCTAAACGCATCCCTGTGCAGGTGCACTGAAACACCACGCTTCCACTCTTCTCAGTGATTCACAGCAAATATGAAAGTGTTCATCTAACACCAGTATTTGACTTGTTGGGTGTAGATCCTCTCTCATGAGATGGACCAATAGGAACTCTGCTGGTGTAGCTAATTGGTCCACCTGGGTGGAGGACATGTTCATGATTACCTCTCTCCCCCTCGCCCCTCTCCTCCGCCTCGCCCCTCTCCTCCCCCTCGCCCCTCTCCTCCCCCTCGCCCCTCTCTCCTCTCCCTCGCCCCTCTCTCCTCCCCCTCGCCCCTCTCTCCTCTCCCTCGCCCCTCTCCTCTCCCTCGCCCCTCTCTCCTCTCCCTCGCCCCTCTCCTCCCCCTCGTCCCTCTCTCCTCCCCCTCGCCCCTCTCTCCTCCCCCTCGCCCCTCTCTCCTCCCCCTCGCCCCTCTCTCCTCTCCCTCGCCCCTCTCTCCTCCCCCTCGCCCCTCTCTCCTCCCCCTCGCCCCTCTCTCCTCCCCCTCGCCCCTCTCTCCCCAGGCGGTGTGGGCTGGGTGGGGTCACGCGTCAGAGAACCCCAAACTCCCTGAACTGCTTCATAAGAACGGCATAGCCTTCATGGGTAAGATGGCATAACCTTCATGGGTAAGATGGCATAGCCTTCATGAGTAATAACCCTTCATTTTTGTGAGGTGAGTGCTAAGTTTTGGGGTTAAGGTTAGATTTGTTAAGGTTAGTGATTGGGGGAAACTGGATTTTGAATGGGACTCAATTCTGAGTCCCCATTAACAAAATGTGTGTGTGCGTGATCCTAGGTAGCCTTTTTAGATGCTGGTCTCTGCTCTTCTCCCAGGTCCTCCTAGCCAGGCCATGTGGGCGCTGGGGGACAAGATCGCCTCGTCCATCGTGGCCCAGACAGCTGGGATCCCCACCTTACCCTGGAGCGGGAGAGGTACGTCTGTCTGCCGCTCTGTCTGTTCACATTCTAATTGAGGTGTGGGAAGGTACTGACTGTGTGTTCGTGTGTGTGTGTGTGTGTGTCTCAGGGAAGGTACTGACTGTGTGCGTGTGTGTGTGTCTCAGGGAAGGTACTGACTGTGTGTGTGTGTGTGTCTCAGGGAAGGTACTGACTGTGTGTGTGTGTCTCAGGGAAGGTACTGACTTTGTGTTGGTGTGTGTCAGGTCTGACAGTGGAGTGGACAGAGAGTGACCAGAAGAAGAGGGTGATCAATGTTCCTCCGGAGGTGTATGACCTGGGCTGCATCCAGGATGTGGAGGCAGGACTGAAGGTCTGACCTCATGCACACTCATGCTCTGGTCCTGATGCTTCACTAGGAGGAGGCTGAGCATTGTGTGTGTGTGTGCACTCATGCTCTGGTCCTGATGCTTCACTAGGAGGAGGCTGAGCATTGTGTGTGTGTGTGCACTCATGCTCTGGTCCTGATGCTTCACTAGGAGGAGGCTGAGCATTGTGTGTGTGTGTGTGTGTCGCCAGGCTGCTGAGGAGGTGGGCTACCCTGTGATGGTGAAAGCTTCAGAGGGCGGCGGAGGGAAGGGCATCCGCAAGGTCAACACAGCAGATGACTTCCCCAACCTCTTCAGACAGGTGAGGGACACCTGACCACCAGGGGACCCGCTCGGTGTGTATGTGTGACCCCCTTGCTGACCCCTAACCCCTAACCCCAGGTCCAGGCAGAGGTTCCGGGCTCGCCCATCTTCGTGATGCAGCTGGCCAAGCACGCTCGGCACCTGGAGGTTCAGATCCTGGCCGACCAGTACGGCAACGCCATCTCCCTGTTCGGCCGGGACTGCTCAGTGCAGCGACGCCACCAGAAGATCATTGAGGAAGCTCCTGCCACCATCGCTAATGGAGACGTGTTTGAGGATATGGAGAGGGTAGGAGACGTTAAAGATTCAATTTCATTTGCTCTTTAATTCTATGTATATATAGTTATGTACTGTATAATACTGTTATATGATTAACATATAATGTACCTGTATACCTGCACAGGTGTATTTAATATGAATCTGTACAGTGACTGTCTGTACAGTGACTGTGTATTCTGTATTGTGATTGTGTGTCCCCAGTGTGCGGTGAAGCTGGCTAAGATGGTGGGCTATGTGAGTGCGGGGACGGTGGAGTATCTATACAGCCCAGACAGCAGCTTCTACTTCCTGGAGCTGAACCCCCGTCTGCAGGTGGAACACCCGTGCACCGAGATGGTGGCTGACGTCAACCTGCCCGCCGCACAGCTGCAGGTGGGGCGCAGTGTGGATGTGTTTGTGTGTGTGTGTTCATTCTCACATCAGAGCGCTTCACCACTCCTGACGGCTAATTCTACCTCAGGCCTCCATCCCCATGGTAACCAAGGTTAAAGAGAGAGTCAGAGTACAGGCCCCTCCCTCCTCCCCACAGCTTTGGGGCAGATGTACAGCAGTAGGTCTCGTGGTTGTCCTGCTGTTAGTAAGTAGGTCAGATCTGCTCAAGCAGAAGCCCAGGCAGGGAACAGACCCTGTAAACAGTCAGGCTTCTGGGGGAACAGACCCTGTACACAGAAATAAAAGTGCTAAAAGTGCAAGAGAGTTTGTTGCAGTGATTTTATGAAGATGCTACATGTGTTAGCTTATGAAGATGCTACATGTGTTAGCTTATGAAGATGCTACATGTGTTAGCTTATGAAGATGCTACATGTGTTAGCTTATGAAGATGCTACACGTGTTAGCTTATGAAGATGCTACATGTGTGAGCTTATAAAGATGCTACATGTGTTAGCTGATGATTCTCCTCTGCCTGCCGCTGCCAGATCGCCATGGGGATCCCCCTGAACCGGATCAAGGACATCCGGATGCTGTACGGGGTGCAGCCCTGGGGAGACTGTCCCATCGACTTCGAGGCTCTGTCCACTTCCCCCTCTCCCCGGGGACATGTCATTGCCGCCCGCATCACCAGCGAGAACCCAGACGAGGTGGCTCCTCCTTCCTCTCCTGTGGTCACAGCGTTAGGATTAGGGTTAGGGTTAGGGTTAGGGTTAGGTCACAGGGGATCCAGGCCTTCATGGACTGGACAGAGAGGGTAGGGTTAGGGTTAACAGAGAGGAGAGACTAGTGTTAACAGAGAGGAGAGACTAGTGTTAACAGAGAGGAGAGACTAGTGTTAACAGAGAGGAGAGACTAGTGTTAACAGAGAGGAGAGACTAGTGTTAACAGAGAGGAGAGACTAGTGTCTACAGAGAGGAGAGACTAGTGTTTACAGAGAGGAGAGACTAGTGTTAACAGAGAGGAGAGACTAGTGTTTACAGAGAGGAGAGACTAGTGTTTACAGAGAGGAGAGACTAGTGTCAACAGAGAGGAGAGACTAGTGTCAACAGAGAGGAGAGACTAGTGTTAACAGAGAGGAGAGACTAGTGTTAACAGAGAGGAGAGACTAGTGTTTACAGAGAGGAGAGACTAGTGTTAACAGAGAGGAGAGACTAGTGTTAACAGAGAGGAGAGACTAGTGTTTACAGAGAGGAGAGACTAGTGTTTACAGAGAGGAGAGACTAGTGTTAACAGAGAGGAGAGACTAGTGTTTACAGAGAGGAGAGACTAGTGTTTACAGAGAGGAGAGACTAGTGTCAACAGAGAGGAGAGACTAGTGTCAACAGAGAGGAGAGACTAGTGTTAACAGAGAGGAGAGACTAGTGTCTACAGAGAGGAGAGACTAGTGTCTACAGAGAGGAGAGACTAGTGTCTACAGAGAGGAGAGAGACTAGTGTTAACAGAGAGGAGAGACTAGTGTTTACAGAGGGGAGAGACTAGTGTTTACAGAGGGGAGAGACTAGTGTCGACAGAGAGGAGAGACTAGTGTTAACAGAGAGGAGAGACTAGTGTTTACAAATAGGAGAGACTAGTGTTTACAGAGGAGAGACTAGTGTTTACAGAGAGGAGAGACTAGTGTTAACAGAGGAGAGACTAGTGTCAACAGAGAGGAGACACTAGTGTCAACAGAGAGGAGAGACTAGTGTCTACAGAGAGGAGAGACTAGTGTTTACAGAGAGGAGAGACTAGTGTTTACAGAGAGGAGAGACTAGTGTTAACAGAGAGGAGAGACTAGTGTTTACAGAGAGGAGAGACTAGTGTCGACAGAGAGGAGAGACTAGTGTCAACAGAGAGGAGACACTAGTGTTAACAGAGAGGAGAGACTAGTGTTTACAGAGAGGAGAGACTAGTGTTAACAGAGAGGAGAGACTAGTGTTAACAGAGAGGAGAGACTAGTGTTAACAGAGAGGAGAGACTAGTGTTAACAGAGAGGAGAGACTAGTGTCAACAGAGAGGAGAGACTAGTGTTTACAGAGAGGAGAGACTAGTGTTTACAGAGAGGAGAGACTAGTGTTAACAGAGAGGAGAGACTAGTGTTAACAGAGAGGAGACACTAGTGTCAACAGAGAGGAGAGACTAGTGTCTACAGAGAGGAGAGACTAGTGTCTACAGAGAGGAGAGACTAGTGTTAACAGAGAGGAGAGACTAGTGTCTACAGAGAGGAGAGACTAGTGTTAACAGAGAGGAGACACTAGTGTCAACAGAGAGGAGAGACTAGTGTCTACAGAGAGGAGAGACTAGTGTCTACAGAGAGGAGAGACTAGTGTCTACAGAGAGGAGAGACTAGTGTCTACAGAGAGGAGAGACTAGTGTCTACAGAGAGGAGAGACTAGTGTTAACAGAGAGGAGAGACTAGTGTCAACAGAGAGGAGAGACTAGTGTTAACTGTGTTTTGTCCACCAGGGTTTCAAGCCAAGTTCCGGCACTGTTCAGGAGCTGAACTTCCGCAGCAACAAGAACGTGTGGGGCTACTTCAGCGTGGCGGCGGCCGGGGGGCTGCACGAGTTCGCTGACTCCCAGTTTGGACACTGCTTCTCCTGGGGGGAGAACCGGGAGGAGGCCATCTCGTAAGCTCACCCGTCCACAGGTCCACCAGGGCCCTGAAACCACTGACGACACACAGGCCCCACATCCCTTATCCTAGATACTGATGGTGTCTGTATGGTGACCGTGTGTGTGCAGGAATATGGTGGTGGCTCTGAAAGAGCTGTCTATCCGAGGAGATTTCAGGACCACGGTGGAGTATCTCATCAAGCTGCTGGAGACAGAGAGCTTCCAACACAACAGCATTGACACTGGCTGGCTGGACCGACTAATCTCTGAGAAGATGCAGGTAGAGTCTGGACACAACAAGCTGTGCTTGGAGAATCCTGTAGTGTTTGTGTTTTAACCAACGTGTGCATGTGCGCGCGCGTGTGTGTGTGTGTGTGTGCAGGCGGAGCGTCCAGACACCATGCTGGGCATCGTAAGCGGGGCTCTCCATGTTGCTGACTCCAACCTCAGGAACAGCGTCTCCAACTTCCTGCATTCTCTGGAAAGGTACTGTGGTGATGTTCTAGAAGAGATACTGTAGTGATGTTCTAGAAGAGGTACTGTAATGATGTTCTAGAAGAGATACTGTGGTGATGTTCTAGAAGAGGTACTGTAATGATGTTCTAGAAGAGATACTGTGGTGATGTTCTAGAAGAGGTACGGTGGTGATGTTCTAGAAGAGGTATTGTAGTGATGTTCTAGAAGAGGTATAGTAGTGATGTTCTAGAAGAGATACTGTACTGATGTTCTAGAAGAGGTATAGTAGTGATGTCCTAGAAGAGGTACTGTGGTGATGTTCTAGAAGAGGTATAGTAGTGATGTCCTAGAAGAGGTATAGTAGTGATGTTCTCGGAGAGTTACAGTTCTATCCTCGTGTCTCCAGGGGCCAGGTCCTCCCAGCCCACACGCTGCTCAACACTGTAGAGGTGGAGCTCATCTACGAGGGCACCAAGTACATCCTGAAGGTGACCCGCCAGTCCCCCAGCTCCTACGTGGTGATCATGAACCACTCCCTGGTAGAGGTGGACGTGCACAGGCTGAGCGACGGAGGTGTGCTGCTGTCCTACGATGGCAGCAGCTACACCACCTACATGAAGGAGGAGGTGGACAGGTGGGCTTGGAGGCACCTTTACTGTTTTTATGGGCAGATGTTCTGCAGAAACACTTTCCTTAATGGGGTTTGGATACAGAGGGGTGGGTATAATTCTGTGTACCGTGTCACCATAGGAACAAGACATGCATGTTAGAGGTGTGTGTGTTCCCCCTCAGGTACCGTGTCACCATCGGGAACAAGACGTGTGTGTTTGAGCGAGAGAACGACCCGTCTGTGTTGCGTTCACCGTCGGCAGGGAAGTTGATCCAGTACAGCGTGGAAGATGGAGGACACGTGTTCTCTGGGCAGTGCTACGCCGAGATAGAGGTGAGGGAGCTGGAGGGCCGAGAGACGTGGGGGGTAATGCAGGTGATGAAGACTAATGCAGTGTGTGTGTGTTTCAGGTGATGAAGATGGTTATGACTTTAACAGCAGCAGAGTCGGGGTGTATCCACTACGTGAAGCGTGCTGGGGCGGTGCTGGAGCCCGGCTGTGTGATCGCTAAACTGCAGCTGGACGACCCCAGCAGAGTCCAGCAGGTGGGGGAGGGTGTGTGTGTGTTGGGTGTGTGTGTTGGGTGTGTGTGTGTTGGGTGTGTGTGTTGCACCATGTACCGCAGACGTTCCCCTTTCGATACTGAGTGGTTCTAAGTGTGTGTGTGTGCGCCAGGCGGAGCTCCACACAGGCCCCCTGCCGTGTATCCAGGCTGTGGCTCTGAGAGGAGAGAAGCTACACAGAGTGTTCCACAGCACTCTGGACCACCTGGTCCACATCATGAGTGGATACTGTCTGCCTGAGCCCTTCTACAGCACCAAGGTGGGTCCATATCTCTCTCTCTCTGTCTGTCTGTCTCTCTCATGCATAAATGTAATGTAAATGTAATGTATGTATGTGTGTGTATATTTATGCGTGTGTGTGTGTGTGTGTGCAGCTGAAGGAGTGGGTGGAGCGTCTGATGAAGACCCTGCGCGACCCTTCGCTGCCCCTCCTGGAGCTGCAGGACATCATGACCAGTGTGTCTGGACGCGTCCCTCCCGCGGTGGACAAGGCCATCAGGAAGGAGATGGCCCAGTACGCCAGCAACATCACATCCGTGCTCTGCCAGTTCCCCAGCCAGCAGGTCTCTCTCTCTCACACACACACACACACACACACACACACACACACACACACACACACTCTTCATTCTAGTTAGGTACAAGGTGAAGGCTGAATCTGTTTCCTCCCAGATCGCTAACATCCTGGACAGCCATGCTGCCACCCTGAACAGGAAGTCAGAAAGGGAGGTGTTCTTCATGAACACCCAGAGCATTGTCCAGTTGGTGCAGAAGTAAGTCCTCCTCCCCTCCCCGCGCTCTCAATATGTATCAATCATACACTGACGTGTGTGTGTGTGTGTGTGTGTGTCCAGGTACCGCAGTGGGATTCGGGGCCACATGAAGGCAGTGGTGATGGACCTTCTCAGACAGTACCTCAAAGTAGAGGTCCAGTTCCAGAATGGTGAGAGAAATTTACTGTCATAGGTTTATATATTAAGGACAGGAGGGATGTCCCTACTGAGCGGGGTATTAGGGACAGGAGGGATGTCCCTACTGAGCGGGGTATTAGGGACAGGAGGGATGTCCCTACTGAGCGGGGTATTAGGGACAGGAGGGATGTCTGTACTGATGTCGATACCGTTGAAACGTCCCCGCCAGTCTTTAACAGCAGAGCCTGGCAGTGTTAGCATATAGGGTGATGATAAACCGACCCTGTTCTATGACTGACATCTTTCCTGTCTTCAGCCAGACCGGTAGTTTTTCAGTTTGCCCACACGAGGGCGCTGTTACACTAACTGTGCTTCCTGTCTGTCCTGCATTGCTGCTCCAGGACACTATGACAAGTGTGTGTTCATGCTGCGTGAGGAGAACAAGGGGGACATGGCCACCGTGCTCAACTACATCTTCTCCCATGCTCAGGTCACCAAGAAGAACCTGCTGGTCACCATGCTCATTGTACGTCTAAGCAGCTCAGTCCTGAACCTGTGTGCGGGGTGTGTGTGTGTGTGTGTGGGGGGCTGTATCTGAATACTGAGCTGTGTGTGTGTGTGTGCAGGACCAGTTGTGTGGCAGGGATCCCACCCTGACAGACGAGCTGATGACCATCTTGACTGAGCTCACCCAGCTCAGCAAGACCACAAACGCCAAGGTGGCCCTGCGGGCACGCCAGGTCAGTCCTCCTCCCCTCACCATGCCCCTCCTACCCTCACCATGCCCCTCCTACCCTCACCATGCCCCTCCTACCCTCACCATGCCCCTCCTTCCCACACCATGCCCCTCCTACCCTCACCATGCCCCTCCTTCCCACACCATGCCCCTCCTACCCTCACCATGCCCCTCCTACCCTCACCATGCCCCTCCCACCCTCACCATGCCCCCCCTACCCTCACCATGCCCCTCCTACCCTCACCATGCCCCTCCTACCCTCACCATGCCCCCCCTACCCTCACCATGCCCCCCCTACCCTCACCATGCCCCCGCTACCCTCACCATGCCCCTCCTACCCTCACCATGCCCCTCCTACCCTCACCATGCCCCTCCTACCCTCACCATGCCCCCCCTACCCTCACCATGCCCCTCCTACCCTCACCATGCCCCTCCTACCCTCACCATGCCCCTCCTACCCTCACCATGCCCCCGCTACCCTCACCATGCCCCCCCTACCCTCACCATGCCCCCCCTACCCTCACCATGCCCCTCCTACCCTCACCATGCCCCCCCTACCCTCACCATGCCCCTCCTACCCTCACCATGCCCCTCCTACTCTCACCCTCGCCCTCTCTTTATCTCTCCCGCTGTCTCTCCCTCCATCTCTGTCCAGGTGCTCATTGCCTCCCACCTCCCCTCCTATGAGCTGAGACACAACCAGGTGGAGTCCATCTTTCTCTCTGCCATCGACATGTACGGACACCAGTTCTGCATCGAGAACCTGCAGGTAGCGACCCTAGACTTGTCTGTCTGTCTGTAGGTATTCGAACAGCTCACTTATATGTTGTTGAATCACTCTCTACATTTCTCTCTCTCTCTGTGTAGAAACTCATCCTGTCGGAGACGTCCATCTTTGATGTGCTGCCCAACTTCTTCTACCACAGCAACCAGGTAGTGAGGATGGCTGCCTTGGAGGTGAGAGACCAGTAGTCCTGTGTCAGTAGTCCTGTGTCAGTAGTCCTGTGTCAGTAGTCCTGTATCAGTAGTCCTGTGTCAGTAGTCCTGTGTCAGTAGTCCTGTGTCAGTAGTCCTGTGTCAGTAGTCCTGTGTCAGTAGTCCTGTGTCAGTAGTCCTGTGTCAGTAGTCCTGTGTCAGTAGTCCTGTATCAGTAGTCCTACCTCAATAGTCCTACCTCAATTGTCCTACATCAGTAGTCCTGTATGTTCCCCCCAGGTGTACGTGCGGAGAGCCTACATTGCCTACGAGCTGAACAGCGTCCAGCATCGGCAGCTGAAAGACAACACCTGCATTGTAGAATTCCAATTCATGCTGCCCACCTCTCACCCCAACAGGTAGGTGACCCCGCCCTGCAGCCCTGCCCCATAACCACGTACCTCCACCTTTTAACCCCTCCCTCCGTGTCCCGTCCTCACTGCTTTGTCTTGACCCTGTATTGGGACTCCTGTAGAGCAGCTGTTGTAGCAGAGCTGCTCTGACTGTCTCCATGGCCATAGCTAGGTGCTGTGTTTCTGGTTTCATCCAATCAGATCGCTGGATGTGAGAAGAGTTAAGAACAAATAGACTGCGTCTTTACGATGTCATCACCAGTTGACCAGTGAGAAACTGCACATTATCCTCTTTGATCCGGCTGCACATAACCACCCCTCTTCCACCAGCTCCACTCGGATAGTTCAGAGTGGTTGTGTTCAGTGTGTTGATGTTGGGAGTGGAGACGTCAGTCTAGGTTGTGATTGCGTGACTAACCACCAGACCCCCAACAATGTCTCTGCTGCAAGTGCAGGGCACCTGCATGTGTGTGTGTATCGTGCTAGTTACAGGCACGGACTAACAGCAGCATGTGTGCTCTCCAGGAATGAACTGACCTGATAATACGCCTGTAGAACAGCTAGACAAAGCTCATGTTGCATGTTGTGGAGGGGCAGTCATGGTGACTTGTGTTTTAGATGTTGATATTATTCTAGCACATTCCCACCACTCAGCCTCTCTCACCCTGGGTACAAGGGCGAGATACTGCCTCTCTCACCCCGGGAATGAGGGCGAGATACAGCGTCTCTACAGACTGCTAACAGGTGTCAGGCTGTGTTGATAGTTGACCTTATTTAAAGTAAAACATTTACTGTATATACACACTCAGACGCGCACACACACACTCAGACGCGCACACACACACTCAGACGCGCACACACACACACTCAGACGCGCACACACACACTCAGACGCGCACACACACACACACTCAGACGCACACACACTCAGACGCACACACACACACTCAGACGCACACACACACACTCAGACGCACACACACACACACTCAAACGCACACACACACACTCAAACGCACGCACACACTCAGACGCACACACACACACTCAGCACCCTGACTGTCGTCTCCTGCTGCTGCCTGCCACTAACCTTTCAGTAATCATGTTGTTTGATTTCAGAGGGAACATCCCCACTCTAAACAGGTAAAAACATTTCTTTATTGACACCATATTTACTGGACTTGCAGCATGGCCTAACCCATCAGGCCAGCTCAGAACAACACATGTGACAACATTGGCATTTGGCCCACTGTCTCACATTGTGAATATCAACTATAAATATAAAATAATATTAAAATAAAGATTTTTCCTGATTGAGTTGCAAACCCTGTTTGGCCATGCTGTTTGTTCCTGTTTAAATGTTTTTGAATTGCTGACAAACAAACATTGTGATTTGGAGGCTGGAGCTAACTTCAGTTGATTTGTCCTGATGATTCTGATCTCTGATGATTCTGATCTCTGAGGTGACAGCATGGCGTCATTTGGCAGCATACCTGTCAGAAGTCCCACGTCAAAAAAAAACACGAGAGTGTGTGTGTGTGTGTCCAGCAGTATGCCTTGTAGGACAGTACTGTATGGCTGACTGTATTCTGTGTATGCATGCAAACATTACGGGTGGATAACCAACTATGACTGTAAAAGAAGAAGAGTTGCTATCCTCATCAGAAACATGCGGTTGTGTGAACTGTGCCACTGCTCTCAGGAGGTTGCCTGCTCCTGTGGCTGGCAGGAAGGCTGAGGTCAGGCTGGCTGCTAGCGCTCTCACAGCCGAGGGGCTGAAGGAGGAGAGACCTCCAGCTGGCAGCTCTGAGGACAGGTCAGCCCACACACTCCCCTGTCCCCCTGTCTGGCCACTGGGCTTCGTTGGGCATCTTCTGAGAAGACTAAACACTGAGATATCTGCATCTCACTTCACATCCTGGGGAGGACTTTCTGGTGGGCGCCTGATGGTTTCTCAAGCTGCTGTTCACAGGTTACTGGTTCCTGGGTCTGTGTTCTGGGAAATCTCTGGTGTCCTCTGGCCTGGCCAGATTAACTCTGACCCCCGCTGTACCAGAGGGGAACTCTCTGACCCCCGCTGTACCAGAGGGGAACTCTCTGACCCCCGCTGTACCAGAGGGGAACTCTCTGACCCCCGCTGTACCAGAGGGGAACTCTCTGACCCCCGCTGTACCAGAGGGGAACTCTCTGACCCCCGCTGTACCAGAGGGGAACTCTCTGACCCCCGCTGTACCAGAGGGGAACTCTCTGACCCCCGCTGTACCAGAGGGGAACTCTCTGACCCCCGCTGTACCAGAGGGGAACTCTCTGACCCCCGCTGTACCAGAGGGGAACTCTCTGACCCCCGCTGTACCAGAGGGGAACTCTCTGACCCCCGCTGTACCAGAGGGGAACTCTCTGACCCCCGCTGTACCAGAGGGGAACTCTCTGACCCCCGCTGTACCAGAGGGGAACTCTCTGACCCCCGCTGTACCAGGGGGGAACTCTCTGACCCCCGCTGTACCAGAGGGGAACTCTCTGATCCCCGCTGTACCAGAGGGGAACTCTCTGACCCCCGCTGTAGCAGAGGGGAACTCTCTGACCCCCGCTGTACCAGAGGGGAACTCTGTGTGGCGTGTATCCACTTCTGACCTTCTGGGCTTCTGGTGTTTTTGACCTTCATTCACACAAGTCAGAGCTATTTAGACGGGACTGTTTTCCAACCGTGCACTCTCTGCCAGCCTCTTCATTCAGATAGGGTCCAGTGATGAGTGAGGAGTCAGGACTGGGGCCTCCTGGGTGGGGGCTGTGGGCTGGTCTGGGCGAGGGTTAGGGTTCTGATAGGGTCACTGTGCTCTGTTCCAGAATGTCTTTCTCGTCCAACCTGAACCACTATGGGGTGGTGAGCGTGACGGATGTGCTGCTGGACACCTCCTTCACCCCGCCCTGCCAGCGCATGGGCGCCATGGTGTCCTTCCGCTCCTTCCAGGAGTTCTGCAGGTGAGAAACCACACTGCCCCATGGCCCTCTGCTCTGTCCCCCTGCTCTGGCCCCCTGCTCTGGCCCCCTGCTCTGGCCCCCTGCTCTGGCCCCCTATTCTGGCCCCCTACTCTGGCCCCCTACTCTGGCCCCCTACTCTGCCCCACGGCCCTCTGCTCTGGCCCCCTGCTCTGGCCCCCTGCTCTGGCCCCCTGCTCTGTCCCCCTGCTCTGGCCCCCTGCCACCTGGCCCCCTGCTCTGGCCCCCTACTCTAGCCCCCTGCTATGTCCCCCTGCTCTGCCCCCCTGCCACCTGGCCCCCTGCTCTGGCCCCCTACTCTGTCCCCCTGCTCTGTCCCCCTGCTCTGCCCCCCTGCCACCTGGCCCCCTGCCCCACAGCCCCCTACTCTAGCCCCCTACTCTAGCCCCCTGCTCTGGCCCCCTGCTCTGCCACCTGGCCCCCTGCTCTGGCCCCCTGCTCTGCCCCCCTGCCACCTGGCCCCCTGCTCTGGCCCCCTGCCCCACAGCCCCCTACTCTAGCCCCCTACTCTGCCCCCCTGCCACCTGGCCCCCTGCTCTGTCCCCCTGCTCTGCCCCCCTGCCACCTGGCCCCCTGCTCTGGCCCCCTACTCTGGCCCCCTGGCTCTCCTCTGGTCCTAGCTGTGATGATGTCTAACCCAGCTCTCCTCTCCACCTGCAGGAACATTAAAGATGTTATGAGCTGCTTCTCTGACTCTCCTCCCCCCAGCCCCACCTTCCCTGAGGGGGGCAATCCTGTGCTGTACGGAGAGGAGGACAGCAAGGTGAGGGGGGTGAGGTTGGATTTATCTATTGTACAGGTGCAAACCACTGGGAGTCCCAATCCAGACTTTACTATTAGGATGCATTTACAGTTTGGCTGATTCTTTCATCGAATTGTGTGTCTGACTGCGTGCATTCGTGTTTGTGTGTGTGCAAACCCAGGGCATTCAGGACGAGCCCATCCACATCCTAAACATTGCCATCAAGACTGACAGTGACATCGATGATGACGGCCTAGCCTCCATGTTCAGAGAGTTCACCCAGTCCAAGGTGGGTTGTCTGCTCCAGTGCCCTCTGCTGCTGTGGAGGTACAGTACCTCCTCCTCATCTGCCTCTCTCTCTCTTCTCCTTCCCCAGAAATCCCTGCTGATCGAACATGGCATCCGTAGACTGACCTTCCTTGTGGCGCAGAAGGTACTCCCTCCTCCTCCCTTCCTCCCTCCCTCCTCCTCCCTTCCTCCCTCCTCCTCCTCCCTTCCTCCCTCCCTCCTCCTCCCTTCATCCCTCCCTCCCTCCTTCCTCCCTCTCTCCCCTCCCTGCCCTCTTCCTCCCTCCTCCTCCTCCTCCTCCTCCCTCCCTCCCTCCCTCCCTCCTCCCTTCATCCCTCCCTCCTCCTCCCTTCCTCCCTCTCTCCCCTCCCTCCTCCGTTCCTCCCTCCTCCTCCTCCTCCTCCCTTCCTCCCTCCCTCTCTCCCCTCCCTGCCCTCTTCCTCCCTCCCTCCTCCCTTCCTCCCTCCCTCCCTCCCTCCCTCCTCCTCCTCCTCCCTTCCTCCCTCTCTCCCCTCCCTCCTCCGTTCCTCCCTCCTCCTCCTCCTCTTCCCTTCCTCCCTCTCTCCCCTCCCTGCCCTCTCCCTCCCTCCCTCCCTCCCTTCATCCCTCCCTTCCTCCCTCCTCCTCCTCCCTTCCTCCCTCTCTCCCCTCCCTGCCCTCTTCCTCCCTCCTCCACATGTCTCCTGCGCTCCTCATCAGCTCTCCCCAATCTTCTACCCAGAGAGAGATCACTACAATAACAAGAGTCAATTATCTCACCTGCGATTGGTCCTAATTAGCATCTTAAATTTGGCTGTTTTTGTCTGCTTCCTGTCTCTTCCTGTCTCTTCCTGTCTCTTCTTCTCCTCTTCCTGTCCCGCCTGGCCTCCCTGGGGGTTGGGCTGTCAGGATTTCAGGAAGCAGGTGAACTGTGAGGTCGACCAGAGGTTTCATGTAAGTAGAATGAAAGGATGTGATCTACATCACATTGGACGTTTCATTGATCGCTTTTATGCAGCATGACGTACTCAGTGAAAATAGAAAGCAGAAGATGATCTACTATTTCAGTGGTCAGAGTTAAGGAATGGGAGTGGAGGAAGGGAGGGGTTCGATCTATCCCCCCACCCCACTCAGCAACAATGAAGAGTGTTTTCCAAGTGTATCTATATATTGTTATATATATATATATTCTCCACTGATTTCAGACACACTTGGGGGGGTAATTATTAGTGTTCCCTGGTGTAGCAGGCTCTCCCCCTGCTTCCTGCCTGCTCACTCCCCTCCTCAGGCAGAGAAGAACAGGCCTGATGAGATAATCACCCTCTCCCACTACCTCCTCGTTATCTGGCTTTGTCATGAGGGGCAAACCCCCCCCCTGTGTGCCCCAGCCAGCCTCCACACCTCTACTGCCCCACTGTGGACCTGGGAAGTGAGGCTAGCCTTGCTAGGGTGTTGGGTCTAGGGTTCGGGCTACGCTGAGGGAACCCTGTCCCTCCAGCACCACAGAGAGCCATACAGCCTCTTCTGTGAGGGTTGGAGCTAGCGAGTGTGTTTTAGCATCCAACTGCATGTTGCTTTACCGTGTGGACTGCTGTCCTGGTCTCCCCACACCTCCCAGCATTCTAGGATGTACTGGTTCCGGGGATAATTTTCTTGGTTTATTCATCCCTCAGTATGTAGCTGTTACTGCTGTGTCTGTAATCACCTTTTGTTTGAATTAGCAAAGAATAGGTTACAACCATGGTTGGCGTGGCGACGGGGAAGCAGCTCAATTTCCCCGGTCAGGGTCAGGGTTAGGGTTTCTACCCGCCTAATTACAACACTCCCCAATTTAGACCCTAGAAAGAGGCGGGTAACGGCTACAATTAAAGGACATCATGTGTTCTAGTGGCCCGGTGTCTGCCTGCCAGCGTTGCCGTGGCATTAGGCGTGTAATTAGACAGGTATTGTATGTACAGGCAGGTGTACTCATCATCAGGCCGACGCCTGTAATCCTGTTGGCTGTAGCTCCTACAGGAGAAGGAGTCTCACCACAGCTGTCGACGCTATGCCTGCCTGCCTGTGGTCCAGAGTCAGAGAACCCTTTCAGAGAACCCCTTTAGAGAACCTTCTAGAGAGAACAGCCTACTTACGTGTGGCTGACAGTCGTCTAGTCAGATTCTCACCCCTCCTGTCACCATATCCTGAGCTGTGAGCGCCATGTCCAGATGCTAATATGTGTAGTTAGGGTTAGTATGTGTGTAGTTAGGGTTAGTATGTGTGTAGTTAGGGTTAGTATGTGTGTAGTTAGGGTTAGGGTTAGTATGTGTGTAGTTAGGGTTAGTATGTGTGTAGTTAGGGTTAGTATGTGTGTAGTTAGGGTTAGTATGTGTGTAGTTAGGGTTAGTATGTGTGTAGTTAGGGTTAGTATGTGTGTGTAGTTAGGGTTAGTTTGTGTGTAGTTCGGGTTAGTATGTGTGTAGTTAGGGTTAGTTTGTATGTGTGTAGTTAGGGTTAGTTTGTATGTGTGTATGTACTGCTCAGAGCTCTGACTGTCACTAACCTCTAACACTGCTCAGAGCTCTGACTGTCACTAACCTCTAACACTCTGGAAGGGTGATGATGTGTCTCACAACACCTGAACACATTTGTAACTTGTATTATTTCTCTCTCTTCTTTTCTATCTCTCTTCTCTCTATCTTCTCTCTCTCTGATACAGAGAGAGTTCCCTAAGTTCTTCACCTTCCGTGCCAGAGACAAGGTGAGTCTGCTCTCCCAGTACAGACAGACAGGTCTCTCCAGTGTGGTCCTCACCACCAGGGTCTCTCTCCAGTGTGGTCCTCACCACCAGGGTCTCTCTCCATCCTGATAATTGATGGTTGTGTCCCGGTTGTTGCCAGGTTCACTACAATGGCACCACCAAACCTCATTAAAGTAATGAACTATTTAATTATGTCGCCCATTGAAGAAAAATGACACGCATTAGCAGGCTGAGATTGCAGATTTCTCCTGCCTCATGCTGTTTGTGGCTCTGGGCCGGGTTCCATCCTCCCTGAAGGTGAAATAGCTCCTCTAGTGAGATAAAGGAACCCTGAAGAACCCAGGAGAGAGGGTTAGGTTTCAGGGACCAACCTCCTACAGGGAACCCACGAGGGGACTTTCTGTGGAGGAGACCCCTCTCCCTGCTGTGTAGGACCGTGTGGTTGTGGTCTGACCATGTTGTTGTGTCCAGTTCGAGGAGGACAGGATCTACCGTCACCTGGAGCCGGCTCTTGCCTTCCAGCTGGAGCTGAACCGCATGAGGAACTTTGCCCTGACTGCCATCCCCTGTGCCAACCACAAGATGCACCTGTACCTGGGTGCCGCCCGCGTGGAGGTGGGCACCGAGGTCACGGACTACCGCTTCTTTGTGAGGGCCATCATCCGCCACTCAGACCTGGTTACCAAGGTGAGGAGTGTGGTCGTGTGTCTGTGTGTGTCTGTGTGTGTCTGTGTGTGTGTGGTCGTGTGTGGTCGTGTGTCTGTCGTCGTGTGTGTCAGCCTGACTGTCCCGTGTGTTGTCCAGGAAGCCTCGTTTGAGTACCTCCACAACGAGGCTGAGCGGCTGCTGTTGGAGGCCATGGATGAGCTGGAGGTGGCGTTCAACAACACCACCGTCCGTACCGACTGCAACCACATCTTCCTCAACTTTGTCCCCACCGTCATCATGGACCCCTCCAAGGTGGGTGGGGTCCCAGACACGGGGCTGCCGGGGTCCCCCTGGGGGGGCTGCCGGGGTTCCCCTGGGGGGCTGCCGGGGTCCCCCTGGGGGGGCTGTGTGCTGGAACTGTCTATTACCGGGATGTCCCTCTATGTGTGAAGCTGTTTTAGCTGTTTGCACTTATGCTGCCCCTGACCCCTGCCCCTGTATACCAGATCGAGGAGTCGGTGCGCTCCATGGTGATGCGCTACGGTAGCCGCCTGTGGAAGCTGCGCGTGCTGCAGGCTGAACTGAAGATCAACATCCGGCTGACACCCACGGGGAAGCAGATCCCCATCCGGCTGTTCCTCACCAACGAGTCTGGATACTACCTGGACATCAGCCTGTACAAGGAGGTCACTGACTCCCGCACCGGACAGGTGGGGCCCAAAGACCGTCAGGTGGGGCCCTCACACATCTCACACACACACACACACTAGTAGTGACTGCTGGCGGAAGTCCAGGCAGTGTTGTCCAGCCTCCTGAACATGTCCTTTGTTCAGGAGGACATGTTCTTAACCCTAACCCTTGAAGTCACATCCATAGGCTGTATCCTCTCGTCCTGGGTCTATTTCCTGTCAGGTAACAGGTGCTGGCAGTAGCCATGCACAGCTCTGTTTGACAAGCTGGAACTCTTACGAAGGTGGACAGAGAAATAATGACATGACACATCTTTCCATTCTCTCCTCTGCAGTGGAGGGGAATATGTGCCTCATTAGTTCCATGGTTTTGAATCTGAGAAGTGTTTAATGTGGTTCCTATTTAGGATGGGAGGACATGAAGCAGCATTGTGCGCAAGCAACTCCCCCCCTGCTTGAGAGACCAGGACTCTGGCCGTGTTCTGTATCAGCTCCTGTGTTGTGTTGAGACTGGGCGTCCTCCTGGATGTGATTATAGGTGACACAGCCTGTGTTGGGCTGAGCTCAGGGCCTAATGTGATGGAAACACAGCCTGTGTTGGGCTGAGCTCAGGGCCTAATGTGATGGAAACACAGCCTGTGTTGGGCTGAGCTCAGGGCCTAATGTGATGGAAACACAGCCTGTGTTGGGCTGAGCTCAGGGCCTAATGTGATGGAAACACAGCCTGTGTTGGGCTGAGCTCAGGGCCTAATGTGATGGAAACACAGCCTGTTTTGGGCTGAGCTCAGGGCCTAATGTGATGGAAACACAGCCTGTGTTGGGCTGAGCTCAGGGCCTAATGTGATGGAAACACAGCCTGTGTTGGGCTGTGCTCAGGGCCTAATGTGATGGAAACACAGCCTTAACAAGGTTACAGAGACCTGGTTACTCTGGTTAATAACTGATCATTCCCTGCAGCACCTGGGATCATCAGTCTAGATGACTCCATCCCTCCATGTCTGTCTGGGAAGGGGGGTGTTGGGGTCCCTGATCACCTATCAAGTCATGGGAACTCCCTATTTTAAAGATGACTAATGACACATATTTGGGTTAGGGTTAGAGAGTGTGTTTATGGTTGTGTTGGTAGAGTGTGTTTATGGTTGTGTTGGTAGAGAGTGTGTTTATGGTTGTGTTGGTAGAGAGTGTGTTTATGGTTGTGTTGGTAGAGAGTGTTTATGGTTGTGTTGGTAGAGAGTGGTTATGGTTGTGTTGGTAGAGATTAACTGCTCCTGTAGATGTGCATCAGTGGAGATGAACTAGCTGTTTACATGTCAGTAGAGTGTGTGTGTTTGTAGTGAGTGATTTTGTGTGCGTCAGTGGAGATGAACTGTTCCTGGTGGTGTGTGTCTGTAGCGTGTGTTCCTGGTGGTGTGTGTCTGTAGCGTGTGTTCCTGGTGGTGTGTCTGTAGCGTGTGTTCCTGGTGGTGTGTGTCTGTAGCTTGTGTTCCTGGTGGTGTGTGTCTGTAGTGTGTGTCTGTAGCTGTGTTTGTAGCGTGTGTGTCTGTAGCGTGTGTTCCTGGTGGTCTGGTGCCTGACTCGTCCTCCCCCCCCTGTCCAGATCATGTTCCAGGCGTATGGGGACAAGCAGGGGCCCCTGCATGGCATGCTCATCAACACCCCGTACGTCACCAAGGACCTGCTGCAGTCCAAGCGCTTCCAGGCCCAGTCTCTGGGGACCACCTATGTGTACGACTTCCCTGAGATGGTCAGGCAGGTAGGACCCTCCACAGGACCAGGAACATCACTGCTTCACTCCTCAGTCATGGAGATCCATCTCTCTTTGTCTCTGTCTATATATCCACCTGTCTGTCTCTCTCTGTCTTCCCGTTTCCCCCGCAGGCTCTGAAGAAACTGTGGCACTCCTGCCAGGCGCAGGCCCACCTGCCCCCCTGCCCCCTGCCCTCAGAGCTGCTCAGCTTCACTGAGCTGGTGCTGGACGCTCAGGGCCAGCTGGTGCAGATGAACCGCCTACCCGGGGGCAACGAGGTGAGCAGCATTGCCACGGTCACTTGGTCAACTTGGCTACCTAAACACAACCGGGACCCTGTCATACTTATAAACCACAAGTGCTTGTTTATGAGCTTTAGATCCTGGTGCTTGTTCTAAGCGTTTTCTAATAGGTAATAATGCCTATGCTTTAAGATGCTTATTAAAATGAGTGTGTGTTTATAAGACTAACTTACCAAGGCCTTATGACCTATTTACTGATGCTGCAAGAACCTGGATCGACCTGCCCTCTTCTTCTTGGTGTTTTTTCTCTTGAGGTTCCTGTTGTTCCGTAACTGCAGGGTCATCGTGTTATAGACCCGCAGACTCTAGCATTCCTTATCTTCAGTTGCATATAACAGGATTCCCTTCAAAACGGCAATTACACAGTGTGGTTAGGATTAGGTGTGTGTAAACCCTTACACAGTGTGTGTGTCTCCTCTCCCCCCCCCCAGATCGGCATGGTAGCATGGAGGATGACCCTGCGGACTCCGGAGTACCCGTCCGGGCGCGAGGTGGTAGTCATTAGCAACGACATCACACACAAGATCGGCTCGTTCGGGCCCCAGGAAGACGCTCTGTTCCTGCAGGCCTCGGAGATGTCTCGTGCCAGTGCCATCCCACGCATCTACATCGCTGCCAACAGCGGCGCCCGCATCGGCCTGGCGGAGGAGATCAGACACATGTTCCATGTGGCCTGGCAGGACCCAGCTGACCCCTACAAGGTCAGGGTTCAGGGTTCAGTGGGCAGGGTGATGTTTGATGATATTCACAGCATTCAAGGCGGAACTCTTTTCACAACATGAAATCCAGTAGATCTGTACATGCCTCTGATAACAGCAGCAGCCATCCTCAGTGTGAATTAAGGCCACGTTCCTTTATTCCTCATAAAATCCTTGTGAATGACCTCTGACCCTCCAGCCCTAATGAAGACTTCCTGTCCCCCCTAGGGCTTCAAGTACCTGTACCTGACCCCCCAGGACTACAAGAAGGTGTCGGCCCTCAACTCTGTCCACTGTGAGCATGTGGAGGATGAAGGAGAGTCCAGGTGACCTGCAGCAACCCTCACCTCCACACTCATTCCTAACCCTCACCTCCACACTCATACCCAACCCTCACCTCCACACTCATACCCAACCCTCACCTCCACACTCATACCCAACCCTCACCTCCACACTCATACCCAACCCTCACCTCCACACTCATACCCAACCCTCACCTCCACACTCATACCCAACCCTCACCTCCACACTCATACCCAACCCTCACCTCCACACTCATACCCAACCCTCACCTCCACACTCATACCCAACCCTCACCTCCACACTCATACCCAACCCTCACCTCCACACTCATACCCAACCCTCACCTCCTGGCAAGGTGATGTCACAAGCCTTGCCAGGTCATGATGTCAGATGTCTCCTCCCCCGCAGGTACAAGATCACTGACATCATTGGCAAGGAGGAGGGGCTTGGGGTAGAGAACCTGAAGGGTTCTGGGATGATTGCAGGAGAATCCTCCCTGGCCTACGATGAGGTCATCACCATGAACCTGGTATACTGGGCTTTCCTGTGTTCTTCGCAAATATACAGACACACACACAAACACATACAAACCGTCTTTCATCTAACCCCTGACCCCCTGACCCCAGGTGACCTGCAGAGCCATAGGGATCGGGGCCTACCTGGTGCGGCTGGGCCAGAGGACCATTCAGGTGGACAACTCTCACATCATCCTCACTGGCGCCGGAGCGCTCAACAAGGTAGAACACAGGAACCCAGCATGGTTCCTCAACAAGGTAGAACACAGGAACCCAGCATGGTTCCTCAACAAGGTAGAACACAGGAACCCAGCACGCCTGGTCCAGTGTTTCATGGCTGTAACTGTCATGTACATATGACTATAGACGTGGAAGGGTGTGTGAGGCTTTGTGTGCAGCGTGTGAGGCTGTGTGTGCAGGCGTGTTTCAGACAGCTTCAGGGTGTGTCCTCTCACGAGCATTAGATGAACGTCGGAGGACAGACAGCAGGAAGCGGTTCCTGTGATTATCCTGTGAAGAGGCCTGTGATGAGACCGTAAAGTGTGCTGTGCACCAACATCTGGGAGCCATAGATTGTCTCTTTAATTCATGCAGTTAACTCATCTGCATTTTAATATGATCCTCTATTAATATTTATTTTGTGGTTAATTTTGGTGAAGTTAGTGGGAGGAGCCATATTGAGTTTTTTGGGGGTGTTCTGAGCATGTGCATCAGGGAAGCAGTGAATAAGCCCTCTGACCGGTGGAGATCCTCTGAGATGCTGCAAACACTCCATCTGAACTGGAGACAGACAGACTTGTGTCTTGGATCTTGGTTGTACCTTTCACTAGTGTCCAGTATTTCCAGCTTAGGGATCAGGCCTCCCTCTCCTCTCCTCACCCTCCATCTCCCTTGCTTGGTGATAGCACTCGTCCTCCCTCTCCTCACCCTCCCACCCACCCACCCTCTCTCTCTCTCTCTCTCTCTGTCTCTGTCTCTGTCTCTCTCTCTCTCTGTCTGTCTCTCTCTCTCTCTCTCTCTCTCTCTCTCTCTCTCTCTCTCTCTCTCTCTCTCTCTCCCTCCCCCCCACTCCTCCTCCCCCAGCCAGTCGAGCGCCTCCCACCCCCCCCGCCCCCTCCAGGGATAATGGAAAAACAGGCGTGAAGTTGTTATTTGCATAGAAATAGCGTTAGGCCCGAGGCAGGGGCTAGGGAGTAGGATACCCACATCATTTGTCTCCAATCAGAATGAAAAGTTTTGCTGAGGCAGATTGTTTTCTCTCTGTGTGCTCTAGCAGCACTGGCTCCTCCTCCCCCTCCCCTGTCTCTCCCTGTCACTGCATTAACATGACTCCATTCCAAAGTACATGACAAATTGCAGTTACAAAATACAACATGCTTGGTTCCATTTGCAAATTTAGCTGGAAGCGCCTGCATGTGTGTGTGCACGTGTGTGTGTGAGCATTTGTGTGTGTTGGTGTCTTTCCGTTGCTACTATGAGTTGCAGCAGGCCCTCTGTGACATGCTTGCGTGTAAAAAGGGCTATACAAATAAATTTGATTTCATTTGAGGAAACCTGTAATTGGCTGGACAGTGTCCATGCCATGCACCTGCCTCTATATCAGCTCTGACCCTGATGGTCTCATCCAGAGAACCGTCATCTCAGAACATCTGGATAGTGACTGGATAGTAACCAGTGGAACAACGTGTACCGCAGGTGGCTTTGATAGTCTGCTGACTCCCTCCTGTCGCCCGGCCGTGTGTCAGCCTGTCAAGGTGACTGCGGTGATTCCCGGGGCGGCAGGCGGGGCTGACAGCTTTAGGAGAGAGGCCCAGATTTGTAGCCATGGAGATAACCGTAACGGTAATAAAGGCAGTCAATGATGGCCGGTGTGTGTGTGTGTGTAGGGGACCGGTATTGATCCACATGTCCTCAGGACCACACACACATGTCCTCAGGACCACACACACATGTCCTCAGGACCACACACACATGTCCTCAGGACCACACACACACACACACACACATGTCCTCAGAACCACACACACACACACACATGTCCTCGGGACCACACACACACATTGGTAAATGTTGTGACAGGTATGTGCTTTCCCCCCAGGTGCTGGGCAGGGAGGTGTACACCTCTAACAACCAGCTGGGTGGAGTGCAGATCATGCACAACAACGGTGTGACCCACAGCACGGTGTGCGACGACTTCGAGGGTGTGTTCACCCTCCTGCAGTGGCTCTCCTACATGCCCAAGGTACCCTACCCCTACCCTAGCTACCCCTACCCTAGCTACCCCTACCCTACCTTAGCTACCCCTACCCTAGCTACCCCTACCCTAGCTACCCCTACCCTACCTTAGCTACCCCTACCCTAGCTACCCCTACCTTAGCTACCCCTAGCTACCCCTACCCTAGCTACCCCTAGCTACCCCTACCTTAGCTACCCCTACCCTAGCTACCCCTAGCTACCCCTACCCTAGCTACCCCTACCCTAGCTACCCCTACCATAGCTACCCCTACCCTAGCTACCCCTACCATAGCTACCCCTACCCTAGCTACCCCTACCTTAGCTACCCCTAGCTACCCCTACCCCTAGCTACCCCTACCCTAGCTACCCCTACCCTAGCTACCCCTACCATAGCTACCCCTACCATAGCTACCCCTACCCTTCCTTAGCTACCCCTACCATAGCTACCCCTACCCCTGCTGTAGTGTCTCCTACCTGTTCCATATGTAATGACTTGTGTTCTGGATGTTCCCGTTCTGTAGTGTGCGTCCAGTCCGGTGCCCATCCTCAAGGCCAAGGACCCCATCGACCGGCTGGTTGAGTTCCTGCCGACCAAGGCTCCCTACGACCCCCGCTGGATGCTGGCTGGCCGCCCCAGCCAGAGTAAGTCTTACTGTGTGTCTGAGACTTAACACAGTAAGGGGGGAAACTTAACACAGTAGTCCTGTAGAACGATGCTGGTCTCTCTTCCAGGAGGGCTCTTTCCCATCTCTCTCTCTCACTCTGACTCTGTGTCTCTCTCCCCCCACCAGCTCCTAAGGGTTCCTGGCAGAGCGGCTTCTTTGACCACGGCTCTTTCATGGAGATCATGCAGCCCTGGGCTCAGAGTGTGGTGGTGGGCAGGGCCAGGTGAGGACACACACACACGCCTGGCTAACCCTCCACAGTGTGCCCTGTCTCACTGATGCACAGTGTGCCCTGTCTCACTGATCCACAGTGTGCCCTGTCTCACTGATCCACAGTGTGCCCTGTCTCACTGATCCACAGTGTGCCCTGTCTCACTGATCCACAGTGTGCCCTGTCTCACTGATGCACAGTGTGCCCTGTCTCACTGATCCACAGTGTGCCCTGTCTCACTGATCCACAGTGTGCCCTGTCTCACTGATCCACAGTGTGCCCTGTCTCACTGATCCACAGTGTGCCCTGTCTCACTGATGCACAGTGTGCCCTGTCTCACTGATGCACAGTGTGCCCTGTCTCACTGATCCACAGTGTGCCCTGTCTCACTGATCCACAGTGTTCCCTGTCTCACTGATGCACAGTGTGCCCTGTCTCACTGATCCAGAGTGTGCCCTGTCTCACTGATCCACAGTGTGCCCTGTCTCACTGATGCACAGTGTGCCCTGTCTCACTGATCCACAGTGTGCCCTGTCTCACTGATGCACAGTGTGCCCTGTCTCACTGATCCACAGTGTGCCCTGTCTCACTGATGCACAGTGTGCCCTGTCTCACTGATGCACAGTGTGCCCTGTCTCACTGATGCACAGTGTGCCCTGTCTCACTGATGCACAGTGTGCCCTGTCTCACTGATCCACAGTGTGCCCTGTCTCACTGATGCACAGTGTGCCCTGTCTCACTGATCCACAGTGTGCCCTGTCTCACTGATGCACAGTGTTCCCTGTCTCACTGATCCACAGTGTTCCCTGTCTCACTGATCCACAGTGTGCCCTGTCTCACTGATGCACAGTGTGCCCTGTCTCACTGATCCACAGTGTGCCCTGTCTCACTGATGCACAGTGTGCCCTGTCTCACTGATGCACAGTGTGCCCTGTCTCACTGATCCACAGTGTTCCCTGTCTCACTGATGCACAGTGTGCCCTGTCTCACTGATCCACAGTGTGCCCTGTCTCACTGATCCACAGTGTTCCCTGTCTCACTGATGCACAGTGTGCCCTGTCTCACTGATCCACAGTGTTCCCTGTCTCACTGATGCACAGTGTGCCCTGTCTCACTGATCCACAGTGTGCCCTGTCTCACTGATCCACAGTGTGCCCTGTCTCACTGATCCACAGTGTGCCCTGTCTCACTGATGCACAGTGTGCCCTGTCTCACTGATGACTGACCTGTGACCTCTCCTTTCCCAGGCTGGGTGGCATACCCACGGGAGTGGTTGCCGTGGAAACCAGATCAGTGGAGCTGTCGATCCCGGCCGACCCGGCCAACCTGGACTCAGAGGCCAAGGTACTGTCCCGACACTCATACAGATAGTAACTAGAGAGGGTACCACTCATACATATAGTAACTAGAGAGGGTACCACTCATACATATAGTAACATGTTGTGACCCTGTGTGTTAGCATGTTGTGACCCTGTGTGTTAGCATGTTGTGACCCTGTGTGTTAGCATGTTGTGACCCTGTGTGTTAGCATGTTGTGACCCTGTGTGTTAGCATGTTCTGACCCTGTGTGTTAGCATGTTCTGACCCTGTGTGTTAGCATGTTCTGACTCTGTGCGTTAGCATGTTGTGACCCTGTGCGTTAGCATGTTCTGACCCTGTGCGTTAGCATGTTCTGACCCTGTGTGTTAACATGTTCTGACCTTGTGTGTTAAGATCATCCAGCAGGCGGGCCAGGTGTGGTTCCCAGACTCGGCCTTCAAGACTGCCCAGGCCATCAGGGACCTGAACCGAGAGGGGCTGCCGCTCATGGTGTTCGCCAACTGGAGGGGCTTCTCAGGGGGCATGAAAGGTACTTGCAGCCAGGAGGGGTGTGTGACTGTGTGAGTGTGTATATATACAGTACATGCAGCTCTTAACCCCTCCCCCAGACATGTATGACCAGGTGCTGAAATTCGGGGCCTACATTGTGGACGGTCTGAGGGAGTACCGGCAGCCGGTACTGGTGTACATCCCCCCCCAGGCTGAGCTCCGGGGGGGCTCCTGGGTGGTCATAGACCCCACCATCAACCCCCGGCACATGGAGATGTATGCTGACAAGGACAGCCGGTGAGACTCCACACAGGACTGGCCTGGTCCAGACAGACAGGGGGTCAGACAGACAGGGGGTCAGACAGACAGGGGGTCAGACAGACAAGTTGATTCCTGAGGCTGATGTTTGGATATAAATATCCTTGATATTCATCTGTGGATCACATGATGAAACTCAGGTCTTAATCCACAACAATCTTGTCTACTTCTCTCTCTGTTTATATCCATCTCTCTCTCCATCTCCATCTCCCTCTCTCTCCCTCTCTCTCCCTATCTCTCTCCACCCTCCCTTCAGAGGTGGGGTTCTGGAGCCTGAAGGAACAGTGGAGATCAAGTTCAGGAAGAAGGATCTGGTAAAGACCATGAGGAGAGTGGATCCTGTCTACACAGGTCTGGCAGAGAAGCTGGGTAAGTCCTCTAGCTACCCACAACATCTCTCTCTCTCCTGTATCTCTCCCCTCGCTCCCCTGTATCTCTCCTCTCTGTGTTTCAGCAGGAGGGGTATATCTTATAGGGAACATGTGCTGTAATTCCTTCTCACTCCCCTATATCTGGGAGGGGAGGGGGGGACTGGGGGGTTAGGGTTAACTGATTGGCTTTGATACAAATCAATCTGAGTCATCCTCCTGTTCTTCTTTCCTGTTTCCCCCCCCTGTTCTTCCCTCCTTCCCCCCCCTGCTCCTCCCTCCTCCTCCAGGAACCCCAGAGCTGAGCCAAGCTGAGAGGAAGGAGCTCGAGTCGAAGCTGAAGGAGCGAGAGGAGTTCCTGCTCCCTATCTACCACCAGGTGGCGGTACAGTTCGCTGACCTCCACGACACGCCCGGCCGCATGCAGGAGAAGGGCGTGATCACTGTGAGCCCCACTTCCTCCGCACGCCACACATACTTCCTGTCTGGGGACATGAAAGATGCGATAGGCAGGCTGTGTTTTTGTTTGTGTGTTTTCACATGGGATGTTTTATGCTATCTGTGCTCACACATGAGGAAGGGTGATAGTGGAGTATGACAGTTGGCCCAGCCTGTAGTCACAGATATCTGGCTGGCTGTGTGGCTGGCTGTGTGGCTGGCTGTGTGGCTGGCTGGCTGTGTGGCTGGCTGGCTGTGTGGCTGGCTGGCTGTGTGGCTGTGTGGCTGGCTGGCTGTGTGGCTGGCTGGCTGTGTAGCTGGCTGTGCGGCTGGCTGGCTGTGTGGCTGGCTGTGCGGCTGGCTGTGTAGCTGGCTGGCTGACTAGCAGTACATCTAGGGAATAGTGTTCCAATCTCACGCAGCCTGGGAAACATGTCTTTATAATTACCTTGTGATGCCCTGGTCCATCACCCCAGCAAGCACGGAACATCCGCAGGCGCACACACTCACACACTCATGCGCGCGCGCACACACACACATTCTCCTGCCACACTAATGCCATCGTGTTCCAAGAAGTGACCAGCTCCACAGTGACATCATTCAGTCTCCTCATCACCGCAATAATACTGAAATCAAATTTCTGTCTGAAAGTGGACCTGAGCGGGTGAGGAACACAGGGTGACAGGAAGGAGACAGGCATCTCTAGACAGTGAAGGATTGCTGCTCCGCAGCCCGGTAGAACATGGAACCAGTCCTTCCCGGACTCACTTCCTAACCCTTCCCCTAACCCTTCTCTGGAACAGTGTTGACTGGTACTCTGCTCTCCCTCTCACCCCCCCCATATCTCCTCCTCCCTCCCCTTCTCTCTCTACTCCATCCCCCCACTCCTCCCTCCCCCTCCCTCCCCTTCTCTCTACTCCCTCCCCCTCCCTCCCCTTTTCTCTCTACTCCCTCCCCCACTCCTCCCTCCCCTTCTCTCTCTACTCCCTCCCCCCACTCTTCTCTCTCTACTCCATCCCCCTCCCTCCCCTCTCTACTCCATCCCCCCACTCCTCCCTCCCCCTCCCTCCCCTTCTCTCTACTCCCTCCCCCTCCCTCCCCTTCTCTCTCTACTCCCCTCCCCCCCACTCTTCCCTCCCCTTCTCTCTCTCCCCCTCCCTCCCCTTCTCTCTCTACTCCCTCCCCCCCTCTCCTCCCTCCTCTTGTCTCTCTCTACTTCTTCCCCCCTCTCCTCCCCCCTCAGGACATCCTGGAGTGGAGGACGTCACGTCAGTTCTTCTACTGGCGGCTGCGGCGCCTCCTGCTGGAGGACACAGTGAAGAGGAAGATCCAGAAGGCCAACACAGAGCTGACCGACGGACAGATCCAGGCCATGCTGCGCCGCTGGTTCGTGGAGGCCGAGGGGGCCGTGAAGGTGAGCCAGCCTGCCCTGTTCCCCTGGAGGGGCATCTCTCCTGGGGTGCTGGGTGAGCCAGCCTGCCCTGTTCCCCTGGAGGGGCATCTCTCCTGGGGTGCTGGGGGAGACTGGGGCCTGCCATCCCCGGGTCTAATGGTGGAGTATCTTTTTAGAAGTGTTTTGTTAGCTAACACATTCCTCCAATCAGGGACGACTATCTTAAACCACAATTAATCTGAGCCCTGGCACGTGCAGATAGGAGAGCAACACGCTGTTTCTTAATTAAAAGCAAACGGATTAAAAATGATTAATAAGGGCATTAAATGTTCTTGCAGGATACAAGCAGGAGCGCTCTAACCAGTGTGAGGCCATTAACACCCCCAGCTTCATAAGCCCTGCCTGGCAGGCAACAGAGGAGGCTGAACCCATGAATATGTATTTCTGTATCAGGTCCAGTCAAACAGGCATCAGTGGCCTGCTTTGTAGAGCTCAGACTCTCTCTCTCTCTTGAAATGAAAGATGTCCTTGTTGTTTTATTCCTTTTATTATTTTGTGTGTTTATTTTATTTTTTTCCTTGACTCGGTTAAAGTCAAACAGGTTCAAAAACCAGAGATTAGAGAATTGATGGATATTCTCCTGCTTGAAAACAGAGTTGAATTATTTACATTTAGTCATTTAGCAGACGCTCTTATCCAGAGCGACTTACAGTAAGTACAGGGACATTCCCCCGAGGAAAGTAGGGTGAAGTGCGTTGCCTAAGGACACAACGTCATTTGGCACAGCCGGGAATCAACTATTATAAACTTACCTGCCCCCCCCTCCACACACACACACACACACACAGGGACCGTACTCCTCAGACGTGTGTGTGTGTGTGTGCAGGCGTACCTGTGGGACAGTAATGAGGAGGTGGTGGAGTGGCTGGAGCGACAGCTCTGTGAGGACGAGGGCGCCAGGTCGGTGGTGGACGAGAACATCAAGTACATCCGGCGAGACCACATCCTCAAACACATACGCAGGTTAGCCTCTAGCCTGCGTCACGCACCAGGGGTGCTGTGTGTGGGGGGTGCTGTGTGGGTGCTGTGTGTGGGGGTGCTGTGTGGGGGGGTGCTGTGTGGGGGTGGGGGGGGCGATGTATGGGGGGGGGGCGATGTGTGTGTGTGGGGGGGGGGGGGGGGGGTGCTGTGTGGGGGGGTGCTGTGTGGGGGTGGGGGGGGGGGGGGCGATGTATGGGGGGGGGGCGATGTGTGGGGGTGCTGTGTGTGGGGGTGCTGTGTGTGTGTGGGGGGGGGGGGGGGCGATGTGTGTGTGTGTGTGTGTGTGTGTGGGGGGGGGGGGTGATGTGTGGGGGTGCTGTGTGGGGGTGCTGTGTCAACAAGTGGGACTCCACAGGGGGTCCAGACCTATGTGTCAGCCTGTGTACTTCCTGCTCGTTCTAAGAGAGAAATCCAATCCTCCTAACCTCCCTGTTTCCTTCCAGCCTGGTGCAAGCCAACCCAGAGGTCGCCATGGACTCCATCGTGCACATGACCCAGCACATCTCTCCCACACAGCGGGCCGAGGTGGTGCGCATCCTGTCCACTATGGACGCCCCGGCGTCCTCCTAGAGGGGCCCCGCCCAGGCCCCCCTTGCCACAAAGCCAGGACCCCCACTGCTCCTTCACTGGAACTGCTGGAATCTGGGTCTGGAGGACCCAACATGTCCACCAGGGCTGAGCTGTTACTGAAGGGACTGTGGGCAGTGATTCTGAAGGGGGGAGAGACAGTGGAGATCTGCTGGGGCCTGAATTTACTCATGTCTTACATGTTTTAGTGTTGTATGTATGTAAGTGCAATTGAAAACTTGTTCAACAAGCAAAGTGGGGAAACAAACTGGTTGTAAACCAACTAATGTGGATTACTGAGAAGCCAGTGTGATGCGATAGAAAACAACAATTGACGCACTTATAGCTTCTGGCTTGATGATGAGGCACAATGCATGTCACGAAAGAAAAGCTAGCTTTCAGATAGACCAAGGCTGCTTTAAATGGGTCGAGAGATTTAATGGAACTGACCTTGAATATGGAACTGACCTTTGAATATGGAACTGACCTTGAATATGAACTAGTTTTAGATTGCTGGGAGCGTCAGTGGGAGTTGACATGGGAGGTCTTGATTATGGTCAACCACAGGAGCGAACACACACACACAACCACACACACACCCCAGGAGCCACACACAACCACACACACACCCCAGGTGGGTCCGCTCGGCAGGGGAGGTGTTAGCTGGCTGGACAGGAGAGAGACGCAGGATGCAGGGAGCTCGCCCCATTCAGATCTAACGCCCCCTCAGGTGTCCTGGGGTTCAGATATAACGCCCCCTCAGAGAGACAACTAACCACAGCTGTCTCTTCTGTTCCCTCCCTGCTGGTTAGGGCTAACTCGTGCTAACTCTAACCCTGGCTAACTCTAACCCTGGCTCTCTAACCCTGGCTAACTCTAACCCTGGCTAACTCTAACCCTGGCTCTCTAACCCTGTTCCACCCCAAGGCAGCTTGCTTGGTAGAATGGGACACACTACAGCTGGGTGGAGTATGGGTGATAGGCCCACTGTGGCTACTGTCATTAGCTATCCTCAACTAAAGAAGGGGAAAATAAATTACGACCTATTCAGTTTTGTTACTTATTTAGAAATAATTTTAAATATCATTGTGACAAATTTATCACATCAGTCATAAAGGAACATGGTACTGTACACTAACCCATCAGTGTGAAGTTCTGCGAATTAGTTTTATTTTCTGTAGTAATTTTTTGACCGTTGTAACGTTCTGTATGTGACAAACTTTTTTCAATCATGACTTTCCAAGGAGAAAATGAGAGTAACGTGTGTAGCATGCACCTGGTGAGGTCACTGTGGGAGGGTGATGCATCCTGGGAACTGTAGTCCCTTGCTCAGAAATGAAGGCTAGATGTGCCTGAGAGTTGCAGTCACGTACCTTGATACTTGATTCCATTAAAAGTCTAATGGCTGAAGAAGCGGGAAACTCATTTGGAATGTTGACCAGGAGTGCGTGTCGTCCTGTTACTAATGAGGTGATTGGCTGATGGGAGGGAGACTGTGTTTATGAACTCTGTTCTAATTTAATAAAACAAACTTAACTTCCAGTTCATAGTCGTCTCAGTTCCTTCAGCAGATACGTTGTTCCCGTGGTAACGACACTCCTCTCAGCGAGATCACGGATCTCCAGATTGCGCAATCACGGCAGCAGCGCCTGCCGTGGTAATCTAGACACGTCAACGTGAAGTCATTTCCCAGCTTTAAACTTCAACTGTCTTAGGAGAGATGAAGATGATCAAACAGACTCGGATCTCCGGTCTTGTGGGGTTTTCTCTCGTATGATCCGCCCTCACCCCACGGCCCCTGTACTCCATCACCATGCTACCAACAAATATGGAAGACAAATTGAGTTGCATGCACCCAATACCCACCACAATTATAGCAGGCCCAATAAGAAAATGAGTCATTTGGGTGGTATAATTGGAAATGCGCCTGGCCCTGTCTCTCCAGTGTCTCCAGGGGCTCTGCTCATTTGTGGAGGCGCGCTAGGCCGGCTAATTCCTACGCTAATCACCGCCTAACAGCAGCATCAGGCCTCTTCCTGGACGGCTGGAAAGGAGGAAGGGGGATTGTTTAGAGAAAGTTGCAGGGAATTGTTTTACCCGGATACGGCCTGGCTCTACATTGTTTTTTACAGGTTTATGACGAACGACTATTACAATAAAATACATTTTTATTACCCAACATTCAATGGTGGTTTGTTTCTATTCAGCATTTAGCACAAATGAGAAGGATAAACTTCAAATATATAAAACATTGTACACAAAATGTCAACTCTATGAAACAAAGTCAGGTAAAAAATAAACAAAATCCCCGACTGGAATCCAGTCTGAACTTAGTCCAAACCGGGCTGAGATTGTCTCTAGACTGGCACCAGAGAACCAGACTGGCACCAGAGAACCAGACTAAGAACAGAGCCAAATGTATGCATTTTGTCTCGCTCATCGTGGGTAGTCTGAAGTATGCTCTTCCCAAGTCCAGAAACTTGATTTGCATAATGCTGGCCTGGCCCGTGTCCCTGGCCTGGCCTGGCCCGTGTCCCTGGCCCGTGTCCCTGGCCTGGCCCGTGTCCCCGGCCTGGCCTGGCCTGGCCCGTGTCCCTGGCCTGGCCCGTGTCCCTGGCCCGTGTCCCCGGCCTGGCCTGGCCTGGCCCGTGTCCCTGGCCTGGTCACTCCTGAACTACACCATCACTCAAGTTCTTTCCAAATAGTGAACGGTACAGTTCAGTCCTGCACCAACGGAAAAGAAAGCTTTTATTCTTTATACATTTTTAACCATGTTGAAAAGACAAATTCTGGCTAGAAAGTTCTACAAAAAGGGGAGTCAGGTGGCTGAGCGGTAAGGGAAGCGGGCTAGTAATCCAAAGGTTGCCAGTTCGATTCCCGGTCATGCCAACTGACGTTGTGTCCTTGGGCAAGGCACTTCACCCTACTTACCTCGGGGGAATGTCCCTGTACTTACTGCAAGTCGCTCTGGATAAGAGCGTCTGCTAAATAACTAAATGTAAATGTAAAAAAAAAACCCTTGTGTTGCCAGCCAAGTAGACAAGATATTAGAATGTGATGGAGAAGTGGAAATCAGTAGGTGAGACAGACATGGGGCGAGAGTGAAAAGGGAGGTAAGAGAGAGGACTCAATCATGCACCAGGAGCAGAGAATATTCCACATTCATGTGTCTCGACCACTTGAGAGCTGCCCCATGCTGCCTCCAGTGTGTGCGGCAGCTGAGGGTTGTTACTGAGCCCTGGGCAGCTGAGGGTTGTTACTGAGCCCTGGGCTGGTCTGATTACCACCTCCACACGAGTATCTATGGCCTCGACAGACACACTTCCTGGGAGTCGCTGCGTGCCTCTCCCAGGATGAGAGCCGCTCAGCTCTTTGACAGACCCCGCTTGTTTCAGTCAAACACAACGCAAAAAAGGAGAAAGGGAAGATGAACAGATGTGGTCTGATTTCTGGAAATGTGGTCTGGGTTAGTGTGGCCCCTTCTGAAACCTTTTCAATCCCCATTAAGGAGGGAGAGGGGGTGAAGGGTGAGATGGTCTGCATGGCTGTTTAATTCAGACTCAGTGAGTTGGAGGTGGCAGGGTTCCCCCGGGCCCCTGGCCTGCCACAGGGGGGCTTAATCCCCAATCCCTGTTTGAGATGCACCACCAGGGTCACGGATTACAATACCCCACATCATGAGCACATAATACATACATTGTCATTCTGCTAGAGCTTGGTAAACACAGGCTGAGGAATACTGAGAGCCTGGAGACAGAGCTCACAGCCCTGCCTGAGCCGAGACAGAGAGAGGGGTTTTGAGAGAGACACACACGAGAGGAGAGATGGGATGGAGTGTGTGAGAGAGAGGGCCACAGTGATGAGATCACTCATGTCCTCTTATATTTCTAACAAAAAACTGGTTGTGCTTAACCCTATACCTGCCTTGTCATCCACAGCACCGATATCTATAACCAATACCAAGAGAGAGGAGGGAAGAGGACTCACACACAGACTCACACACTCAGGGATGGTTGAGCACAGAGCTGAGAGCAGATCGATGAGGACGCCAGAGGAAGCAGCTTCATCTCCAGTCCCACCTCAATAAGAAGATACTCACCGGGCATCATCATTCATGGAGCTGTGGTCGATGGGAGCCATGAAATTCACCAGCTTACTGTGGATGTGGAACCTGCAGACAAACACACAGCTCAGATACAGCCTCAGATACAGCTTCCCAAACAGCCTCCTATGCAGCCTCCCAAACAGCCTCCTATACAGCCTCAGATACAGCCTGATCCTTCCACTCTGAATAAACAGAAATATAAAGATTTTTACAGGGGTCTCCCCTCCCCTGGTATCCCCTCCCCTGGTCTCACCTCCCCTGGTCTCACCTCCCCTGGTCTCCCCTCCCCTGGTCTCCCCTCCCCTGGTCTCACCTCCCCTGGTCTCACCTCCCCTGGTCTCACCTCCCCTGGTCTCACCTGACTCTGCGTCCCTTGCTCGCCTTGGTGTCAACCCTCTTCTTTATCTTGCTGCGCAGCTTCTGGATGGCCAGCCACTGTCTGGGAGGGTCACACACAAGCACACAATATTAGGGTGAGCTACACACACACACACAATATGATTGAGAGTTACACACACACACACACAGGTGTGGTCTCACCTGCCCATGGCTACCTGGTCGTTGGGATCGGCTGTGCTCGTCTTGCGCTCGATCAGTTCTCTCAGCAGCTGAGGAACCAAGCAGAGGTGAGGAGCCCGGGAACACCCCCACAGAGAGGTGAGGAGCCCGGGAACACCCCCACAGAGAGGTGAGGAGCCCGGGAACACCCCCACAGAGAGGTGAGGAGCCCGGGAACACCCCCACAGAGAGGTGAGGAGCCCGGGAACACCCCCACAGAGAGGTGAGGAGCCCGGGAACACCCCCACAGAGAGGTGAGGAGCCCGGGAACACCCTCACAGAGAGGTGAGGAGCCCGGGAACACCCCCAGCACTAAATCAAGTGCCTCTTATCTGTGTCTCTTCGTCACAGTCAGCTCCGGGGCAGGACGACAACGACTAACCCTAACCTCAAACTGATCTACCTGACAGCACCTCTCAGTCCCTCTCATCCTGCAGCCCCGAGCTCAGTCCCTCAGGCTGGCCCTGAAGACGAGCCCTTCATACACACACACACAGACAGAGACACAGAGAGAGACAGAGAGATCTCTTACACATCCAAACACACACATCAACACGCACACCAAACACAGCCATGGGTCAGATGTTGATCTGACACACAGAAACACAAGCGTGATTCCTGGTCTGCAGAGAGTTACTGACTAAGAACTCTGGCTGAGGCTGGGTTAGGGTTAGCTGGGACACTGGTTAACAAGAACATCTAGACACCAAAGTAAGACTTGCCCTCGAAATAAAACAATAACAATTATCCATGCTGCTTCATGGTCCATTGTGTGCCAGCTGGGGGGTGTAGTTTAGAGTTGTGGTTAGTTTGGAGTCTCACCTGGTGATAGAAGTCATCATCATCAAAGATCTCCTGGTCCAGGTATCTGAGGTGGGCGTTGGCCTTCAGCTGCTCCTCCCCCTCCTGAGGGGAAAGGGGAGAGGAGGAGGGGGAGGAAGAGGAGGGGGAGGAGGAGCAGAGAGCTCTCTGTCATGCAGCAGTCCTGCAGGTGAAGCCATAAACTCCAGATGTACCCCCCCAGATAAACAGGCTGCTCTCCAGATAAACTGACATAGCTGGCAGAGGGAGAGGGATGGTGGTCGGGCTTCTAATCTACACTGCTGAAACAAGCGCTCTGCCAGGATGTATCAGACAACCTGCTTTGAATCATTCTGGACTCGCTGCTGACTACATTTCAGGTTAATATAGTTCAATGCTGCAGTTGCTGGCTAGATTCAATTAAGATAGCGAGCTAATGTATCTCAGTCAGTTAGCGCTGTAACAGCTAAATGCTTCCCCCCCGATACGGACACAGAGAGGACACAGCACTCTCCTTCAGGACAACTTGTGAGAGACACTCCAAGCTCTTGGACTGAAAATAAGGACTTTAAGGGTATAGCTCGCAGCTCCGAACCTCCCCTGCCCCCCCCCCCCCCCCCCCCGTTCCCGTTCCCCCTCCCCCCCTGTCTCACCTCCCCCCCTGTCTCACCTCCCCCCCGTCTCACCTCCCCCCCGTCTCACCTCCCCCCCCTGTCTCACCTCCCCCCCTGTCTCACCTCCCCCCCTGTCTCTGTGGGGTTGTCTCCAGGCCTCTCCTTCCTCCCCAGAACACGGTACTCTGAGCGGGGGGTCTGGGTACGTCTCAGTAGCCTCTCCGTGTCCAGCAGCACCTGCTCCACCTGGGTCACCACGCTGCGGTCGAACGCCCCGAAGCCCTGGGGCCCAACACAGGGGAGGGAGGGAGGGAGGGAGGGAGGGAGGGAGGGAGGGAGGGAGGGAGGGAGGGAGGGAGGGAGGGAGGGAGGGAGGGAGGGAGGGAGGGAGGGAGGGAGGGAGGGAGGGAGGGAGGAGGGGACAGAGGGAGGGGGGGGAGGGGGAGGGAGGAGGGGACAGAGGGAGGGGGAGGGGACAGAGGGAGGGAGGGAGGGAGTACACTCTGTTATTCTCTGCCTTCAGAAACAGACGTGGTGAGAATTCTCTCTCTGACTCAAGGATCGAGACAGGAAACTTGAATGATGAGAATTCTCTGACTGTGCAGGTGCATACAAGGCACCCACATACGTGTTTGTGTGTGTGTATACATGTGTGGGTGTATGAGTGTGTGTTCTGACCTTGGCCCCCTTCCCCAGGGTCAGCCTGGTCTTGTCATGCCAGCTCTGCAGTGTGGTGTCCCTGTATGGCTGGAAGGCTGCGAAGCGCTTCACCATGAACTGTGGGTACTCTGCCATGTCGAGCTTACGCTTGGGAGGCCCCGCCTTCCCTCCGGGCGCCACGGAAACCCCCACTTCCTGCCCTGCTTCCTGCTCCTCTTCATCACTCTGAATCTCCTCTTCCTCACTGTAGAGGTCACAGCCACTGTCACATGCTGAAACATTCTGATGCACAGAGAAATAAACAAATACAAACAACCTACATGCAGTATGCATGACTACGAGTACCTCTAGTCTGGAGGTAACCTGACCTGTGCTCTCCCCACCTCCTGTCCAGGGCCAGGGGCCTGGTGTCGGGGCTCTGGTACAGCAGCTGGTCCTGAAGCTCTAGCAGAGACCTCTGGAGGGCCTTCAGGGCTTTGTGACCTGAGGGAGGGAGGGAGTCTGTTAGCAGCACTTATAACCATCTTCACAGAGACCCCTGTCACTATACACTATCGGGATAAATCTACCCAATAACATCATCTTTAATAGGATCATTCAGAAGGTGATGGTTCTATGGTATCCCCTTTAGGAGGGTGGCTGTCTTTATCTGTGAAACTAAATCTGTAAAATATTGATTCGTCTTGGGCAGGGACAATACCAGTAGCGACCACACTGCTACATAATTATAACAATATCTCTCCTAACTTCACCTGTCAAACCAAAACAATAAACAAGCCTGTTATCCCCCCGACGTGACTGATTCAGCCGCAGGCCTTCAGATCCTACGCTTGGAATGTTGGTCCACGTCTTGTCAACATCCATTAAAACGGGGCCGCAAAACTCTCCAGACTCGCCGGGCGAATGAAGAGAGAGGAGGGGAACTGACTGGGTCCTCTTCAACTTTAATCAGAAGTACACCAGCACGCCCCCCTCCTCCCTCATAATAATGGGATGCTAAAAATTCAGGAGGCAGGCTCCACATCAATCACTCGCCAGATTTGAGTTCAATGCAATAAATATGTAAATGAGAAGAAGCCAGTGTCTCGTAGCGTGGAGGGGGGGGTGGGGTGGAGAGAAAACGGTATTAATTGCCCGTGGCCACAGGAATCCTATTACTGTGGGCATTGATTATAAAACTGTGAGGGAGGAGGACTATCAAGCCTTGAGTAAAACAGGAGGAGAAAACTATTTGAGAATCAAATCAGTAACGTTTGAACAACAATGAAGGAGCAATTAAATGAGGATTCCTACCTAACCCTAACCCTACCAAGGACTCAAAAACACAAAACCTCTAAAGGAAGGAAATGTTGAGATACATGTTAGGGATCCTGCAGTGGCAGCCTCTAGCAGCCAAACTCTTTAGGTCCTCATTTGTTGTATTTTACATTTACGATAAAAAGGAATGCATTTTTTTTGGCACTGCATAACTTGAAATAAACACTGAAATAGCCACTGGGACTGTTATTCGTCAGCTGTTACCAGGCAGAAAGTGAAGATGTTTATTTTACATTTATTTTGATAAAGTGGAATGTTGACAGCCGAATCACTCATCTTATATTTGTACAGCAGTGTTTCCCCTACCATTATATTAGGGGAACGCCCCGCCCCCCCAACAGCCCCCCCCGCCCCCCCCCTGGAAGGTCAAGTTAATAAATATAAAAAAAAAAAAAATTATATATATATATATAGCGCCCGATCACAAAATAAGTAATTTAAGGTTACCTTTCCTATAAAACAGGTCTATAGCTTGCTCTTTTATTAAACTAAATGGCCTAATGTTATTTATCTTATTTACACGGCGGCATGTCATTTCTGTCTCTACATGGTCCCCCCCCCGCCCCCCCCCCCCCTCCCAAAGCTGTAAACCTAGGGGAAACACTGTACATCATCATCATGTAATGTCATCATGTGATGTCATCATGTGATGTCATCATGTCATGCTGTGTGAGAGCTGACAATCATGAATTTTTTTTTGACAAGCAAATAATAAAATATCCAGCATTTGTTTTTGAGGGATGATAAAACGGTCCTGGTGTCAAACTACTTACTGTTCTTCAGCGCTCCCGCCAACTCAGCTCCTCCCCTCCTCTTGAACTCTGGAAAGGTCTGGGGCTGAGGAAGCTGATTGGCTGTCACAAGAGCTTTCTGGATTTTGATTCGTCCCTCAAGCAGTTGGTCCCAAAGAGCTGCATGGATGAAACACAATCGATAAAAACATCTATCGCTGAGCAGAATAGCTCAGTTCAACAACAGCAGCTCCACACAGCAGAGCAATACATACCCAGCTGGTCTTTCACTGCCTTCCCCTTCTCCACTTCTTCATCTACCTTCTCCTTAGAGAAAGTCCTCACAGCTCCCAGTTCTTCATCTTCCATCTCCGCCTCCTCATCGCTCTCTCCGTCCTCCTCCTCGCTCTCTCCGTCCTCCTCCTCGCTCTCTCCGTCCTCCTCCTCGCTCTCTCCGTCCTCCAGGTCATCCATCCCTGCCGTCAGCGTGTGGAAGTCCATCACTGAGGAAGATGTCAGCTCAGCGCTCTTCATCCTGGACACCAAGCCTCCGACCTCGGACAGCCCCGCCTCCCCTCTGTCCTCCTCTTCATCACTGCCATCACCCTCCTCTTCATCACTGCCATCACCCTCCTGTTCTTCTTCCCCTTCATCCTCAATATCATCTTCATCATCTCCTAAAATATATAATATATATGATATACACCTCATTCAAAACACACCTGAGGTGGTCTTCTCCTGTATTCATCTAAACAGGGTTAGAGGTTAGGGTTAGATATATGGGTTAGATATATGGGAAATGGACAGAGATATGGGTTAGGGTTAGATATATGGGAAATGGACAGAGATATAAAAGCTACAGCAGGGAGGTCAGACATAGGTCGTTATGTCATGTAGGCTGTTATGTCATGTAGGCTGTTATGTCCTAGCTTGTAGATTCCAAATAACATGTCCATGTGCCTGTTTACAGCAGTAATCAACAGTCTAGTGGGCTTGCATTGATTAGATGGCCCTGTGTTTGACTTGCAAATCTCTGCCTTAATCACAGCATTTTGTTTGTATAAACTGGGATTAGTTTAGTTAAGTGCAAAACATTGTGTCTATTTAACCAACAGGAAGGCCCCCAAGCGAGACTGAAGCTATTCTGCTTTTGTAATATACATTGTGATACACACAGAGGAGGTCTGTGTGATGACCTGATGAGTACAACAGGGAGAACACTGTATGGGACCAGTGTTGACGATACAGAGATTTGTGTGGTATTGCTGTGTTGTGTAATGCATCATGGTAAATCATTGTAGAGCATCGGCCAGAATATCAAAGTAGTATTAGGTTAGGACTAGTATGTTGTTGTGACTGCTCAGGAAGCAGTCTTCTGAGCAGGGGCCTCTTTGAAGACCACAAGAGGGCAGAGTTCCACAGAAAGATGTTTCCTGTTGACACTTAAGGGTCTACGTGAGGGTCACTGTAGACCAGTCTAACCATCCACACCACAGCAAGGCTCCTCCTAGCCCAGCCTCCATACATAGTTTAATACCTCCTTGGGTATTTTAAGTCTACCCAAGAAAAAAGAAAGCATTCCTGCACTCACCTGTGATGTCCCTCAGCAGCTCCTTGCGAGAGGTGGTCTGGCCCAGGTACCTGCTGTCCGTCTCTGGCAGCAGGGCTGTGGCCTGTTTCCGCAGTGCGCTCAAAGACACGCCATCTTCTTCCTCATCGCCTTCATCAAAAGTATCTATCACCTTGGCTTTAGTCTCTGGAAATAACACACACATTGGCGAGCAATTTTATGTCAAACGAGCCAAAAGGACATAACGCTATTTGTTAATGCTGCGAGTTACCATGTAGCAGTATATAGTTGTTGAGTCACGAAAGATCTGTAAAGCTAGTAAACTTCACAGGTTCAATTATAGTTTGCAACATAGTAGTGTGGTAACAAAGTGCAACAGAGTACTCTGTACTGTCTTAAGACATGTAAAAGTCTTGAACGAGTCTTGATTCAACTACACAAATCGAGCTAACTTGAAAAGGATTCCACTTGTCCCATCCAGCAAGTTAGCGGTCTGTGTCACCATAACAATGTAAAAACAACAGTTAACAGACACGTGTTGTACACCTTATATGTACGCTTTTATGTTTTATTGAGAAGACGGGGTGTACCAGTCCTGACTTTCGTAGCTGCCTTTGCATCTATCTAGCTAGCTAGCTAGATAGCTATCTAGCTAGCTAGATAGCGGTGCAACACACATGTCCAAGGCATGAGGCTCGCCGGCCGGTGGGTTGAACTGTTACTGCAGACAAGAACTGCTTATTTCTTCCTTATTTACTATTAATATAGTCCATACCCTCATCGTGATCATCCTCTGGGTCCACGAACTTTGGGAGAGGGTTTAATAAATCCTCCAGCTGCTGGGATATTGAACCAGCCATTGTGCAATGAACAATACACGTTGTTGCTCCAGGGGGTTGCGAGTTACCGAATTTTTAAATGCGCGTAATGATGACTGCATACTACGTCACCAATACGCGCCTGTTCATTCTGCTCGTTTTGTAAACCAGGGTGGCGTGTGTGAGCAGTTCTTACTAGATGACTGCATTTGTCTATAGGTGACAACGACATCCTTAAGTTAAGAGCAACAAGTTGTGTGTTTGTTTTTTGTTTTTTTTACGTGTGAGTACAAACGAGCTGCGATGCGGAATGTTGTGTATAAAAGTTCAGTGAGCTTTAACAAATATAGCCTAATAAACGTATCATATAACCTAACATCGATAGTCATTCACATATCCTTCTAATCCCAGTTATGACAGCTTCCTCTTTTTGTTTCTATACATGCTTTGTTCCTAATTAAAACATAATATATAATACGAACATCAAAGTAAAGCACAAACGCATTTGATACATCCCTTGAAGGTAGACTTTGTAGTCCGAAGAGAAAAGTTCCAAGGCAAATTCTCAAGGTCTGGCATTCATGTCCATATTTCAGTTATTTTGATATACTTGAATTTTAGCGAAATTCCCAAGATAAACCGGGTTTTATTGGGCTATGATTCTGTTTTACTTTACAACAGTAAGCATATGTACAATTAGCAGTGATTTGAGCCAACTTGTAGCCTATTGTAATAACCAGTTTTAACTGATATACCTTCAATGTGTTTTATTGTACAGTGAATGGTCTAATATGCACTGGAGGTCACATATAGGCTTGGGTTTATCAGAGCAGTTAAAATACATCACAAGAAGTCGATATTTAAAAAAACAGCTGCTGGTTTCACATTTGACCATCAATGTTTAATAATTTGGCTTTCATATAAAGACATAAAAGTCATGACTGTTCAATTCAGAGTTGTGCTTCCTTCCTGCTTGCTACACGATGACCTTTAGAGACCACACCTGATCATGCTGGGCTCACATGCTGTTTCACATCCTACAGTAAGTTCAGCAGAGGAGGTGCAATCACTTACAGGGTTTGTGCTGTGATCCTTATTTGGCAAAACTGTCTATGAGTGTTTTCACATGGTTTCATAACACATATAATACAAACTAGCACAGTGAGGAATAACGACCATATTATAAATAGAATAGATACAAAAGTTTGGTTTGTTGCTTGAAAGAGTTCTTTCTATTGGAATCAAGAGGTTTAAAACAATGCTGAAATCCAAACCCCTGAAGTGGTCACTGCAGAATGTACGTAAACAGCTGACTGTTCTAACCCCCCAAACCATCCAACCATTTATCAAAGATTTACCTCATCTTAAGATTCAAGGTTTTTTCCTATCAACTAAAGGGTTATACAACTTTTTAAAGTTCTCCTTTTGAAGGCGAACTTGCAATATAATTTGTCAAATTAAATATAACAAATACCTCAAATAAATAAGACTGAATTATATAGAGAAACAAAATTTGTAGAACATTTAAATTAAATACTTGTAAAAGCTACAAGAAGCTCCAGGTAGAAAGAGTTCCTGTGTTGCTATGATACAAACAATACACTCAAACAGCAGTTTGAGTTTGTAACTGCTAACAGCAACCCTAACCCATTAGCCATTAAACATGTCAAAGAGCAATAGCATTAAAGGTAGTTGTCAATGGATCAAATTAATTTATGACATAAAACGACAATAAATAGATTAATAAATAAATAAAATGGATAAAAATAATTCAGGACATAATCATTCAGGGTCATTGTGCCGTGTGGCTGCAGGCTCTTGACTACCAGACCGTGCCTTCGCTCATCTCAGACGAGGGGTGGGACAGCTGGTTGCTGTAGCCGCTGTTCAGCGACAGCGTGGTGAAGGGGGTGCTGGGCCCACACATGTCACTGGAGATGCTGTGCATCGAGCCGGGCCCGTTGGGCTCAGGGCTCGGAGAGTCCGCAGGGTGGTGAGAGATGATGTCTGTGTAGCAGGGCACCTCTCCTGGGGGGTGGTGTCCGGCCAGGTGGGGGTCCAGGGACCCCAGGGGGGTGCCCGCGGGGCCGGAGGAGGCCACGAAGCCCAGGTCTGCGGGGGTCTGGGCCTGGGAGGATGGGGGCCCCGGGACAAAGTACTCATAATTCCCTCCAGGACCATAGTATTCACTCTGGTAATCTGCACACACAGCAAGATCATTAGGAGTGGTGTCACAGAAAGTGTAGATACTGTTTTGAAGAAAAACCTTGAAAATATGCATAAACCGCTAATGCCATGAACATAGCAGAACATACTATGCAAAGTCGTCAAATCCATTTAATCAACATCTTATCACCTCACAAGGACTCATATGGATCTGATGTATAGGCTATTGATACAGCAGCTGCATGTATTTAATGTATAACCATTTTTGTACATCACTGCACCGGTTACCATGATAACAGTGCAGACATTTCTAACTGAACAACAAAGAATATCCAAAATTATCATTGGATTATAATTCAACCATGACTGTCACTAAGTGAGCCTCGCCTACCTCCATAGTAGGAGAAGTGTCCATTGGGGATCAGCTCCCCGGGTTCCAGTCGGTCAACAAGCGTTCTCATGCGCCGTGGACTGCGGAAGAACGCGTGCCTTCTAGCGCCAAGCGCACTCAACTGCTTCATACGGCGCTCTTTAGACCTCCGGTTCTGGAACCATACCTGCACAAACACATACATGGTTGACACATAATACTGATAGCAGCATATTGATTTGTGAAATTACAATAATGGTATTATAAAAAATAACTAATAATTGATTACATATGCTGCACCTCCAAATTTGGAGGCCAAAATGTACTAGATTAACCATCCTGTTCAATTCCCTTTAAAGGTCGTTTCCATTTAGGCCTACAAAATATCAAACTGTGATTTGACTGCAAAATTTGTAGATAAGGTAAGCTATTGCCCTTTGTATCTGTCCTTGCAATGTCATCACGTAGCCTATGCAGTTAACAACGATTTTTGTTTTATTTTAGACGTAAATGTGAAAAGATGGCCAATTGTATGGATTTTTTAATCTCACCTGAATAACTCTCATGTTGAGCCCAGTCTCCTGCGCGAGCTGTTCTCGAATGTGTCTTGTGGGTTTCGGCGTGGCGGCAAAAGCAGCTTTCAGGGTCTCGAGCTGCTTGGCTTTGATCGTGGTTCGCGGCCCACGTCGTTTCCCGCCGACATTCTGCTCGTCATTTTCATTGTTGCACGTGTCTTTATCAGAGAGGTGCCCTATTTCTGAATCTTTACTATCTTCTTGAGGGTCTTGGGAATCTGGAGACAGACTTGGGTCACTGCAGGTCGTGACTGTCGTTAGAAAAAAAAGAAGCAAAATAATCGTAACTATAAATTATTTTGAACAGTTAACTACACCTAAAACAGCAGGAAAATAGTAACAAAATTAACGCAGGCTAAATTATTTCACATTCACAATAGGCATAGACCTACTAAAAATAACCGTGCTGATAATTTAAATTATCATAATAAAAGGCCTAGCCTACATTCAAGCCTCATTATGGCTCTAGTAATAATTAGGCATATTTGTGTGATAATATCAAATAATCAATGCTCTGCTTTTATTGTCAACAATCCCAGTTTGCCAAAACTATTCCAACCAAAAGGACAACCGACAATTTCCCTCCGTGTTATGATTAGTGGAGGGTGAATCATGACTCCATACCTGAGAGAAGAGTAGTCTCCTTTCCGTTGCTGCTTAGGTAGTCCTCTTTACAAACAAACTTGAATTCGTCTAGTATATAAAGTTCCTCTCCGGTAGATAACTGTTTGTTACACATCATACAAGTGAAACAGTTGAGGTGAAACACTTTGCTCTTTGCCCTCCGAACTAGATCATTGGGTGAGATCCCCTGGGCGCAGCCTCCACACTTAGTGCCAAACCTCCTAAACAGGAAAAACGAGAAGAATAGAAAAAGAAATCAGTTAAATAAATAGGACCAACGTAAACTTTTTTTCAAACGAACGCAACCAACGTTGTAATTTTATATTTTACGCGAAAAATTGTGCATTCAGTTAGGTGATGGCTACAGACTAAATAATGCAGTCTATATTTTCACTCAGAATTTTTTTATTCCATTTCATGCTGTCCACCTTTTCTAATTCTGCTTTTATTTTTATGAAAGCATAATGCAACAAAAGACATGAACATATGACTAAATGGCTTGTGTTAGGCTATAATTCGTTTCAGTTATACTTAGATTAAATGTTTATCTTGTAGTATATTATCCATTGTTGTGGGAAATTCTACAAGTATCTGTAATTTAATGTGTGTAAACCAATAAGAGCACCCATTAAATAATTACCAAAAGGCAATCTAACCTATATATATATAGCACATTGTAGGCTATATCCCATTCTGGCCTTAAGTAGCCTATATTGCAATGCAGCCAGTTAAATAAGCGCTTTAATAGCCTATAACACTCTGAAGTCTGCGATTCTACGTGGTTTTCCACATAGAGCTTTTTTATTATTCAAATCCTTCTAATCGCATATTTCACTTGAGTCACTGCAAACATACGCGATTGAGCCGACTGGCAGAACGTGCTGCAAGACCTCCGCCAGGAATCTCCCCGCGGCTTGTCGCGTGCAGCGCCATGTAAACAAAGGACGATTTTTCTGAATCCGTCCCAGAACATGTAGCAGCTTTGGATGGATCACCGTTCATAATCTGAGCCGTCCTGAGCTGGTCTTTATCTTTATTTTTGAAGGCCGTGCATGTAGAGGTTTAGATTCCACACACATTATAAACACTTTACAAAGGCCTATAGAAAAAGATTTTGTATTTTTTGTGTATTTTTTAGTGTATTCTTTTTTTACATAGACATTAAGCAACGGAAAAAGACTATATCACTTCGCAATTTTGGTGACAATCACGGAATAACTGGTGTCTGTTCGCTGCACATTGCGGGTGGGTTTGCTTACCTAAAGAAGTCGTTTTTGCAGTACAATCTCCCCTCTCTTGAAAAACATTTTTCAGTCAAATTGCATTTACATTCACAGCACTGTACACATTTTATGTGCCACGGTCTGTCCAGAACATTGAGTAGGAACCTGTCTAGAATGGGCCTTTCACAGCCAGCACAGTGAACCATTTTTTGAGTTTTATTTCCAGCAATTGGGTCAGTTCTCTTTCCCTTTTCTGTCCCGATGTAAAGTATCTCCAGAGTGGGGTTGATAGGTCCTGATGTGCCCTCTCCAGCCCACCTCCGGAGGGTCCAGTCACCCACAACACACCCGGATCAGAGCCTCTCAACCTCCAGCTCTAATAAAAAGTCCTTCTCCATGCAGTTTTTTCTTGAGGGTTAGGGTTCTTGATATACTTGGACAGAGCCGCACAACTTAAGACAGACTCCACATCGCACGAGCTAAAACGTAAACTTGAGAACAGACAGGCCTCATCAAGGGAATGATGACCCGGAGCGTAGATGTGTCTAACCCTTGAACGCATGGATTACGCATGAATACATTGCGACCACCACATCTGATTTAAGATGGTCTAAAACAGAGTTAAATTGCAGTGTCAAATATATTCAATTTCCTATAATTTCAGACCTAATAGTCCGATCCTCCGGAAGTGACACTCGGGTCTAGGCGGCAGCAGCAGAATACGCCTGCCTTAGAGAGCGCACGAGCTAGCCTTATTCTTAGTCTCGTGACGTCATGTTGAATCAAAACCAATCAGCAGCTTGATGGTAGAGTGGCAATTACTATGCCCCTCTAAATTCTCCTGGACCCGCTAAGGACCAGGGACAGCGAATACTGGCCCTTTTTAACATACATATAGAACTGGTTTGGAAACGCATAAAATCAAGGAAACTATAGGCTACTCGAAATAGCGCTTGGTGTGCGGATAGACATACTGAACAGATACTCGAGGTACAGTATTTCATTACAATGACATGATAATGCATTTCATAGGCACATTTTGGTGAAATGTCCCGCTCTCGTCTAAATTCGTTTTCTTGTTTTTTTAAATGAACCTTTATAGAAGGCGCGTATTTATTGTGGGAAGCTGACACTGCGTTAATGCAATTAGATAATATGACACATGGATTATCTGTAGTGAAAACTATTGGGAGTAAATTACAGTCGCACATAGGCCTATATTTATTCTTCAAATTATATCAACGTGCCCCAATTCAGATGTTGGCGTAGCTTTTTAGTTGGAATAGTAGCACATTTGAATAAAACCGAAATTTTTGTTTTATTTATCATCTTATTGCATGCTTATTTTAATGTATAATGTAATTAATTACATGTAATGGTAGCCGAACTCAACGCAGACTATTTGATTGTTTTCATAGCGCGTCTCTTGTCATTTAGATTTCTATGAATTTGCCTAAAACAATGTTTCCACAATTATAGTCGTAGAGCTACGTTTCACAAAAAAATATGTTTATTCTGGATATTAGCCAATAGATCTACAAAAAACATTTTCCCACTTTTAATTAGCAAAAGAAGGCCAGCATGGTGCCTTGACAGACAAATCGTATCCTCTGACGAGGACAGAGAAGAAGCCTGCAGCTACATAGATTAATGTGTCTGAGCTTATTCTACATTTCGGGTGAAAGGGCATGGATCACTAATGATTATAATATAATGTCTAGCGATAGGCGCTCATTTTTTACAGATATTATCGCGCGGTGGGCAATGCACGTGGGCCGTCCAGTGAGGCTGAACCAGGAGATAGCGGGCTTGTCCTCGCGGTCGCAGCCCTGCGCGTTGCTGATATCTGCCGCCTGGGGAAATGGAGAACAATCAGCCCCACATGGACTGAAACATTTCAGATATCGTCTTGAACGTGGAATATTTATTTTTGTACCAAAATCCGTGCAGAATTGTTTTCTTCATTGACCATTTATAGGCCTCAATAAAGGACATATGAAAATATATCAAAACACAAAACATTGCAGATAAATATAGCAACTCAGAGAATTTGGTACAGAGAAAATATAAGGTGAAGTTCTGGATCGGTCTCATTACATCTGTCTCTTAACTGATGGAACCATGAAAACACGACAGAAGCAGCACGAGAAGACAACAACATGCAGTATTTGTCTTCATGGCCTCAAGTGAGTGAAGGAGCAGTAGTTGAATAAAAAGCCAACACCGCTGGACGGACTTAATTTGATAGCCCATAGATCAGGAGAGAGTCGACGCTTTATTTTCGCCATGAGAGAAATAGTTCACCGCTGCCTCTTACGGCTTTACGTTGGGGACATGTCAAGCAGATGAATAGAATGGCTCCTGCAGACACGTCAAGCAGATGAATAGAATGGCTTGTGCATACGTAAGACTCCGTTGTGCCCATTGAGATATCAACACCCAGCAGTATGACCAAATTGTAAGAAAATGGAAATAAGTTGTGTAAAAAGACCCCTCTCCCTCATGCATACACACACACACACACACACACACACACACACACACACACACACACACACACACACACACACACACACACACACACACACACACGCACACAAGCAATTATAAATGAAAAAAGTCTATTTAATGATCTAAATAGTGAAAAAACATACATATACAGTACCAGTCAAAAGTTTGGACACATTATATGGGAAAAATGTGTCCAAACATTTTACCGGTACTGTAGTACCAAACACATTTTTGGGGAGCCCTTTTAAATATGTATTGATCTGACCAGTGTTCATGGGGTGCCGACATACTGAGATCTCAACTCTGGATCATTTTGTGGTGGGGTAGCAGGGTGCTGGTACAGAGGACAGCAGGGTGCTGGTACAGAGGACAGCAGGGTGCTGGTACAAAGGACAGCAGGGGGCTGGTACAGAGGACAGCAGGGTGCTGGTACAGAGGACAGCAGGGTGCTGGTACAGAGGACAGCAGGGTGCTGGTACAGAGGACAGCAGGGTGCTGGTACAGAGGACAGCAGGGTGCTGGTACAGAGGACAGCAGGGTGCTGGTACAGAGGACAGCAGGGTGCTGGTACAGAGGACAGCAGGGGGCTGGTACAGAGGACAGCAGGGTGCTGGTACAGAGGACAGCAGGGTGCTGGTACAGAGGACAGCAGGGTGCTGGTACAGAGGACAGCAGGGTGCTGGTACAGAGGACAGCAGGGGGCTGGTACAGAGGACAGCAGGGGGCTGGTACAGAGGACAGCAGGGTGCTGGTACACCTCCACATGCTGTGTTCTAAAAGCAGAGAATCTATGACTTTATACAGGATTGTATAAACACTGACATGCAATGAATAAATAGATATACAGATGATGTACTGATAATAAAATAACAATTTATGTTTTGGCAAACACACACACACACACACACAAGCATCCCCTCCACAAGGCAAAAAGAAACCAAGAGTAACAAAGCCGTATAATTGAGGTCTCTTCCTTGAGAGACACACACACAGTCAGCAGAGGCGTTCTGATCCACAGAGGGATTTACTCCTCAGCCCCCCCTCTCTCTCAGAAGAGGCCAGAACAGCCTGAACAGCCAGGGTGCACACTGTTTGTTTTGGACTCCAAATCCATCTCATTATCATGTGTTAATTGCAGCTAATTGGCCTTAACGAGATGAACAGGCAACCCAGTGGGACCATTCACACAAATAAACAAAATTAATTACTATAAGCTAATTAAAGCCAATTAAAGTTGATTAAGACATGCTGGAGTGTGGAAGTTGCACAGAAGGCAGAAATATATACATAAACAATACAAAGTACCAACAGTGTTGACATCCGACACTTCCTCTCTGTGGATCTGTTAGTGGCCGTGTCACTCCTGCTGTCTAAAGGGATATGAGGTGAACGGACGTTTACATCAGAGTCCTGGAGAACACAGACCCACCACAGTAAACACTTCATCACAGCCTGGTGGAGCACAGTGTGACCTGGTGGAGCACAGTGTGACCTGGTGGAGCACAGTGTTACCTGGTGGAGCACAGTGTGACCTGGTGGAGCACAGTGTGACCTGGTGGAGCACAGTGTGACCTGGTGGAGCACAGTGTTACCTGGTGGAGCACAGTGTGACCTGGTGGAGCACAGTGTGACCTGGTGGAGCACAGTGTGACCTGGTGGAGCACAGTGTGACCTGGTGGAGCACAGTGTGACCTGGTGGAGCACAGTGTGACCTGGTGGAGCACAGTGTGACCTGGTGGAGCACAGTGTGACCTGGTGGAGCACAGTGTTACCTGGTGGAGCACAGTGTGACCTGGTGGAGCACAGTGTGACCTGGTGGAGCACAGTGTGACCTGGTGGAGCACAGTGTGACCTGGTGGAGCACAGTGTGACCTGAGGGCCAGGCTTAGCTGGCCTGATGCTCCATAACTGGGCATCACAGTTATTAAACGTGCTACACACAAGTCTGAATGCAGTAAATATAATAACAACAGATAAATGTCTGTTTGAGAAAGACAAAGATATCTTTGAAATCTTCCTGTCTTTTTCTCGGTTCGAGTCTGACACAGTAAGTAAGAGTCTCCTTGGCAGGAGGCATTGTTAAGCAAGGTTTAGGCATCCCCCCCACACACACACACAGACACCCAGACACACACACCTGCACCACCTGTCCTCACAGTCAGATGCTCTGAAGGCCATTGAGAAATGACACACTTCAGCAACTTTTCAGGGCAGAGAAGTGGGGCAACAGCGGACCAATAAGCACATGGAACCCTCCGCAGAGCCAAGCCCCTCCCTTCCCTCAGCTGACCAATCAGCAAATGCCCTCCGCAGAGCCAAGCCCCTCCCTTCCCTCAGCTGACCAATCAGCAAATGCCCTCCGCAGAGCCAAGCCCCTCCCTTCCCTCAGCCGACCAATCAGCAAATGCCCTCAGCAGAACCAAGCCCCTCCATCATCAGCAGTCTATGAAACCCTACAACCTGAACAACACCCAGGTAGAGGGTGTGTGTGTGTGTGTGTTCCTCTCGTCCTGCTGAGAGAGGACTGTGTGCCAGGAGTTTGCCAGTGCTGCAAGCCGGAGGGGCCTGGGACGGGGGGGGTCAGGTGTAGCTGCCCCTCAGAGGCAGGGGGGGGGGTCAGGTGTAGCTGCCCCTCAGAGGCAGGGGGGGGGGTCAGGTGTAGCTGCCCCTCAGAGGCCAGGGGGGGGTCAGGTGTAGCTGCCCCTCAGAGGCAGGGGGGGGGGCAGCCATAGAGTGTCTTAGCTGTAATCCGTATCGACCGCCTCACTCCTCTTCGGCCAGTTCATATCATGGATTTGTTTCGTACAATAATGTTCCTTCATCAAGCCCCCCCGACCGCTAGTACATACCACTGATGGGTCTCAATGCCAATGCAATTGTTAAGACCATACCAAACCATCCACAGGGTGAGATTCACACAAACAAATATTTACATACCAAAGCCACCCCTGAGTACACCAGGTTAATGAAGCATCAGTCTGATCAAACTGGGAGGAAATCAATCAGATGCGCTCTGTCTCCCAAAGACAGTGTGTTAATACCTGAGAAGGTTAGGCCTTCCTCCAGTGAGAGCAGGAGACAGGTGAGATGAGGGTGTGAGGGAGAGGCTGGATGGGGCCTGTGAAAGGCTGTGTGTGAGGGAGGAGTGTGGAGGAGAGAGGGGGGGAGAGGGGGAGAGGGGGAGTCCCATCCCCTGGGGGAGAGAGGGCCTGGAAGCAGAGCAGAGAGGCCCTGGGGACAGAGCTCCTGTGATGATGGTGATTGATGCAGGCACAACTCAGACACACAGACAAATTAAAAGGCTATTTTGTAAAGTTAGGAAAGAGCAGAATGTCAGAGGGGCCAACGCCCTCCTCCCTCCTCCTCCTGTTTGGTGTCTTTAGTGTCATCAGCCCCTGAGGGAGGAGAGCTGTTACACGCCTTTCACTCACTCTCAGACTGGCCACGTCTGTGACGCTGTGTGTGTGTGTGTACGTATATCTGTGTGTGTGTGTGTACGTATATCTGTGTGTGTGTGTGTATGTGTGTGTGTGTGTATGCTTGTATGTGTGTGTGTGTGTGTGTACGTATATCTGTGTGTGTGTTCACGTGTGCCTCCTTGTGTCTTGGTGTGTGATCCTAAGGAAATCTATGGCACAGTGATAATTGATAATATCACACGGAAAAATTTGCATGTTCTAACACATTCTTATATATTTTTTAAATATATAAAAAATCTATTAATCAAGACAAATACATAATAAACGTCCCATAAACGTGTGTCCACTGTCCATCCTCAGTCAGAGTTCGGAGCCGCAGGACAGAAACACAGCCCTCCCTGAACTCTGAGATCATTTGCAGATCATTTATCCTGCATTTGAATGTAATTGACCCGTGTGACCTGAGGACGCACCCTGTGCCTGTGAGCCCGAGCTGGGTGCTCTGTGGGGGGGGGGGGGGGGAGGGAGGCCAGGGGGGGGGGGGGGGGGGGGGCAGAGGGGGGGGAGGCCAAGGGGGGGGGCCCAGGCTTGGGGGAGGGCACACACACAGCAGAGGTCAGCCGCGTGTCAAGTGGGGAGTGGAGGCCAGCTGAGCAGCATTGTGCTCCGAAACACCGAGACCGGGGGCGGGAGATGAGGGGGCTGGGGGCAGATGAGGGGGCTGGGGGCAGATGGTGCCAAGCCAAGGGGACCTCGGGGTAAAAGCACCTGTGGCCAAGTCTCACACAAGCCAATCACCTGCCTGTTGTCCACAACCTGCCCCTGCCTCTATCTGAGCCAGGCTGCCTCTATCTGAGCCAGGCTGCCTCTATCTGAGCCAGGCTGCCTCTATCTGAGCCAGGCTGCCTCTATCTGAGCCAGGCTGCCTCTATCTGAGCCAGGCTGCCTCTATCTGAGCCAGGCTGCCTCTATCTGAGCCAAGACCCTAACCATAACCACACCGTCCATCATGTATCAGAAACACGTTGTAATGAGACTCAAATGTGAAAACATGAATCTTCAAACAAGTAAAAAAAACACCAAAACTGGGTTAAGCCGTGTCCAATCACATCGACATAGAGAAGTGTGACAGAAGGTGTGGGTTGGAGGTTAGGTTTTTTTCCTTGAGTGCGTGCTGGAGTGTGTGAGGACACGCAGTCTGCCAGGCTGGGCCTGATTAGCAGCTGTAGCGTGGAGTGCAGGGTGGGCAGTAATCAGTCCTGTTTGCAGCAGGGTCACGACTCCCAGCTGAGTGATATGATGGTCCTCGCTGTGGCTCCTGCAGACACACCAGCACACTCCCAGTGCCACTGAATCAATCGATCTGTGTTCACACAGAAATGTGCTTCTCAGAGGTCACTGAGTCTGGGTAATATGTACACTGGCCAGTCAATAAGAAAATCTGAGTTAAACTCTCCCTGTGTCTCCCTCTCTCCCTGTGTCTCCCTCCCTCTCTCTGTCTCGTTCTCTCCTTCTGTCTCTCCTCATGACCACTGACAGGATGTCTTCAGTGTGTGTGTGTGGTTGTATAGTGAAGAAAGAGCGAGCAGGAGAGTGAGTGGGTGAGCGAGATCAGACATGAGAGAGAAAAGCAAGAAAGGGAAAAAGAGAGAGGGTGGAGAGAGAGAGAGGGAGAGAGAGGGAGAGAGAGGGAGAGAGGGAGAGAGAGGGGGAGAGAGAGGGGGAGGGAGAGAGTGGGGGAGGGAGAGAGAGAAAGGGGGGAGAGAGGGGAGGGAGAGAGAGGGAGGGAAAGAGAGGGGAGAGAGAGGGGAGAGAGTGTTCACATGCCCGTGTGTCAAAACACCGCCTTCAGCCATCCTATCCACATTTTTCATCGACATAAAAAACAAGCATCCTTCTTATCAGCAGCCGTGTCCTTTCTTCCCCCCTCTCTGCCCTCCCTGCCTGCCTGCTACCCCTGATATGCTAATCGCTGTGTAAGAATATCCTGTCGGATAATTACCATACATTACCCTGTGCTCATCTCCGGATTAATTCTTCATGATAATCGCATTTGGGCTTCTTCCCCCTGGCCCAATGTGAAAGGTGAGCCGTGGGTAAATAGAATGTATCAGTGATTGAATATCAGTCCGGTCTGGAATGTGTGGACCAAGCTTAGCTTGAGTTCATTTATTACCATCGTTGCTGTGTTATATATTTTATTTATTGTAATGTTGTTATATATTTTTATACGTGCCTTTCTTGATTCATTCAGATGCCGTTCAAAATCTCTAACCCTAACCCAAAACCTTTCATCTCCAAAAATCAAACTAAAAGGTAGGGGGGAGGGAGAGAGAGAGGGAGGGGAGAGAGAGGGATGGAGGGGGGAGGGAGAAGGAGGAAGAGAGAGGGAGGGGGGAGGGAGGGAGAAGGAGAGGAGGAGTAGAGAAGGTTCTTGTGGCGACAGATTGACATTGAGGATCTGTGACATGTGAGGTTACCTCCACATCACTCTGGTAAACAAACCTCTCCAGCCCTAACTCACATCCTCCACTATGCCATGGCTGGCCTCTCCCTGACCTTTCACCTCTGGCCCTGACCCCTGGGTACTGTGACTGGAACCAGCATCAGCACAGCTGTGAGCCAATCAGGTTCTGCTCGACAAATCTCACATTCTCTAAACTGTCATAAAATAAATATGTCTGTTTTCATGGGCTAGCCTCTGTAATGCCAGGGTGTCTTTGTCTGTTTAATTAAGTGTTTCATTTGAATAGCACACTCGACACAGGATAGTTTCACAGGAGTGTGGATCTACCAGACCTGGTGGGTTAGGGTTAGGGCTCCAGACTGCAGGAGACACGACTGCAACTGAGATGTGGGTCTTGGTAGCCCCGCCCCCTAGTAGCCCCGCCCCCTATTTTGCATGACTCATTTGAATATATTGAGTGGGCCATCTGTAAGCCATTTATCTCATTCAAAAAGCCGTTAATATTGCTGTCCCCTCCCCACGGACCTCCCTCCAGCCCTGTCAACTCAGATCAACACATGCAAGCACACATATGTTCACATTCATACTCTTACATATACGTGTTACCAACAGAAAACATGATCACACACACTAAGACACACACCAGCACAAATACTAAGACAAACGCTAACCCACACCAGCACACACACTAACCCACACCAGCACACACACTAACCCACACCAGCACACACACTAACACACACACTAACACACACCAGCACACACACTAACACACACCAGCACACACACTAACCCACACCAGTGTGATCAGGTCTCAGAATCCTTCATGTCTGATCAGACAGAATCTCCCGTCACTCTTCCTCCAGCAGCACATTTCTCCCCTTTTCTATTCTTTTTGTAATATTTCTTTGGATTATTATTATTGTACAGATCCTTTTTACTCTGGGAACTTTCTGATCAGTCACTCCTGCTGTTGGATGTGTGGGTGTGAGGTTGTGTGGGTGTGTGGGTTTGAGGGTGTGAGGGTGTGTGGGTGTGAAGGTGTGAGATTGTGTGGGTGTGTGGGTTTGAGGGTGTGAGGTTGTGTGGGTGTGGGGGTGTGTGGGTGTGAGGGTGTGTGGGTGTGAGGGTGTGTGGGTGTGAGGGTGTGAGGGTGTGTGGGTGTGAGGGTGTGTGGGTGTGAGGTTGTGAGGGTGTGTGGGTTTGAGGGTGTGAGGGTGTGAGGTTGTGTGGGTTTGAGGGTGTGAGGTTGTGTGGGTGTGGGGGTGTGAGGGAGTGTGGGTGTGTCGTCCATCCATCACAGACTCTTCTGCTGCGCTGGACGTTGTTTTTACATCATCCCGGCGTCTGACAAGACTGACAAGCGCTGCTGGGTCGTCTCTCTCCAGGCAGTGGCTCGCCTGACCTCCCAGTGCTGACCGATAAGGCACCATTACAGGAGTAATGACCAAATCTAACAGCTTGCTTCAGCACACCTGGGTTCCACGCAGCCATGTGCCTCGTCCCTCCCTTAGCGCCACACCTCGGAGGAGAGCCGGCGCTCGCTGAACCGGAACCTCCTGACAGGGTCAATATCCCCACAGAGACACCGGCCTGTCTCTTTTAAAGACGCAGTATAGATTTTGTGGCTTCTCATTCACGCCTGCATGCAGGGCCAAAGGGATGGAGGAGGCAGGGAGACGTGGATCCAGGGTTTAACTCTCACCATGCCAGACTGAGACGCTGGCAGAGACACAACCATTCAGAGGCCGTTTCCAGCCAGTGTGGAGAGTGTGGGAAGTTGTTTACAACGTGGTGAAATGCTTGAAGCTTAGGTTTCAAATTTGTTGTTTATATTTCTCTGGATGAGGATGAGGAGTGGCAAGGTGAGGAAGGGAGGGAATGAAAGAGAGGAGAGGAAGAAAGGAAGGTTATTATAGTTTAAGGTACTAAAGCCCTCTATTCCAAGCAGAGCTGGATGATGATTGGCTGGTTAGGATGGAGGGGGAAGGGTTGGGAAGGCATGAAGGAGGGCAGGGGGAAGGAGGACAGCAGGGGAGGATGGAGGATGAGTAGGGAGAGGATGAAGGGGGAGGCTATATGAGAGAGGATGTTTTGATAGGCAGCCTGAGGCAGAGCCAGAGGCTCCCCGTTAGCCTCCACTAAGCTAATGTGCTAATCTGTTTTCTCCAGTGTGCCCCCCAGCTATACACACACTATGGTACTTCCCTCAAATTGGTTAACTGGACAATGCACTAAACACAAGGAGAAATGACAGGTACATCTTATTTTGCCACTTTCGCACAAGATAGACGATAGACAGAAAATCGTAGCTGATGTGTCTCTGACGTGGATAGCCAGTGTCGGTCTCTCTAGGGAGTCAGGTGGCTGAGCGGTGAGGGAATCGGGCTAGTAATCCGAAGGTTGCCAGTTCGATTCCCGGTAATGCCAACTGACGTTGTGTCCTTGGGCAAGGCACTTCACCCTACTTGCCTTGGGGGAATGTCCCTGTACTTACTGTAAGTCGCTCTGGATAAGAGTGTCTGCTAAATGACTAAATGTAAATGTAGGGCGGCGTGAGGTGGTGTAGGGCATCAGGAGGTGGTATAGGGCGGCGTGAGGTGGTGTAGGGCGGAGTGAGGCGGTGTAGGGCGGAGTGAGGTGGTGTAGGGCGGAGTGAGGCGGTGTAGGGTGGAGTGAGGTGGTGTAGGGCGGCAGGAGGTGGTATAGGGCGGCGTGAGGTGGTGTAGGGCGGAGTGAGGTGGTGTAGGGCGGCAGGAGGTGGTATCGGGCGGCGTGAGGTGGTATAGGGCGGCGTGAGGTGGTGTAGGGCGGAGTGAGGTGGTGTAGGGCGGCAGGAGGTGGTGTAGGGCGGCGTGAGGTGGTGTAGGGCGGCAGGAGGTGGTGTAGGGCGGCGTGAGGTGGTGTAGGGCGGCAGGAGGTGGTGTAGGGCGGCGTGAGGTGGTGTAGGGCGGCAGGAGGTGGTGTAGGGCAGCAGGGGGAGAGGGCTAGCGTGGGAAGTGCTAATGCAGCAGTCAAGGAGAGCAGCTGATCACAGCTGACTGCTCCCTGACGCCCTGCTCACCTCCCCGCCTGGACACGGAGACATATGCTCATGACAAAACACTCTGAAACGCAGCTCTGTACAGCTCACTGTTGCTCTCTATTCAAGCCTCCTGCAGCCCCCCCCCCTCCCCCCCTCCCCATCCAGACACAGCACGCCCCTTCAATACATCACCCAGCGGGGGTGTTGGTGGTGTGGGCTGGGAAAGCCCCAGGCAGCATGCCTGCTGAGGCACATGTGTGTACAGCCTGGCCTCCACGCTCCCCCTGCAACACAGAGGAATGGAGCCCCACAAACAGAAATTCAGATTTTCTTGCTTATTACGGCATCTCAATTGCTCTTTCTGGACAGAGAAATCATCTCAACGACATGAGTTGAGAGAGAGAATTAAGGCCAGCTGATCTCAACTACAGAACTGCTGCTTCTCCATCCAGTCATGGAGATGTAAGGATGGACATTCATATATTCATGAGCTGACATGGTGGAAGTTATTAGAGATGTAATTAAGTGACCATTCATCTGCTTGAGCAGTGGGTTCATCTCAAATTACAAAATAACTCCACATTAAATATTGTACAAATTGCTTTAGTAGTAGACACCTATTGCGATTGGACTCAATATTGAAAAAAAAAGTATAATTATCTTTTATGGGTACTTATCAAATGTTATCTAATGCAGCCTGGCAATTATTAAAATCTTAATCAAATATAGATGGTCCTCAATTTAATTATTCCAGGCCATCAGAGTCATTTGGAAAATGAAACTGGGTGACACCATGTGAGACTGGGGTGAGGAATCCATAGTAGCTTCACAGAGCCTCTCTGTGCTTGAAATTGAGAGCATTTTGGTGGTCGCAATTTCATAGTACTGTCTACTGTGGTGTGGACTGTAGTACTGTGGTCTGGACAGTATCTGGACGGCCAGCTATCACCTCTAGCTTCACTGGTTGCTCATTCATCTTTGTCAATGCAGATGTAACATTTGTCATGTCAATAAAGCTGTTTGCTCTGAATTGATCATCTACCAGACGGCAAGTTCCCACGGGGGATCCTGGGAGAGAAGGAGAGAGAGGGAATAGAGATAGAGAAAAAGAGAGAGAGAGTGAAAAAGAGGGAGAGAGTCTCTGACTCACCAACCCCAGATAATATCACTGCTCCAGGGTTACTGCTCCAGGGTTAGGGTTACTGCTCCAGGGTTAGGGTTACTGCTCCAGGGTTACTGCTCCAGGGTTAGAACATAGAGTCTGCAGACAGAAGATAGAGCATGCAGACAGAACAGAGAGAGAGCATGCAGACAGAGGATAGAGAGAGCATGCAGACAGAACATAGAGAGAGCATGCAGACAGAACAGAGAGAGAGCATGCAGACAGAACAGAGAGAGAGCATGCAGACAGAACAGAGAGAGAGCATGCAGACAGAACAGAGAGAGAGCATGCAGACAGAAGATAGAGAGAGCATGCAGGCAGAAGATAGAGAGAGAGCATGCAGACAGAACAGAGAGAGAGCATGCAGACAGAACAGAGAGAGAGCATGCAGACAGAACAGAGAGAGAGCATGCAGACAGAACATAGAGAGAGCATGCAGACAGAACAGAGAGAGAGCATGCAGACAGAAGATAGAGAGAGCATGCAGACAGAACAGAGAGAGCATGCAGACAGAACAGAGAGAGAGCATGCAGACAGAACAGAGAGAGAGCATGCAGACAGAACATAGTCTGGATGATGAAATTATCTGGGAAACAATCAATAGAGCCAAAACGGAAACTGCACCAAAATAATTTTACACCAAACAAGCCTCACTCAGAATCTAGTACTGTCCTCAGATCTTGTTGACTGAAAGGTGTGTTTCCGTGTATTTTATGTGTGTGTGTGTGTTGTGTGATCAAACAGAAACTCTACAGAGCCAGGAAGACTAGAATGCCTGCACAGATTGCTCTTTCTCTGAGTCTTGGTACCGGGGAAGACATCTCTGTCAACTGAACAAAGCTGCCTTTTCCAGAAAAACTGAGAAAATCAATAACTATCTCCAATCTGTAGAGACATAATCAATTCTGCATGGGTCTTATCCCTCCATGGAGATGAAGAAACATAATGGGATGTGGTCTTTCCAGGGTCGCAGCAGTCTTGGGGAGACAAGCTTCTGGACCTCAGTGAGACACACACCCTCAGTATAACCAGTTGTATTGATCCTCTCAGCCTTGGTGAGGGTGAAGCACTGCTCTCTTGCAGACAGGAGGCCGTTCAGGGCTGCTCTCTCCCTCGCTGAAATACTACGCGTTAAATACTCATGAAGTCCAACGCACCTGCTGGTTCACTCTGGACTCTAGAGATCTTTGTCTTCCAAATGAAAGCACTTGCCTTTGGGCGTCACATAATTTGTAAGACTCCAAGCAATTTCATGACTTGCTAATTTTTCTAATTTAATACCTGTGACTTGCTTAATTAATTGAGGTTTATAAATAGAGTAAAACAGGGCTTATAATTGAAATTCTAAATTCCAGTGGAGAAAGATTTGCTTTTGATTTTAACAACCAGGCTGTTGTAAAAGCAACTGACAAAGCCAAGGATAAAAATCGATGGCATGCTAATCTGTCCAAACACATGCAGAGCCTCTGAACATCGACGTGACATCTCTGAACGCGGCTGATGAGAGACTCAGTCATATTGCAGAACATGAAGTTGCAGCAGTTGATTGAACACAGAGGAGTAATAGGTTATGCACCAGAGATCACAATGAGTTCTGGAAAGCTTCATTCCTTATCTCTGATTTAAATGCGCTAAACTCAGCCAGCAGGTCCATAAGTTATAAATAATTCCTCCCAGTGGTAAGTGGTGAAGGGATGGGCATTGCACAGTGCAAAGCTTGCTGTGAGGGTGAGGGTTATTACAGTGAGGGTTAGGGGTTAGGGTTAGACTGAGGGGTAGGGTGAGGGGTTACGGTTAGTTATATTATCATCAATATACGGCAGAGGAAATGTAGGCGATTTAGAAGGGTTAGGGTTTGGAGAGAAGGTTTAGGTGGTGGAAGGAGAAAAGCTAAAGTCAAGTGTGCTAAACTTGCCACGTTGTCAATCATTCCATAAAGGCAGAAGATACATGCTCAGTCATCATAAACACAAATTAATAAAAATAAAAAAACATTTAAAATTACACTACCAGAATGATTCCCACATCAAGTGCATGAAGCGTGCATAATTTGTAATTGTGCTGAAGACGCAACAAAACAAAAACAGCGAATATATCAAACAACCCCATTAATGAAATAATGAAATTGTCTTCAAGGGTGACAAATTCAACATTTGACCAATGATTTACTTAAGCTATTTGTGGATTTGCTCTGTGAAACGCAGTCCAAGTTAATCGTATGCTCTCCACAGCAATGTTCAGACCCATGAAAGGATGATCGGGGTTGAAATGAATATGGACAGATTAGACGTGAGAGGGAGAGTCAACATGGGACAATAACAAACCCACACACACACACACACACACACACACACACACACACACACACACACACACACACACCCTCCCTCGTCCTGGTGGTCTTCACAGAGCAGGCTACTATGGTGATCTACAAAATAACTAATAATAATCTACATGTTCCTTTAATATCTAACTAAATGTTCATTCTTCCAGCAGGGGATGAATAGGACTGTAGACCTGCTTTTGTATTTCATTAAAATCCTCTAACAGCCACAGCGTGTTTTGATTCAGTTTTTCAATCTGAGGATTAGAGGGTTTTTGTTCTGCTACATTTGTTGTTCTCTCCTGTGATTCACACTCCAGCAGCTAAACACTCACCATACTGCTACCCTTATTTTAACTATTTCTTTTTCTTGATCAATTTTTTTCACTTTTCTTCTGATTGAAAACCAGTTAATCCATGATTGGCATGACATCATGACATCATGACAGCGCTTCTGCAAAGGAAACACGTGACAAGGGTTAGGGTTAGCACGTGACCATGCAGGCACAGACCACAGCTACAGGGGAGGGGGAGATGATAATGCTCTCTGATCTTCAGGGGTTAGGGTGGTTAGGGTTGTTAAGGTTAGCTAGCTCGTCTTGTGCCATCCAAGCCACGTCTCTGTCTGCTACGTTTTTAGTTTGTCCTTTATTTGACTTTTTATTTATTTTAAGAGTTATTTATTTTAGAGACTCTTTAATTTATAAATCCCTGCTAAGTTGTAGACCAAAGGTGCAGGTGACACTCTGCATGTCTGACGGTGTGACTGTCCTGGCCTGACTGGCTCTCAGGTGTGTTCCAGCTCTTGCCGGGGAGGGAACAGAGGCTTGCAGCAGTGAGGCTTGGAGTCCAGAGGCACAGACAGGTTTAGTATCACAACCATCACCAGTCTCTCCTGCACACATTTCTAAATCTCCAATGTGAGTAAATCTACAACTGTGCACCAAAATCACCTAAACCATATAATGAATCGACTGAGAAAATATGAAACAAGTGTCTTGCCCTGAGGCCTTTGGCTCCCAACATTCATCAGAGTATTTTTTAAGAAGGTCACCCTCCTCTCCTTTAAATCAGCGACCGGGTCGAGAAATGAGCAGCTGACTTTGAATTTAGAGTGTTCATTAATACGATATTATGTCAGATCGCTGCCCTGATTCAACTCTTCACTTGGCTTTGATTTAAGGATTTGTGCAGGAGCTCGTTGTGATGAGAGGAAAGGTTTACACAGGATATTAAGGGAGGTAAAAAGATAACTCCCATATTTGCAGACCACGTCACTCAGGTCCCATGTACTCTGTCCCAGCAGCTGGGAGAGACTGGGAGTACTGAGCTGGGGGTAGGCTGAGTCTCTGGTGCCAAGGGACACATTGCACAGGGGGGGAGAGAGAGCTGGGCGAGGAGAGAGAGAGGGAGGAGATAGTGAGAGAGAAAGGGGAGAGAAAGAGAGAAAATGAGGCCTGGGACCATCTGTCACGGGGGTGATGAATAGAAGCGGACCTCTTTGCTCTCTCCTCCTCAGCACGGCGCCGCGTGGCTGACACCGCTGTGACGCCGCGTGTTTGTAAATTCTTGGCAAATTACTCCGTCAGACGCTGCCCGCGCCTGTCCGTCACACCGAAGGGAAGGGTGATGTCACATCGACAGGTGAGTGACAAGGACGAGCCTGTGGGTGACAAAACAGAAAAAGAGGGAGGGAGAGTGAGAGAGGTAGTGAGAGAAAGTGAAAAGGGGGGAGGGAGGGAGGGAGGGAAGGAGAGAGAAGGGGGGGTAGAACAGAACGGGGGGGTAGAACAGAACGGGACTGTCCAGGCCATGAATCCCCCCCGGGCAGAGACAGTATCAGTCAATCTGGGGCTGATTCATGTCAGAGCGTGGATCCTATCTCCTTGAGAGGCCAGCAGAAGGTTGATAAAATTGAAGTGGAAATGAAGCTGGATTCACAAGAGGATCAACAACAATGGTGAAGAGAAATAGGATCTGGAGAAAAGGATCTTGATGCTCTGGCCCCCTCAGCCTCCACCCCCCTCAGCCTCCACCCCCCTCAGCCTCCACCCCCCTCAGCCTCCACCCCCCACAGCCTCCACCCCCCTCAGCCTCCACCCCCCACAGCCTCCACCCCCCTCAGCCTCCACCCCCCTCAGCCTCCACCCCCCTCAGCCTCCACCCCCCACAGCGAATACAATAATTTAAATCCGTTACAACTAACCAACAAGAGCAACAAGTCTCTCAATAAGAGTCATTGTGATCCTGGATGAAACTAACATCAGGTCCAGTCAAGCATTCCTAACTGCCGTTGTACTCCTGGAACAAGTGCGTCTTGAGCCTTTTCTTGAAGGTGGGGAGACAGTCAGTGTCCCTGATGGAGGAGGGGAGTTGATTCCACCATTGGGGGGCCAGACAGGAGAAGAGCTTGTGTTAGTTAGCTCCGCACCTTTGACCTCTGTCACGTCCCAGAACACAAGGTTAGCTGATCGAACCAAACAGTCAAAATAATGAACTTTACTCAACAACATGGCTGCTTCTGCATCTCTCAGATACACAGATTGACACAGACAGAAGAAATCCTTGTGGTTAAACAGTCAACACCTTTCAAACAGATACACAAAGATCAAAACACATTTAACAGTGAAGGACGCCTTCGTTTGAGATAACTGTAAAAACACCTATAAAACATTGGAATAAATAATGATGTAATCCCGCCAACGTCGTTGCTTTGATATTAGTGTCTCATGTTGCCGTTTGCATGTGTAGTTTTAAAGGGCAGCGCTCCTTTCCTCAGCAGGGAGCCTCGTGCCGCCGCTCCGTCACTGCCTAAACCACGCAAAGATGTCCGCTTGTTTTTCAAGAAATAATGTCTGATTTAGTTTCTCAAGTTCCCTCTAGCTACTCAGGTAATTGAATTGTGTCAGGAAAATCTGTAAGCTGACTTGTTCTAATAACCTTTCTATATTCGGTTTAATAAGCTTGCAATAAATTGCTGTTTGTCTCGTCGGGAAGGCATAGGTTCAAAGCAGAAATGCAACATAATACAACGTAAATGTGGGAATCATAGCAGATTTAATCAACAGTGTTCATGTCCCTCTGGCCAGGTTCCAGCTGGGATCACAGTAGCTGACATTATGACTGTGTTATAAGGCTCCAGCAAATGTCAATACTGACACCATCTCACACTATCACATTTATACTTGATTCATAAACTACTATACTGTACGGTTAATCTTTATAGGTAAGTTTTTTTTTTTTTTACCTAACTCTACCATGTATTGGAGTTAGTCAAAAGAGAGTGTGTGTGTGTGTGTGTGTAAGAATGTGTGAGAGAGATTGGACCTTGGGGAGAAGCTGATATTGAGTTAAGGGGAGGATGAGAGCACAGGTATCACATCTCTGCCAGTCATGAGGAGTTAGCGGTGACAGAGAGGCCATGTGAGAGCAGAGTTAATCACACAGAGCTCTTCCAGGAGAGGACACAGTCCCAGAATCTACTGGTGCTGCATGAGAGACAAAGTGACCTGGAGATGACCGTCTGGATGGCAACTGGTCGTCAATGTTTTAGTGGTAGTTAATGTGTCCTCATGTGCTGCTGTATGAGGTAGGTACTCGTGACATCGACACAATGCAGCCTCTCTGCAGCTCGCTGGCACTCACACTTTCAAAAACAGGGATCATTCAGAACCAGGACGCCCGTACAGGGCCTCACTAAGTCTTTCTTCTTTCTGTTTCATGAACAGCGCTCAAGAAAACGCACAAAACAGGAGAGAGGGGATTAAGTTGTTAAAAGTGTGTGTGTGTGTGGAGGGGGGGGGGGGGTGAAGAGGGTTGGAAGTGGAGAAGGGGAGAGACATGGAGAGAGGTGCAGAGGGGGTTGGTGGCAGGTGAGAGGAGAGCAGATGGCGAGGTTGGGGGCTCCTCGTGGTACACAATGTCCCCCGAACGAGGAGAACCAGGAGAAGGGGATGTCTAAATGAATATGATCTGCTCACCTTTGATAGTAAGAGGATTACGCCTTGTGTTCAAACACACAGTCTGAATGCACGGAGGTGAAAAGTGACACGGAGCAGAATAGAATTAGCGGCTGCTTAAGGAGTTCTTCATTCATTGTTAACTCCTCGCAGCTCATTAAGGCTAACCCTAACCCTAACCAGCTAATCCTTATTAGGGTGTCAGTAAAGCAGGTCTGAAAGGCCTGGTGGAGGGGGGGGACATGTGTCCCTTTGTGGGACTGGGGGCTTAATCCTGCGCCTGTGGTGGGGCTGGGGAGGGAGGGGAGGAGAGAGGGCTGGGGAGGGAGGGGGAGGAGAGAGGGCTGGGGAGGGAGGGGGAGGGGAGGAGAGAGGGCTGGGGAGGGAGGGGAGGAGAGAGTGCTGGGGAGGGAGGGGGAGGGGAGGAGAGAGGGCTGGGGAGGGAGGGGGAGGGGAGGAGAGAGGGCTGGGGAGGGAGGGGGGAGGGGAGGAGAGAGGGCTGGGGAGGGAGGGGGAGGGGAGGAGAGAGGGCTGAGGGAGGAGAGAGGGCTGGGGAGGGAGGGGTGGGGGAGGGGAGGAGAGAGGGCTGAGGGAGGAGAGAGGGCTGAGGGAGGAGAGAGGGCTGGGGAGGGAGGGGTGGGGGAGGGGAGGAGAGAGGGCTGAGGGAGGAGAGAGGGCTGAGGGAGGAGAGGAGAGAGGGCTGGGGAGGGAGGGGCTGGGGGAGGAGAAAGGGCTGGGGGAGGAGAGAGGGCTGTGGGAGGGCTGTGGGAGGAGAGAGGGCTGTGGGAGGGCTGTGGGAGTAGACAGGGCCAGCCGGAACTCCGACCAGCCGGAGGTACAACCCTCTCTTTTGTTCACCTCTTAAAGCAGTCACTCAATCACCACACACACACACACACAATTTAATGTGCACAATTCGTTAGGGCAAATACTCATGTTCTCAAACAAGACACCCTTTAACAAGAGGCTGCCAAAACACTGACTCCTCCCACACCAGAACCCCTCAGACACCATCTTTCAGAAGCTCATGAACAAGGTTTACACTACAGCATGCATGTGTGAATCCTCCTGGAGGTGAGTGTCTGGAGCCCAGCCTGCCTCCCGAACAGAGCCCGGCCTGCCTCCCGAACAGAGCCCGGCCTGCCTCCTGAACAGAGCCCGGCCTGCCTCCCGAACAGAGCCCGGCCTGCCTCCCGAACAGAGCCCGGCCTGCCTCCCGAACAGAGCCCGGCCTGCCTCCCGAACAGAGCCCGGCCTGCCTCCCGAACAGAGCCCGGCCTGCCTCCCGAACAGAGCCCGGCCTGCCTCCCGAACAGAGCCCGGCCTGCCTCCTGAACAGAGCGCTGCACTGCCCCCGCTGGCCTGTGGAGATGCTGCAGAGGAGAGATTGGCTTTACCTCCTCCATCCCTAAGTCGAGGATGAGGCTCCCATTATCTACGTGATAATTACATTCATTTACAGAACAGCCAGACAATACTGTTAAAGGTAATTTGTGTTACTTTTCCCTTTGTTCCCCCAGGAGAGTGAAAATTGAGAGGCGCCCTGGGCTCTCCTAAGTGCTGCTTTGAGAGGAGGAAGATTTGGCAGGTGGGGAGCGGATGGGAGATGATCTCAGAGAAGCTACATCAGCCTCTCGCTACCTCACAGGAGGAGGCCTGAGCCTGTCACCCTGGGAACGTAGCTCTGCTGGAGACAGGCTGGCTGATTGAGGAGGAAGTGAGGACGAGGAGGAGTGAGGAAGAGGATGTACAAACACTTCCACTGTACTTTTTCCTCCTTCTGAAAGTTCCTCTGCTGAGATCACCTGGATCAGGTTTCTGGAGGTAACCTCACAGAATCAGAAAATACACTCCAGCTTTAAGTTTCTCTTCATGGGAATGATCCCTGATGTGCTGTGGAGCCCTTCCCAGAGGACCACATATCTCATCTGATCGTCTGTGTGTTACATGTTCTATGTGATCCAGGTTGTACATACAGTTTGATTTGATGATATCTCTCACACAATAACACAATGCTGCTCTATAATACAAAAATATATGGCTACACTCTGAAAACAAATGCCTCATTGTATTATACTGTAGTTGGTCTTGTGATGATAATCACATCCCAACAGTGCTGGATGTGTTTAGCACGGTGCTGTATGTGGGTCCCTGAGACTGGGGCGCACGCTGAATAGAAACATCCGCCCGACACGTCTCCTACTCTGGTCTCATGTGGTCTGGGCTGGCCTCCTGCCCTGGTCCATCTCTGGTCTCATGGTGTCAGCGGCCGCGCTCTCATTCAGGCCTCCGACTCCAGCCCTCAACATGCTCATATTCTCCTCTCAGATAAGGTGCTGTGGAACATGAACCCAATCCACACGATCTGCTTCCCTCCGTGTCAGCACTCGCCCTCCCGTCTAACACCACCGTGCGCTTGTCTGGCCTCAACACGCACACATTGTGCCAAATCCTATCATGCAAATGAAGCCAGCCTCATTTTAAGTGCCCTGGGAGATCAGTGGTTTATCAGGAACATGCCTGCCAGAGCTTTCAGGATTCTCCCTCTCCCCAGCATGCAGGACAGCTCAGTCCTATTCACAGCTCGAAGGTCAACCGGCGCGCCACACGGACAGCGCTCTGCATACCAAAAAGGGCAGCAAGGCTGAGCTGCTGTCCTGGACGCAGTTTCTCTGTTTTGTAATTGTCAGTGACAAAGCGCGTGATGCGTTTTCACCAGAGAAGCCTAATCCCGTTGTGGTTCAATGTTTTCTGATTGTAATTGACGCCTTTGTTTATGTAAGAAGCTTACCCATTCACAAGAACCCCCCCTGCATCCTTATATGAATATAACCTTTACTGAGCCCTCGATAAACCTTACAGACATTGAGAATGGTTTCATCTGTCTAAATAATAAGTACGAATTGTTTAAGGCAGATTTCTCACAACAGGAGAGCAAACAATATGTGGTTTCTGGTTCTGTGTGGTCTACTATTCTAAACACGATCTCCAGCAGAGCTGTGTATCTAACCCCCAGGTGTTCACTGCCATCATTTTTTAAATGTAATTAAATTATGAACTGATACACATCAGACTCGTCACGCATGTTTGTTTATCCATTATTAGAGAGAGAGGATCCATGCTGTGAATAGGAAACAGGGGCTCCTCCAGAGAGCTGCTGTACCACAGGGCCCCCCTGGAGAAGCCCCCCTGGAGAAGCCCCCCTGGACCAGCCCCCCTGGAGAAGCCCCCCCTGGAGAAGCCCCCCTGGAGAAGCCCCCCTGGAGAAGCCCCCCTGACACCAGCCCCCCTGGAGAAGCCCCCCCTGGAGAAGCCCCCCTGGAGAAGCCCCCCTGACACCAGCCCCCCTGACACCAGCCCCCCTGGAGAAGCCCCCCTAACACCAGCCCACTGTAGCAAGTATTTTTAACTTCCGGAGAGCAACGCATCAGTTCCTAAACACTCAATCAGCAGATCGACTATTAACGAATGTGAACCTGAAAAGGGGCACTAGCATGCCACTAAATATTAATGAATAAATCAAACTCTTTAATCACTGAACAAAGGAAGATGGGATTCCTCAGGGGCAATTAAATCAAGGATTTGTTTTAAATAATAAAATACTGTGAAGAACAGACTTTTCGGTTTCTGAACAAGGAAGTGAGGCTTCAAAGGGGGAAAACATGGACAGAATCGACCCACTTTAATCTGTTGACAAAACTCACTTCTCGTGTGTGCGTGGTTACCTTTGTCAACCTGTCTGAGCAGCTTTTGTTGCGGGTGAAATGGCTCTTTCCCTTTGTTTACCACAGATAAATTGGGGACATTCTGCTTTAAGAGACACTTCCCCTGGCAATGAAGGGGCAACAATTCAACCATTTCCTACGTTCAACAACTCGAACAAGTCAATGACAAAAGAGACTTGGCGAATCCCATGTAATACGTGGCTGAATCAATAAGAGACTATAATTGTGGTTGTTAGAGCAAATTATGATATGTTTGTGGAGCAACGCTGCTCTGTAAACTGTCATTACAGCAAAGCAGGCACTGTCTGTGCTCTGCCACTGTGACAGCATGGAGAGAGCAGGTGGAGGGAACAGAGGCTTCAGTCCTGGCAATCTACCATAATCGCCTCTCCATTTAGTAACACCAAACAGCTCCCATTCTACTCCATGTTTGGACACTTGGCAGCAATTGCCTGCAGTTTGCTGTTCTAACCTTAACCCTGTCCTACTTGTTTATATGGGAACACAGCATACATACGTTTGTTCTTACAGTCCATTGTTGTATCGTTAAATGTTTGTGTGACTGTGCATGTGTCGCTCAGTTGAAGCTCTATGGGCTGGCCTGTTCATTGCTGCCACTTTTACCAGTCATATTCAGACAGTGTTTATTAGTACGACTAACAAGTGAGCAGAAATATCAGGTGGAATTGTGATGAACACTATCAAGGAACACTCTCAAACACACATCACGTTTTCAACAAAGTCCCTTAGTTGTGGTGGATGGTACACTGCGGCCTCTACCGCGGCCTCTACCGCGGCCTCTACCGCGGCCTCTACCGCGGCCTCTACCGCGGCCTCTACTATAATAAATAGGGGAGGCGCGTAGTGGCTGTTTAGATCAATTCTGCCTAATTAGACACAAGGGCCCTTCTTAAAAGGGCGTCTCATTGACACAGTGATGCCACTACAAGTTACCACAATTATAACAATTCTACCTGGCTAGTGGCCCTTAGTAAGGAGCTGAATACCTGGGTAGTGGCCCTTAGTGAGGAGCTGAATACCTGGGTAGTGGCCCTTAGTGAGGAGCTGAATACCTGGGTAGTGGCCCTTAGTGAGGAGCTGAATACCTGGGTAGTGGCCCTTAGTGAGGAGCTGAATACCTGGGTAGTGGCCCTTAGTGAGGAGCTGAATACCTGGGTAGTGGCCCTTAGTGAGGAGCTGAATACCTGGGTAGTGGCCCTTAGTGAGGAGCTGAATACCTGGGTAGTGGCCCTTAGTGAGGAGCTGAATACCTGGGTAGTAGCCCTTAGTGAGGAGCTGAATACCTGGGTAGTGGCCCTTAGTGAGGAGCTGAATACCTGGGTAGTGGCCCTTAGTGAGGAGCTGAATACCTGGGTAGTGGCCCTTAGTGAGGAGCTGAATACCTGGGTAGTGGCCCTTAGTGAGGAGCTGAATACCTGGGTAGTGGCCCCCAGACAGCCTCTAGTCAGTGAACCACCTCCGTCAGTGACTGGCTGGTCCTCCCAACACAAGCAGATTTTTCGGAAACCAAAATGTAAGCTCCTCCCGTTTCCCCCACAAGCCTTATAGTGCAGCTGCCCCGCCCTGCAAGCCTTATGGTGCAGCAAGAGAAATGTGCACATAAAGAGTTAAATTAACCCCAAGACAACTTCACCCACGAAATACACGGCTGTTTGATGGGGCCAGCAGGAAGCTGTCAGTCTGCACTGTTCCCTGGGGTGTGTTTACCGGCTAATTCATATATTAAATGCATGACAAATAGTTAGACAGAGACCTCTTGTCATGTTCGCTCCCCAGCGCAGGGTGAGAGGGTACACAGCATCCATATTCCCCTCTTCAGCTTGTCATATAAAAGTGGTCATCATTCTGCTGCTTCCTCCCTGGCCTTTGCCACAGACGGCAGACATTATTCTTGGTGAATTCACAGGATATAAAATCCCCACCTTGCCTGCTGGTGTCTGCTGCTCCTGCATCCACACACCAAACACAAGGTTACACATTCTGTGGAACACACCACCAGCAGCACTCAGGACTGCTGCTGGAAATTCAGTGGGTCAGGTGACTGGGATACACAAGAGTGATCTCATTTTAGATGTCACAGAATGAGCCTGGCAGGCTTGCTGACGATTTGTCTGGATCTGAGCATGGCTTGGATGTAGCTGTGTACTCACTTGCTGAAACACAGGAACATGAAGACCTCAGGCTGCAGCAACACCATCCCACTGAGGGAGAGAGAGAGAGAATGCACAATTAGTATTACTCACACAGTCCTCGTAGTCTGTTCAACACAAGACTGTGTAGATGATCTACAATATCAGAGACATTTCTCAAGGGGGAGGGAGGGTCTTAGTTTCCCACAGGACATCTCTATTCACCTCTATTCCCTGCCTGTGAAAACTTGGAAAATAGTAAGAAATCTAATAATTGTGCTAAATATCTAATTAGTGAGCTGGAGGGGTGGGGAGACTCTTTTGTCTAATTAGGTTATTGTGGAGAGAGCAGAAATAGCCAGGGGAGTGTGAAGATATCTGCTGTAAAATGAGAAACCAATGGGGCAAGATGACAGACAGGGTGCTTCTGAACGATGCTGACTGCCATCACTTTAGTGGGGTTTCAACAAGCATGGAACAGGACAATTACCCGCAGGCTCTAAGGGACTCTGCTCGGGGAAAAGGAATGAACGTAAATGCAATGTGATGTGTCTTTTGCACTGAAAGATGATCAGACAGACAGACAATTGTACAGAAAATCCTCATCTACACCAGAACAAGGTTCCAACACATGGTGTTGTGCTAATGTATGTACCTCCAGAAACAGCCATTACAACAGCCATAATTACCAGCCATCTCAGAGAAGCTGATCCAGGGTCTGCAGCTGCATTAGCCTGATACGCTGGCCAGCCGGTACCAGGAGATGAATCTGATGGCTAATGTAAAACTAACAGACGCTCATAAATCAGGGAGGAGGGAGAGAGTCAATGATGAGAGTTAATCAATACAGAGGCCGGGCTTTGCCACAACGCTAAATGGCACGTCGTTTATTACCCAGGACTTTGAGAGGAGACATCAGTCACTTTACAGTCGGCTGGGAACACGGAGATGTGGATGGATGACACTCTTCTCTCTGTAGCACTGAGCTGGAGACGCCTGGACCAGGATCACCTGGGGACCAGGATCACCTGGGGACCAGGATCACCTGGGGACCAGGATCACCTGGGGACCAGGATCACCTGGGGACCAGGATCACCTGGGGACCAGGATCACCTGAGGACCAGGATCACCTGGGGACCAGGATCACCTGGGGACCAGGATCACTTGGGGACCAGGATCACCTGAGGACCAGGATCACCTGGGGACCAGGGTCACCTGAGGACCAGGATCACCTGGGGACCAGGATCACCTGGGGAACCAGGATCACCTGGGGGACCAGGATCACCTGGGGAACCAGGATCACCTGGGGACCAGGATCACCTGAGGACCAGGATCACCTGGGGACCAGGATCACCTGGGGACCAGGATCACTTGGGGACCAGGATCACCTGAGGACCAGGATCACCTGGGGACCAGGATCACCTGAGGACCAGGATCACCTGGGGACCAGGATCACCTGGGGACCAGGATCACCTGAGGACCAGGATCACCTGGGGGACCAGGATCACCTGGGGACCAGGATCACCTGAGGACCAGGATCACCTGGGGACCAGGATCACCTGAGGACCAGGATCACCTGGGGGACCAGGATCACCTGAGGACCAGGATCACCTGGGGACCAGGATCACCTGGGGAACCAGGATCACCTGGGGAACCAGGATCACCTGGGGACCAGGATCACCTGGGGAACCAGGATCACCTGGGGAACCAGGATCACCTGAAGACCAGGATCACCTGAGGAGCAGGATCACCTGAAGACCAGGATCACCTGGGGAACCAGGATCAACTGAAGACCAGGATCACCTGGGGAACCAGGATCACCTGGGGAACCAGGATCACCTGAAGACCAGGATCACCTGAGGAGCAGGATCACCTGAAGACCAGGATCACCTGAAGACCAGGATCACCTGGGGAACCAGGATCACCTGAAGACCAGGATCACCTGGGGAACCAGGATCACCTGGGGACCAGGATCACCTGGGGAACCAGGATCACCTGGGGACCAGGATCACCTGCGCTGGAGACGCCTGGATCAGGGGCAGAACCAAGACATTATCAACACAGACAGGAATCCAAACATTTTCACCATGAAATTCTTACTATTCTTAGTAAGAATAGTAAGAATTGAAGCAAAAGTGAAAGCTAGTTGACTGACTGAGAAATCCCCTGAGGAGATGATGTCACTGATGACCCATGTGATGTCACTGATGCCTCATCTGTTGGTGACGCATCTTCAGCCAAAACAATAAAATGAGAAGTTTAAAATATATGCATTTTCTAGAGAGTAATTAATCAAGACATTAGTAAAACATAGCCCACTATTGCCTTCTGGTGAACACATTAACATTTTATATCTAATTATAAAAAGGTGTGAAATTAAATATTTACAACTTTTAATCATTCAGGTACTAATTTGGAAACTCATTTGTTGGGTTAATGTTTGTGCAGTTGATGTTAAATAACAAGAAGCTCACATATTAACACATCCTTCCCTCTGTTTCTATGGTCCTGCATGTTTGGAATAGAGGACACTGAATATTGAAACTTGTTCAGCCTTTTTTTTATTGCTTAAGAAAACCTTGTTTAGCTTTCAAATACAACAGACTCAAATTCAAATATGATAGCTACCCTTCCCAACTGTCCCTGCCCTGTCCTGCCCAGCACTCTGCCCACCTCCCTGTCCTGTCCAGCGCTCTGCCCACCTCCCTGTCCTGCCCAGCGCTCTGCCCACCTCCCTGTCCTGTCCAGCGCTCTGCCCACCTCCCTGTCCTGCCCAGCGCTCTGCCCACCTCCCTGTCCTGCCCAGCGCTCTGCCCACCTCCCTGTCCTGCCCAGCGCTCTGCCCACCTCCCTGTCCTGTCCAGCGCTCTGCCCACCTCCCTGTCCTGCCCAGCGCTCTGCCCACCTCCCTGTCCTGTCCAGCGCTCTGCCCACCTCCCTGTCCTGTCCAGCGCTCTGCCCACCTCCCTGTCCTGCCCAGCGCTCTGCCCACCTCCCTGTCCTGCCCAGCGCTCTGCCCACCTCCCTGTCCTGCCCAGCGCTCTGCCCACCTCCCTGTCCTGCCCAGCGCTCTGCCCACCTCCCTGTCCTGTCCAGCGCTCTGCCCACCTCCCTGTCCTGTCCAGCGCTCTGCCCACCTCCCTGTCCTGCCCAGCGCTCTGCCCACCTCCCTGTCCTGCCCAGCGCTCTGCCCACCTCCCTGTCCTGTCCAGCGCTCTGCCCACCTCCCTGTCCTGCCCAGCGCTCTGCCCACCTCCCTGTCCTGTCCAGCGCTCTGCCCACCTCCCTGTCCTGCGCAGCGCTCTGCCCACCTCCCTGTCCTGCCCAGCGCTCTGCCCACCTCCCTGTCCTGCCCAGCGCTCTGCCCACCTCCCTGTCCTGCCCAGCGCTCTGCCCACCTCCCTGTCCTGCCCAGCGCTCTGCCCACCTCCCTGTCCTGTCCAGCGCTCTGCCCACCTCCCTGTCCTGCCCAGCGCTCTGCCCACCTCCCTGTCCTGTCCAGCGCTCTGCCCACCTCCCTGTCCTGTCCAGCGCTCTGCCCACCTCCCTGTCCTGCCCAGCGCTCTGCCCACCTCCCTGTCCTGCCCAGCGCTCTGCCCACCTCCCTGTCCTGCCCAGCGCTCTGCCCACCTCCCTGTCCTGCCCAGCGCTCTGCCCACCTCCCTGTCCTGTCCAGCGCTCTGCCCACCTCCCTGTCCTGTCCAGCGCTCTGCCCACCTCCCTGTCCTGCCCAGCGCTCTGCCCACCTCCCTGTCCTGCCCAGCGCTCTGCCCACCTCCCTGTCCTGTCCAGCGCTCTGCCCACCTCCCTGTCCTGCCCAGCGCTCTGCCCACCTCCCTGTCCTGTCCAGCGCTCTGCCCACCTCCCTGTCCTGCGCAGCGCTCTGCCCACCTCCCTGTCCTGCCCAGCGCTCTGCCCACCTCCCTGTCCTGCCCAGCGCTCTGCCCACCTCCCTGTCCTGCCCAGCGCTCTGCCCACCTCCCTGTCCTGTCCAGCGCTCTGCCCACCTCCCTGTCCTGCGCAGCGCTCTGCCCACCTCCCTGTCCTGCCCAGCGCTCTGCCCACCTCCCTGTCCTGCCCAGCGCTCTGCCCACCTCCCTGTCCTGCCCAGCGCTCTGCCCACCTCCCTGTCCTGCCCAGCGCTCTGCCCACCTCCCTGTCCTGTCCAGCGCTCTGCCCACCTCCCTGTCCTGCCCAGCGCTCTGCCCACCTCCCTGTCCTGTCCAGCGCTCTGCCCACCTCCCTGTCCTGTCCAGCGCTCTGCCCACCTCCCTGTCCTGCCCAGCGCTCTGCCCACCTCCCTGTCCTGTCCAGCGCTCTGCCCACCTCCCTGTCCTGCCCAGCGCTCTGCCCACCTCCCTGTCCTGTCCAGCGCTCTTCCCACCTCCCTGTTCTCTGAAGCCATTAGAGCGTTCACACTGCTCTCCTCACAGCAGAGGCTGTGGACACACCAGGAGCCAATATCATTCTGTAATTGGGCAAACGGAGAGGCCCAGGCCATTAAGCCCTCCCACCTCACCTGAGGGTCCCTGCATGGAGAGGGCAGTGTGGACAGTAATTGGACTTGAGCATCCTTGTCTCCCCCTCGCTTTACATTAATATCCCCTCTCCTCTCCCTCTTCCCCTTTCCTCCCTCTCTTCCCTATGTCCATCGTTTCCTCGCTCCTCCCTTTCTCCTCCCTCTCTCCTGTGTACAGTAGAGGACCAGGGTGTGTACTACAGTAGGGGACCAGAGTTTGTACAGTAGAGGACCAGGGTGTGTACTACAGTAGGGGACCAGAGTTTGTACAGTAGAGGACCAGGGTGTGTACTACAGTAGGGGACCAGAGTTTGTACAGTAGAGGACATCTATCTCCTCTCTGCTCATCTCTGTTTACAACCCGCTCCACCCGCTCCTACAGAACAACAGACCCAGATCGATGGCAGGATAATGACCTCCTTCACGCTCCGGAATCTCAGTATCGTCGCCACTCATTTACTCTCTCTTTGCATCTCATACATCAACATTTAGCCACATACTTTTATTTAGTATCCCATGAATTTGAAATCAGTGATGTTTCATAATGATTTTATGTGGCGAGTAGGGCAGGGGGAGGAGAGGCAGGATCGATGTGAGCGGCGCAGTCTTCCCTGCATGGCAGAGGGATCTATTATGAGGAAATCATGATTTATGTCAGCAGAGGACGTCAGGGAAAGAGAGGGATGGAGGTGTGCGCCAATAATGATGGATGCCCCTCCCCTCCACCACCACGGGGAGAAAACCACCCCTCTCTCCTCCCCCCTCTCTCTTCCCCCCCCTCTCTCCTCCCCCCTCTCTCCTCCCCCCTCTCTCTTCCCCCCCTCTCTCCTCCCCCCTCTCTCCTCCCCCCCTCTCTCCTCCACCCCCCTCTCCTCCACCCCTCTCTCCTCCCCCCCCTCTCCTCCACCCCTCTTTCCTCCACCCTTCTCTCCTCCCCCCTCTCTCCTCCGCCCCTCTCTCCTCCACCCCTCTCTCCTCCCCTCTCCTCCACCCCTCTCTCCTCCCCTCTCCTCCACCCCTCTTTCCTCCACCCCTCTTTCCTCCACCCCTCTCTCCTCCACCCCTCTCTCCTCCACCCCTCTCCTCCACCCCTCTTTCCTCCACCCCTCTCCTCCACCCCTCTCTCCTCCACCCCTCTCCTCCACCCCTCTCCTCCACCCCTCTCCGGTGTGTGTATGGTGTGTGTGTGTGTGTGCAGGGAGCCTGGTGCCATGATGGATTCCCATGATCCTGAGCTCTGGGGAAGAAGGAACCAGGCAGTCACCTTTAAGCTGGGGCTCAGCAATCTGTCTCTGCCAGCCCAGCCATCCAGCCAACACAGCCAGGCCCAACCATAGACTGGAAAAAGAATGTACAGTACAACAGCTCTGAAAAGTGAAGCCAAAACATCTTGATCGCCCCCTGGTGGCTGGCTGCAGTATAGGTCATAAGTCTCCGCCTCCATGTTAGCGGATGGGACATGAGCCAAAACAAAAAAATCTAAATGCACGTCTAATAACTTTTTTCCAAAGATGGTTTCTGTAATTTTAGGTAGTTTTTATCACGCTGATGTCTGTTCAAGTGATCATTTTGCTGATCCGTTTGTCATTCGTTTTTAGACAATATAAAAAGGGGTTATGTGCTAGAGATTGGGTCGGGTGAGTGTATAGGTGGGACCTCGATACCGCGGCTCCACCACCTGATCATACTGCACAGACTCTGGCTCCAAATGGTCCACACCCTAGATCAGGATTCCTGTATTTACAATCAGACTCACAGATCCTTCTCAGACTCTGAGCTCTGGGCAAACAGACCGTGGACCATTTCAGACATGTGCAGTGTTTCCCACATTGATTTATTTGTGGCGGGCCGCCACAATAAACAATTGACGGCCACAAATGTATGAACTTTATTTTGTAATTATTTTTACTGTTTAACATGGCAAAAGCAAAATTTCGAACCAAAAGAATTTCAGCCAAAACATCAAGCCTGAATGAAATCGAACCATCTCACTTCTCCGAGAAGGGTCCAACTGCAGACCTCTCTCCTCGGGCCCCTCTCATCCAGGTGTGGCTGCAGGCAGTCATACATGCAGATCAGTCATACAATCTCTGCCTGGGGTCAGAGGAGAGAGGTGCGGTCTGAGGCAAGTAGTTGGATCCTTCTCAGAGAAGTGAGATGGTTCAATTGCATTCAGCCTCGATTGCCTTACCTATTCCTGGAATCCCGGATGTTGCAATCTGAATTTCTTCGGCAAAAACATTTTCGACTCCAATTTTTTTAGGTTCAAATTTTGGGGATCTTAATTTTACTGTTAAAATTTGAGCTACCTGAATTTCATAATACATTCATATTTACATTTTAAAGAGGTGATTTCAAAACCAACACATTTGATGGTGTTTAAATTTCAATTGTAAGTATTCAATGACTTTTAAAATTCAAAACATTCTGTTACTGATTTGCTTCCGTCATAACCCCCTCTCTCCGTGCACGCTGTGAATCAATGTGTGGGACGAACAGAGTATCATTATTCTCTGCACAAATATGTCTAAAACGGATACATTCAAGTTACATTTAATAATTTTCATAGTTAAATACATTTGGCAAATATAAAAATATGAGTTCAACGTAACGTTTATATTAAGTAAAGCTCCAAAAACTATTTAGCGCTCAAATTAATACAAATACATTTCTCACACGCACTCATTACTTGTTGAAGTCCCTATGTACACTCACATCTAACCGATATCATACAGACCCACTACAGACATGTAGAAGAGATCATACAGACCCACTACAGACATGTAGAAGAGATCATACAAGGCCACTGACCCTACACTGCCCAAGAGACCACAGGAGGTGACAGGCCTCTGGCCATGACAAACATCAGGGGAGGAAGGAGGAGGGGAGGAAAGCATGGGAGGAAGCAGGGGAGGAGGAGGGAAGCAGGAGAGGAAGCAGGGGAGGAGGGAAGCAGGAGAGGAAGCAGGGGAGGAGGCAGGGAAGCAGGAGAGGAACCGGGGGAGGAAGGGGGAGGGGAGGCAGGGAAGCAGGAGAGGAAGCAGGGGGGGAAGGAGGAGGGGAGAAAAGCAGGGGAGAAGGAGGGAAGCAGGAGAGGAAGCAGGGGAGGAAGAGGGAAGCAGGGAAGGAAGGAGGGGAGGAAAGCATGGGAGGAAGCAGGGGAGGAGGAGGGAAGCAGGAGAGGAAGCAGGGGAGGAGGAGGGAAGCAGGAGAGGAAGCAGGGGAGGAGGCAGGGAAGCAGGAGAGGAAGCAGGGGAGGAGGAGGGAAGCAGGGGAGGAGGCAGGAGAGGAAGCAGGGAAGGAAGCAGGGGAGGAGGCAGGGAAGCAGGAGAGGAAGCAGGGGAGGAGGAGGGAAGCAGGGGAGGAAGCAGGGGAGGAAGCAGGGGAGGAGGAGGGAAGCAGGGGAGGAAGCAGGGGAGGAGGAGGGAAGCAGGGGAGGAAGCAGGGGAGGAGGCAGGGGAGGAAGCAGGGAAGGAAGCAGGGGAGGAGGAGGGAAGCAGGGGAGGAAGCAGGGGAGGAGGAGGGAAGCAGGGGAGGAAGCAGGGGAGGAGGAGGGAAGCAGGGGAGGAAGCAGGGGAGGAGGAGGGAAGCAGGGGAGGAAGCAGGGGAGGAGGCAGGGAAGGAAGCAGGGAAGGAAGCAGGGGAGGAAGGAAGGAAGGTAGAGATAAGGATAAATAAAGATTAGAATCATGTCAGTCAGTCTTGAGGAAAACAACTGCAGAAACACTTGCGTGCAACAAGCTGGTGAAAGGTTCTGTCCTGAGCAGCGGCATGATTTAAATACTGATCAGACATCATTTACAGCCACTTCAGAGGCTGTCCCCTCCTGCCTCCTTGCCATGGCAACCAGGGTCTCATTTCAGAGGTGTCATGCTGTATTATCATCTCACCGGCTCATCCACCCCCCCCCCCCAACCCTCCTCCACCCAATCTCTCTATCACCACCCTCCCACTCCCACCTCGCCTCCCCCTCCAGCCTCCCCACCATCCCCCTAAAACACCACACCCAACACTGTGAGGATTGCCTCTCAATCCCCCTCTGTCTATCACTCTCTCTCTTTCTCTGTCTATCTCTCTCTCTCTTTCTCTGTCTATCACTCTCTTTCAGGCCCTCTCTCTTTTTCTCGCACACACACTCGCTATCTTTCTTTCTGACACATGCAACTCCAAAATGTATATTCTGTCATGTATTATCCACGTGCTACAGGATAACGAACTCAGGGCTTCTGATCGAAGGATGTTTTCCCCAATCTACCCTTCCCTCTGAGACACTTCTAGAGAGACAGAGAGAAGCCGTATATAGAGGGTCCAGCCTCTAATGAAGGATAGCAGGGTTAGGAGGGTTAGTGTTAGGAGGATTAGGGTTGACAGGGTTAGGAGGGTTAGGGTTGGCAGGGTTAGGAGGGTTAGGGTTGGCAGGGTTAAGGTTGGCAGGGTTAGGAGGGTTAGGGTTGGCAGGGTTAGGAGGGTTAGAGTTGGCAGGGTTAGGCTTGGCAGGGTTAGGGTTGGCAGGGTTAGGCTTGGCAGGGTTAGGCTTGGCAGGGTTAGGCTTGGCAGGGTTAGGGTTGGCAGGGTTAGGCTTGGCAGGGTTAGGGTTGGCAGGGTTAGGGTTGGCAGGGTTAGGCTTGGCAGGGTTAGCGTTGGCAGGGTTAGGCTTGGCAGGGTTAGGCTTGGCAGGGTTAGGGTTGGCAGGGTTAGGCTTGGCAGGGTTAGCGTTGGCAGGGTTAGGCTTGGCAGTCATCTCACAGAGATCCAGTGAGTGACTCCTCGGATGCAGCCCCTCCCCCAGCACTGTGAGTGAGCTTGTTAAACCTTATGAGGTATGTCCTCTCTACATGCAGTCCTGACTGGTTCTGAGGGCCGCACCGGCGCAGTGCCTCCCTCCCTCCATCCCTCCCCGTGCTGGGGGGGGGGGGGGGGGGGGGGGGGCTCTGTTGTTTAGAGCCGAATGGATTCCTGAAGACAATTTCTAATGGCAACACAGAGAGGGATGCTCCTCATGAAATGACACATCTGCTTGCACTGCCAGCCCCCAACACACACATGCAAACTGCCAGATAGATCTTCCTGGTAATGGGGGAGGTGGGGGGGAGTGAGAAGGAGGGAGAGACTGAAGGGGGTAGAAGCACAGAAGAGAGAAAGGGGAACGAAAGCATGAAATCTGTCTCCCAGAACCTGCTGTCACTATGGGGGGTTACAAAGAGAGAATGGTCAAATTGAACTTGATAGCAAATTATCTCATAACTCAGCACCTTATAATGAATGAAAACACAGCTGTACGAAGCGTAGGCATGATGTTGATCTGTGAGAGGTGTCAGGCCTACAGGCATCATGAGGGACAGTTACTGAGTTTTACACACAAGTCGTGAAATTGACCCTGTTCTCTAAACGGACCACATGCTAAAGAGGATCTCAGTACTGTAGAGAAATGATATAGTGCCAGAAGAGAAGGAGGGAAGGAGGGAGAGGGCACACATACAATTTAAAGGCAGGGTAGGCAAGTTGCGCGAAGCTAGCTATTTTAGCTTCTTTTTGACACGATTCAAAACAAAATATCCCACCTCCTCCCTTCAAAGCCACTCCCACACAACTACAGTAACGAGCATTGAGTGGGGGGGCAGATTCCGCGCAGGTAGGTAGACAAACGGGTATGCCGTCCAATTAATAGTCAGGGTACCCCTTAATGATTGGACATGTTTATTACAGTATTGCACCCACAGATATCGGAATTATTTAATATTACCAAACCTTTAGATATATGGGTTGCTATCAAGATGTGAAGTTACTTTCAGCAAATATGACAAAAAGTGCTTCTCAAAAACATTGCCTACCCTGCCTTTAAGCTTATCTATATTTTACCCACGCTGTATTGGACTTTACAGTCGAATAGTTATTTAGCGTTTTGTTTTGGGAAAGTAGAGCGGTCCAAAAGAAAGCTATCAGAACCGGATGTCTCTGACAGAGGGAAAGTCAATAGACTTTCAAAACGTGAAAACAATCATCACGTCCAAAAAACTGTCCAGCTACAGTCTGCATAAAGCCCACATTATGATTTTACTGCAAAACAGTCTTATTTCTGCCATATATCCTACATATAACAATCGACTCCGCATTAACAAAGCGCGACCACACCGCGCCTTTACCACGTAGAATCACGAAGGCTAGCCGGGCTACAGGCCCACTCTATACACAATGAAACACAAAGGCTACCCCGGCTACAGGCCTACTGTTCTGTACAAAATGAAACTGGCGCTCTGCGGCAACCTGCCTCAGAAAACTTAACATAATTTAGGGGCCCGGCAGCCCATCTGGTACCCTAAACCCCCCTGAAAAACACGTGTACTTACCTGTTCAACTATTCCTAGCCGAACTGCTACTAGCATAGGCGAGGGGCGTCTAGGTGGTCTGGCGGTCATTTACAAAAACTTAAGTAAAAAAAGTTATTTTCTACTTTAGGGAGCTCTGACAGCTACCTTCTCTTCCAGTACTTTCTGTTGTGTTTTACTCCCGCTTTAATGTTTGAAACTTGGAATGAAGGTGCCTGTCTGTCTTTTCGACACTTGAAGATCTGATTTGTAACATGACCAAATAGAGAGTTGACATTGGACAGCAAACAGAGGACATAACGTCATTTGGCACGGCCGGGAATCGAACTGGCAACCTGCAGATTACTAGCCCGACTCCCTCACCGCTCAGCCACCTGACTCCCTGATAGCCTTATGTCTAGCAACACCCCTGGGTGAAGGAGGGGAAGTTCAGAAGAAGAGTGAGATGGGGGAGGGGGAGATAGGGTAGGAAGGCTAAGGGCCAGTGGGGGGGGGGTGTCACCGTCCAGGGGAGAGGGCCTGATCCTCCACTCCCTGGAGCGGGCTGACACGGGGAGCAGCTAGCCCGTCATGTGGCCTCCACCTTGTGCCGCGTCTGATATGCACGGCTGCTTTCACCTGCCCAGATTCCATTAGCGCGCTGCCAGTCCCTCGCTCCTCTGTTTCCGTGGCATATTAAACAGATTAATGGAACAGCGCTCCAGGGAGGGGGAGCGCCTGTCACTCTCAGCTACAAACACAAAAGCAGGAAAATGAAAGAAGCCCCTGGCTGAACAGTCAGAGCTGATAAAACAGAGTTGAATCTTACATGCAGGAGGGAAACAGACAGATAGTAAATATTGTTTTCCTCTCCGCCAGCCTGCGCTGCTGTCTGCTGGGGTCCACGGCCCAGAAGCAAGAGCAGAATTATTCACAGGAGAACAAGGAGTCAGCACTCTTCAGCACAGTCAAACCACATCAGCTTCATCACATTTCAATCAGTAAGTATCAAGTATTTTGTCACATCCCCAAAAATATAAAACCATTGCAGACTGTAGAGGCTTTGCCCTCTCACAGTAGACCATGACACAATAGGGTACGGAGCCTTTATGACACATCGGTGTTGTGAGGAACAGAAACAAAGGCCCCCAAAATTACGTAGAAAAAAGACACAAATCATCCCTGCACTAAAGATCTTAGAACGGGTCATTACGTTAAACCATCTCTTCTAATCTCCCTCAGCCCCATGCGGGCCCTGGGGCTCCTGGCACGGCAGGGACGGCTAATGGTCCACTGTATTAGCGGGTTAATTGCCTTGTCGTGGTCTCTGTTGGATTGTGGGTAGTGGGGGCCCGTTCAGAGTAATTGTGAACCGTCCTGTTCCAGCGCCCGGAGGGGTGACAGCGTCTGAGGCGTGGAGGCAGGATGAGGACTGGAGCTCCAGCCAGCACACCCCCGCCTCCGCACAGCTGACTCAGGTCGCCCCCTGCTGGTGGCACAGGGTCGTGGTTCTGCCACCCCAGCGGATCCCCGACTCTCCAGAAGAGCTGGTCCTCCAGCCTGAGTCGAGGTACGACCTCAGGTAGCTAACCCTCCTGTAGCTGCGCCTCTCTGTTGCCCTCCACCTTTACATCAAACACATTTACATTCTACATCTATATGTCCTATACCCTGATGCGTCCTTCATCTATGTGTCCTCCCCCTGCCAGTGACTTGGCTTATGACCTCTTCCACCCCATGTTGGACTGAGCTTTGACGCTGAGAGAAAGTGGCAATCAGGCCAGGTGGAAGTGACACCCTTATCTGAGAATGGTGGGCGTAGCAGAAAATTACAGAAGCTGTCTCCATTGGTTACGGTGAACCTGGAAGGATGAGCAGCATACCCAGCAGAGCTCATCTGGGTACGTCGCACTCCTCACCAACGTTTAAAACTTTTACAGAATCAGAAGACATAAACACAGGCACTTTTTACAAACCCCTAAGAGATGATGTTCTTTAGAGATGGACCAGGAGCGCTGCACTCCATCTGGTTCCAGCTCCAACTGCTGCATCTCAGAGGTCCATGTTACTGACTGAGAAATACTTAAATACTATATACCTAGCTTTGGAACGACAAAAACGTTTTGTACTTTAATGCCACTCGTGGCTAAATGTGTTTTTTGTGCAGTTGCACTTCAGAATGCTCCAGTGCTTGAGAAGTGTCTTTGTTGTAGTTGCAAATCAGAAATAATAACAGTATTTGTTGACAAGTGTTGCTGTAGATGTTGTAGGTAGCATTTTACCAAGAAGATTTGTGTAATTCCCGAATGCAGTCAAAATATTTAGGTAAAAACCTTTAATAGGACTTGACCTACAGCAGGCGTATGGAGAGGGCTGGCATTCTATAAATCTGGATGATGTGCTTGTCCATGGGGATGATGCTAGCTTTTTTCAGACATATTGGCCTGTCTGCGGTGATGAACACATGAATTCAGGACACAAGTTGACAAATCTCTGCAGCCTCCTCCTCCTCTGAACCTCCAGCTGTGAGGCTCCAGGGAGGCTGTGAGGCTCCAGGGAGGCTGTGAGGCTCCAGGGAGGCTGTGAGGCTCCAGGGAGGCTGTGAGGCTCCAGGGAGGCTGCTCAGCGCTGGCCTCCTCTCCGAGACGACAGAAGAGAATACAGCAAGATGCCTGGAGCGACACAAGGGTCAGAAGAGGACAAACAGAGGAGGTGAACAGAGGAGGTCCACAGGTGCTGAGATGAGAGGTGCTGGGGCCTGGAGAGGCTGAGCAGGGAGGTACCTGTGGCCACAGACACGTTCAGGGACTCCACCCCCGGGGCCAGGGCTCTGAGGGGAGGCACCGTCAGCAGGACCTCACACTGCAGGCACAGCTCTGGAGAGAGACCACCCCCCTCTCCACCTGGAGAGACAGCAGATTAGACTGGGAGGAACACTCCTCTCTCTCCTCTCCACCTGCATGAGGATCTCACACCTCAGAGCATTACCACATCTCCCTGTACTGCAGTTAGTAAACACTTCCTGTTGATCCTCACTAGACACACTTCGAGTGAAGACTGAGATTGGTTCTACAGATACCAGACTAGCAGGACGAGCTGGAACATGCAATCTTTATTGTCAAGTCTAACTCAGTCACTTTGACCTGTAACACACTCAGGTGAGGAGGAAGAGTAAGAGGGCAGGGTGAGGAGGAGGGCCGAGTGAGGAGGAGGAGGGCCGGGTGAGGAGGAGGAGGGCCGGGTGAGGAGGAGGGCAGGGTGAGGAGGAGGGGGATGTGGCCAGGCATGACTCACCCATGAGCAGCAGTGTGGGTCTGGTCATGTGGAACTCTGAGCAGCACAGCACAGGAGCCGGGAAGCCACGCCCCTCCGCCCCGACCGTCCCCACCACCTGCCAGCCATGAGACACCTTCACCTGGAGACACACACACCTCCAGCCATGAGACACCTTCACCTGGAGACACACACACACACACACCTTCACCTGGAGACACACACACACCTTCACCTGGAGACACACACACACCTTCACCTGGAGACACACACACACCTTCACCTGGAGACACACACACACCTTCACCTGGAGACACACACACACTTTCACCTGGAGACACACACACACACACACCTTCACCTGGAGACACACACACACACACCTTCACCTGGAGACACACACACACCTTCACCTGGAGACACACACACACACACACCTTCACCTGGAGACACACACACACCTTCACCTGGAGACACACACACACCTTCACCTGGAGACACACACACACCTTCACCTGGAGACACACACACACCTTCACCTGGAGACACACACACACCTTCACCTGGAGACACACACACACCTTCACCTGGAGACACACACACACACACCTTCACCTGGAGACACACACACACACACCTTCACCTGGAGACACACACACACCTTCACCTGGAGACACACACACCTTCACCTGGAGACACACACACACACACACACCTTCACCTGGAGACACACACACCTTCACCTGGACACACACACACCTTCACCTGGAGACACACACACACCTTCACCTGGAGACACACACACCTTCACCTGGAGACACACACACACACACACCTTCACCTGGAGACACACACACCTTCACCTGGAGACACACACACACCTTCACCTGGAGACACACACACCTTCACCTGGAGACACACACACACACACACCTTCACCTGGACACACACACACCTTCACCTGGAGACACACACACACACACACCTTCACCTGGAGACACACACACACCTTCACCTGGAGACACACACACCTTCACCTGGAGACACACACACACACACCTTCACCTGGAGACACACACACACACACCTTCACCTGGAGACACACACACACCTTCACCTGGAGACACACACACCTTCACCTGGAGACACACACACACCTTCACCTGGAGACACACACACACACACACCTTCACCTGGAGACACACACACACACACCTTCACCTGGAGACACACACACACCTTCACCTGGAGACACACACACCTTCACCTGGAGACACACACACACACACACACCTTCACCTGGAGACACACACACACCTTCACCTGGAGACACACACACACACACACCTCCAGCCATGAGACACCTTCACCTGGAGACACACAAACTCAGGACAATCAAGCGGATCTAAACAAGTTTTTTTATAATGATTTCATTATGCATTTAAGGTTAATAAATAAATAATGTATTCAAATACTTTTAACAAAGGTCTATAAATTACCATGTACACAATCAAACAAATACCAGAAGTATAGATACGTCTAATGGAGATGTTGTCTCTGGGTGAACTTGTTACCTTCAGCATATCAGCCAGGCTTTCATATCCATACACCTTCATGACCTCCATCACCCCTGAGCTTGCCTTGCTCACCACGGGCGTCAGGGGACAGCTGGGTAGAGGGGCCAGTTTAATCATCTCACAATAACAAGCACGTTGTTAAAGACAGAATGAAACATCAAATCAGCAATGTAAAGTAGAGGCTGATGTTGATGTAATATTGGGGCTGAGGTGATGTTGTTGCACCATGTCTGATAACAATACAGACCGTTTTATTAGCACCAACCCCTGAACTAACCCATTTCTGGTCCAATATTTTCTGCAGTCCTTCACAATCTGTATGTGCTGTTTGTATAGGCTCATACGTTATTATATGCACCATTCTTACGCGGCTACAGACAAAAGCAGCTAAAAGCATGAAGCGCCACCTGTTGTGAAGACTGCTGGCGATCCTGTCCACCCCTAAGAAGTATGCCGAGCGGATGATGGCTCCCAGGTTCATGGGGTCCTGCACCGCGTCCAGGACCAGCCAGAGGGGGGGCGCGCTGCCGGCGCTTGGGGGCTTTGGAGGCTCGTCCTTGGAGAGGAAAGTGAGAGGGCTGGCTTGCAGACACACGCCCTGGTGGACCCTTCCAGAACACATCTTATCCAGTTCCTTTTTACTGACCCTCTGTATTTGCACCCCCCTCCGGTGGGCCTCCTCACACACCTGCTGAACCGAGGCCCGTTTAGACGCGTCTCCCTCCTTCACATACAACCTCCGGGCCCGCCTCCTGCCCATGGTCAGCGCAAGCAGACAAGGCGACACCCCGAACAAAGTCTCGCTGTTTCTGTGTTCTTTCGAGTCCTTTCCGACCCTCTCACGCGCCTTGGGGAAGTCGTCCAGACTGAGTTTCTGGAGCTCAGACGACACTCTTCCTTCAGCCCAGGGTCGGCCCTCCCGGGGTCCCGGGGCTTCGGCCCTCCAAACCTTTTTCGAGGCCGGTATCTCCGGGATGTCATCGGCCCCGTGATGCCCCCGCCATGTCCCGGACACGGCGGGCCTGTGTTGATCACCAGCGGGACTGTGTTGAACACCAGCGCTGGGGAGAACACTACGCCGCTTACTAACGTCTGGTTTCGCCTCACCATCTCTTCTTTGGAGAGTGCTGGTGGGATGATAGGATGCAAATTGAGAACTTACTCTCAGATCTGCCACCTGTGCAAAAAGTCTATTGTAGACAAATTGCCTTGAGCAGTGTAGTGTGAGATTCCATGTCGCCATGATTATACACGTGCACAAATGATCTAACCGATATCACGGCTCATTGCTAGATGATATCAGACAACGGATTGTTACGGACTGATAGCTAGAAAATCGTTTAAAATGTGTGCTAACGTTAGCTAATTACAGTAGCTCGCCAGCCCATTCATTCAAGTTCACCTAAATACCCTTAAAAACCAAGCGGCGAACAACAGCGTAAGACTGACATGATACCACTTCAAATATAGGCTACAGTACTCTCTGTCTACACATAAAAGTAACTGTTAGTCCAGATGGCTGGTAGCTTTCGACCCAGGACGCAAAGTCGAACTACGGCAAACTCACATGTGGTTGGTTAAGCTCCGCCTCTTCCAGGAAGTAAACAGTAGTTTTGTCACTTGCCAAGATTCAACAGTACCCTCTAGTGCTGCTTGATGGTACTGCAGCTTCATGCACCAAACAAGCTCAGGCAGGACAAACTCTCCAACTTATGTTTAGGTTTAATTGTTTGTGTTTAGTTAAAATAAAAGCTTATCATGATGTGTTAAATTGACTTACATCTCAAGAACTTCATGATAGCAAAAAATGATTTATATTTTAGGAAATTTCATAGATCTAGCATAATGGTTCAATATTAAACTTTCAATATTGCCTATCTAAATATTAGTCATGTTTCGTAGTTAGATGAAGGGAAAAATAAACAAAAGATTGCCTGATTTAGCTTCCACACAAAGTACATTCCTCGACACAACGATCATATGGGCTAAAGTTCAAAGAACAATATGATGGCAAACCTGTGTGACTTGTCTGACAACACGTACAAGTGCCTTTGTGCCGAAGCTGCTTCAGGTTGATGGAATGTTCTTCTCTCTGTCTAAGATTCCCAGGAACACGGCACATGCCTGTGTGTGTGTGTGTCCACATGCTCAGTTAATGTTGTAACTATGACAGTCTGGGTCGACCCCAGTCATCATTTGAATCATGTCCTCTCAGAACCACTCAGGTGCATTTGTTCTTTCCGGTCTTTTGGCACTGTGTTCCTAAATGACGCTCAAGGTTAAGATTGTGTGAGAATGATGATGTTGATTACATGTGCTGACAGAAAAATACAAATCTAAATCCGTTATGTACATTTTATTTCTAACAAGGAAAACCACACATCTCTACAAGAGATTCTCATTTAAATATTAGTCTGTTTGTGGCCCCGCCCTGGCCCCCTCCTAACATACTCGTCACCAACACAGGACCTCACACAGGTGGGACCCACCTGTGGTTGTCAGTGCCACCATCACCAGTAATTTAAAGACCGAAAAGATTTGCTGCCTTTTTTCCTGTTACCTTACCTGTCCAGTCACATAATGGGCATTTCCCCCTGATATGCAAACCAACTTCTGCTCTCTCACTCCAAACTCAGTTTTAACAACACCAAAAGCCTCAGATTAACCTCAGAACATTGGAACCGGGGCAAAGTGGATCCACACTCGTCCGCAGAGCACCCCAGCTCCCTCCCTAAGAGAGGCCACACAACCTCTCGCTCACGTCCCACAGCTTCTTGGCCACAGCGTCGTCCCGGCCGCGGCCGCTCAGCTCCTGGAGGGAGCAGCAGCAGAAGTAGCCTCCGCTCAGCGGCTCCAGCCCCTCCTGCAGGGCGCAGTGCAGCGTGGTCTGGGCTCCAGCCTCAGGGTCCAGGAACAGCAGCGTGGAGATGGGCTCGATGAACACCTTCTGCCACAGGCTCACGTTACGGGACAGCTCTGTCTTCACCACTCCTAGAGGGGACCAATCAGGGATGGATGCTCGGGGTCATACAGGAAGTAAACGCACCGTATCTGCCATGTCACGTTAGTGTAAAATCCTGAACGTGTCCGTGCATCAAAAGCCTATTGATAATCCTGAGTTGTTGAGAATACATTTTAGTACAGGTAAACGCATAATGCCTCGGGTGAAATACAGATCGTGGCTTAGGTTAATAGCAACGAGATGGATCGTGTTTAAGTAAGTTCCAAACCTGGGTGAACGCTGTAACACGTAACGCTGGAGCCCTTCAGCCTTCTGGCCAGCTCATGAGTGAACAGAACGTTGCACAGTTTGCTGTTGCAGTAGGCAGCAAAGAACTGCCAGCTGTACCTCCCAGAGCCCAGGTCCTTGCTGGTGTGGAGCTTGTCGAAGTCAATGCTGCCCCACTGGTAGGCCATGGAGGCCAGGGTGATGACACGGGCATGGGGACCCTCCTTCAGACGCTCCAGAAGAAGGCAGGTCAGCAGGAAGTGGCCCAGGTGGTTCACCCCAAACTCAACACCAAAACCATCCTCTGTACGGCCGTCTGCCACCAAGCCTGGACAGAACAGAACAGGACAGGTCACAGGTCACAGGCATCAGGATCCTTTACACAGTCACTGTTCTGTCAAGGTGGGTTCTGAAACAATTGGTTTGTCAAGATCGTTTCCACAATCATTGGTTTGTCAAGATGAGTTCCAAAATGATTGTAAGTGTGTGTGGGTGTGTAGGTTAGGGGCGTTAACAAACCAGCATTGTTAATAAGAAGATCCAGTCTGGGCTCAGACTTCAGGAATGTCTTAACGAATGCTCGCACTGACTGTAGGCTCCCCAAGTCCAAGTGCATGAACACCACGTCAGTGCTCCCCGTTCTCTAAATCCACAACACACACCCCTGTTAGGACTGGAATACTGCCGTTTCTACCCAAACAATTCAATGGATCACAATGAAGACTTTCATACCTTGTTTATGTCGCTGATAGCAGATTCAGCTTTGACTTGATTACGACAGGCTAGGATGACCCTGGCCCCTCGCCGGGCCAGATCCATCGCTGTGGCCTTGCCGATGCCTGTGTTGCCACCTGACAGCGCCAAACCACAACTGCTCATATCAAGTACCTCATACCACATTGTAAACTTTCTTCGCTAGCAAAATTACAAACTTATACTTTATTGGCATTGGAAAACAACTGATTAAAAGTTGCTGAATGTTGTATGCAACTTTATTCAGACATGTTGACTTACTGTCGATAACATGTCTCAGCGTACATTCGTTTTGAAAGTGGGACATGAATTTGAATGCAGATAGCTTTTTCTGAAACATATAACTAGCTCCGGTCGACACAAACAAATGATTGTTAACCAAAAACAACTTGAACAAATATGAACCCACCAGTAATAATTACCGTCCTCCCTGCCATCACTGCGTTTCCTTTGCATTTTGAGCTTTTGAAGAGAGTCTCGACAAGGAAGATATAAATCCCAAATCCGATTCCAACCCCAACTAACAAATAGATCATGATGTTGGTTGTGCGTTTCTCAAATGCTCGTGGCAAGACGAACTGCGGGGTTATGAGAAAGGTTGGGCTATTTGAAGTTACCTGTTAAACGGGTTCCGGAGTCTCCACACACTCGTTTTCACAAACCAGTTCCGAATTTTTGTGTGTAAACTACAGAGTTGTGTTTTAATGAAGCGTTGTGTGTAAACTAGAGAGCTGTGTTTTAATGAAGCGTTGTCCACATCAGCGGTGGAACAAATACATGATTAACTAGATAATGGGCGACAACAGAATTCTGTTGTCTGCAGTTTCCCAACTAGACTGTCGGTAAATGAAACAAGGTGCTGTGGATCTTAAATTAACATTTTGAACGAAAACATAGGGACCACAGTACTGCGATGGAATGTGATGGATTTTCTTGTACACTCTTTTATTCTTACGTTAGAGCAGTTATGAATATTCATGAAGTAGCCTACATTTAAATCTTGGTAGAGATGATCTGTTGCAAAAATCATTCAGGAACAAAGCTGGGGGCCTTAAATGTAAACCCGGATGAATCTATTAAATCTGTGACGATGCCAGCTGACGGCAGCGGCATCTCAACACGTCAATCAGGGACAGTGTGGGTTTTCTTAAAGGGGTGATTGGCTGGGTTTTTGGGGTATTTCACACTGTTCCTTAAAGGGGTCATTGATTGCAGAACCAAATTTACCTTGTCACAGTTGAATAATGACAGTTCAGTGGGAAAATGGAAAACAGTAATTAGCAATGCTAACATATCCTGTATCTAGCACCTGCCTTTCTCCAGTTCTTTCAAATAGATAATCTGGACAGGCGTTAGCAATAGGCTAGACTGATATTCGTTTTCTGGCCATTTTTTCAGAAGCTTCCCTTCTAATGCCGACTACAGCTAGTCTAGCTAGAGTCATTTGCTAAGTAAGGTATGTTGATGTGTTTATAAACGTATTTAGCATTCTACCAATGCTAGATACAGGAGACGTTAGCATTGCTAATAGGCTAACTGTTAGCGACAAAATCATACTTACAGCTTGCGTTTGTGATGAGCATACAGTTGGAACAGCACCTCTTCAGCAACAAGGGCTTAGCAAATCGGCTTAGCAAATTCTTCTTTAAATTGTCCCAGGTTTTCATTCCTAACTCGGTGAAGTGGTTCGAGCAAATGTGTAATTGAGGGTCGAACTGCAGAGGGATCTTCTCATAGACAAACATCACAGCCCGTCGAGTGTTTGGTTCCTTGGGAAGACTCTGAAGTGTCAGCATTCCCTGTACAGGCTGGAACACTGCATTTACCACCGTTTCAATATGTTAGAAAAACGTTCTTCTTTGTAATTCCATGGAAGTACACAGAGCAGCGCACAGCAAATTTTGGGGCGTGACCAAGGTACAGACCAGAGCCAAAAAAGGTGGAGCCCCCATTGTGACGTCACAACGGGTGATTTTTTTAATTGTGAGATTTGCATAGGAAAGAGGTGTCAATGGACTTTGGGGTTCACTATGTCCATTTTACCTACTGAACTGTCGTTATTCAACTGTGACAAGGTAAATTCGGTTCTGCAATCAATGACACTTTTAACCAGGTTCAAGTCAGACAAAAGCTTTCACAGAACATCCTCCACCCTTTTTGTCAATGTTAAGAATAAGGCTCACCACGACTTTCTCTTCTCACAATACTTGGAGAGAGATATAATCAATTATCAAATTTCCACCGCTGGAGAACATTCACATTTGCGTACATGAAAGAGTATACTGAAATTCTTGTGTGTGTAACGTTTTATGATATGGTGCAGGCCTACATGCATGTATTTCCAACAGACAACATTTGCACATTAGGATAACTTATTTGTCTGCCTTTGCCTCAAACGAGCACTAATAAAACGTAGTAAAGCTGGGAATGTAGGATTTGGTTCAAGACATGCCACAAAGTCTCTCGCTAGCTTCCCACAGCTTCCTGGCAGCCTTGTCATCCTTGGCTTTGGCCTGGACTTCCTGGACTGAGCAGGAGGAGAAGTAGCGTCCAGACAGGCTCTCCAAGCCCTCCTGCAGGGCGCAGTGCAGGGTGGTCTGGGCACCAGACACCGCGTCCACAAAGAACAGAGCTGTGATTGGCGTCATCACACACTTCCACCAAAACCTAGCATAGCGCCCGATCTCTGTCTTGATTGCACCTGTGTGGATAAAAAAATGGTTTCAGGTAAGAAAAAAATAAGTGTACATTCTTGAAGAGACTTGGAAGAACTGGTTCTCTGTCAGCAGAGTGGATGCAACACTAACCTGGGTGAAGGCTGTAGCAGGTGACGTTGCTGCCCTGGAGTCTCACGGCTAGCTCGTGAGTGAACAGGATGTTACACAGTTTGCTGTGGCAGTACTTCTCAAACAAGTTCCAGTCTGAGTCTCCCAAGCCCAGGTCCTTGTGACTGTCTATGCAGCTGAAGTCAATACAGCCGAACTCATAACCTTTGGAGGCCACGGTGACCACTCTGCTCGGACCACTCTCCTTCAGCCGCTCCAGCAAGAGGAGGGTCAACAGGAAGTGACCCAGGTGGTTCACACCAAAGATCATCCCCACTCCATCCACAGTCTGACCACCATTCATCAACCCTGAGTTGAAAAATACTTTAATTTCTAAAATAAAGTATTGATGACGCATCCATGGCTTGTATGTGACAAAGTATAGTGACATCATGACACAGATGCTGCCCTATAGTCAAAAAATGTAATACATTACAGTTGAGATAGTTATATAGACTAACAGGGGCAACAACACTGCAGAGAAAATGTTTTCAGTAGTCATCATGCATCATGACATAATTACTGACACGTTTACCAGCATTGTTGATTAAAATGTCCAGTCTGGGCTCAGATTTAAGGAAGTTCTCAGCGAAGGATCTCACTGACTGCATGCTTCCAAGATCCAGCGGCATGAAGACCACCTCCCTGTTCCCCGTCTCCTGCAGAACATTCACATACACATTCTATGATTATGGATTTATAGCTGATGCTTTCATCCTACGCGATGCACAGGGGAAATTTCAGATTCAGAATAGTTTTTTATTGCCATGTAAGTTAACACAAACACAGAATTTACAGTGGCGGGAAGGTGCATACAATGAACATATACGGATCTTTTTTTTTTTTTTTTAGAAAAAGCAGAATGCATAAATACAATTTAAAAGTATAATACTAAAGAGCTAAACATGTCCTTTGAACCTGAGACCTGTTGTCTGCAGTGGATTGCTCTACCACTAAGCTTTTCCCATCCCATATGATAGTTGAATTTGTTAGTTATTTTCATACAGTCTTCTATGGTATAGTGCGCCCCCCTCCGGATATACCACAAAATAATATTTTTTGTTATGTAACAAATGTGTCCATAAGCCTACCTTGACAATGTCGAGAATGGCTTCTTCTGCCCTCCGCTTGTCTCGGCAGGCCAGGATAACCCTGCCCCCTCTCCTTGCCAGGTCTAACGCGGTTGTTTTACCAATGCCAGTGTTGGCGCCTAGAAAATAATATTCGAGTTTGACTTCGGTCCTGTTTTTATCACCAAGTGTTTTTACAGTCAACCACACCACTGTTAATCGCTATGCAAAGCATGATAAACAGTTAAAGCAAAACTTACAGAACATGACGGAACCATACCTGTAACTATTACGACTTTCCCATGCAACTGCACATTACTTTTACATTTGGGTAGTTTCAGAACCATTAAATGCAGTAATAAGTAAGCCGCGACTATTCCAGCCGCAATAACTAGCAGTGTAAACATGGTTGCCTAGGAATTCTACTTGGATAAACAATTACGTTGAAATAAGGAAAACGGCAGAGAACTACACCCTTATAGAGACTTCCCTTATCTGAACTTATTCACAGCTGCCTACACCAATGAAACATCGAGATGCAATCTGATCAGAAAGGGGCGATGACCATGTTTCGCAACAGTCCAATAGGCTGTTACTAATAGGCAAGTCAGTATCGCCACCATGTGGTTCTAATACTCGCTACTGTTCAGAGTACACACGTACAGATTCAAACTCATACACCAACAATGACCACGCGACATGTTCTTTGAAGCTTCTTAAAAATATTTGTATTATTTACATTTTTAAGACCGAAAAGGGGAAACATTGTTGAGGTTGCTTTATATTTACATAGCAAGTGAAAATGTTCAGATGAACTTCTCTAAAACACAGTATTTACAATGTAGACTACAGTATTGAAAAACACAACAAATACTTTTCAAGAGTACTGCACAAATTTCACAAGAAGCATAGTACAGATTCAAATGTCAAAACGACCAAAGGACCTTCACAGGTCTGGTCAAACAGAATCCTATGCTGTCCATCATGGGTGTAGTTGAAAAAGGGATTATTTACCATGTACATAATTATATTAGTTTATAAAACATAGGAACATGAATGTGTGCATGTTTCATTATAGAGCTACCTGCAATGGTAACAAAAACATCTGAACACAATTACATTGTCTTTATACAGTACACAAACTAAAATGGCCAGGAGAAATAAAGTAAATTTTCTGAACAGAATGAGCATGTTTCTGCTATTATTACTGGCACAGTAGAGAACAAGTTACTCACATCATGACTGTCTAGTGGGGTTGTTGCTCCAGTGAAGTCATCTTGATTCCCACAGAGAATCCCTTTTAAATGCCAATTTAAATATATTTCAGAAAGATGAACATTTACAAAGAGGAAAAATAAAAAATTCAATGTGCAACTTGCCCACAAAATCTGAGCATGAAAAATACTTCATATCAGCAAAATGTTTGAACATTTAACAAAATAAAAAATACTTTAGGACTTCTACCAGGACTGGCAGTGGGGGTGGGGGCAGGGTTAGGGTGAAACACGGGCCCTTGATAGAGCAGGGCGGGGTGCTTGGCAGAGCCCTCTGTCTGGACTGGGGTGGAGGCTGGGGTGGAGGCTGGGGTGGAGGCTGGGGTGGAGGCTGGCTAGAGCAGCCTGGTTCTCCTCCTTGGGCGGCAGGCAGGCGAACTCTGTGACGCTGAAGAGGAACTGCATGCAGCCCATCTTGATGAGGCTGCCGTGGTGGAGCAGGGCTGTGCCCTCCCAGCCCGCCCCCGCGCCACCCCAGCCCGCCCCCGTGCCCCCCACCATGCTGCAACTGCTGGACCTGCAGTCACACAGGGCCTCCACAGCCTCTCCCGGGCCCTGGCTCATCACTGTGGCCTCCACAGCCTCTCCCGTGGCCCCCCCCTGCTGTTCCCTCCTCCTGCAGCGCTCTGCGGATGCAAACAGAGACCTTTACCACACGTTACCTTAATGTAAACCTGAGGACTGACCGTCCAGGTGGTCTCTGCCTGCAGCCGGACACTCACTGATGATGCTCTGGACCTTGGCCACCAGGCTGCTGGAGGGGCTGGGCTGGATCTTCTCTGAGAAGTCGCAGGAGTAGAGAACGTTGTCCACCGTGGTGCCGTGCTCACTGTAGTTCAGCAGCTCATACTGCTTGGTGTTCTGCTCCACACACACACGCGCACACACACAAACTTGAAGATTTCATGTAGCTTTCTCCGCAAGTCAAATATAAATGAATGCTGAGCGATAAAACCAGCGATGGTAAAACCTTGACATCTTTTCTACATGTGTGTGTGGTGCATGCCATCCTGCTTACCTCATCATAGAAGATACAAGCATGTTTTCCTGACAAGTAATTACAGTGGCCATAGTTGGTGAGGCACACATCCATATCAGCACCTGCCAGACACAGCAGTCAGACTACAGCAGGAGAGGAGCTCTAGGAGAGACAGTCAGCACAGACACACACTCTGGTTCCTCCTGATCTGGACCAGTTTGCACATCTGTCCTTTCATGACTTAATATGACTGTATATATTTATGACTGTATATATTTATGACTATATATGAACCTTTGTACCTTCTAGTTTCACTCAGAGCTGTGGGTTATCTAAGGCAGGGCCTCAAGGCTGCCCAGCGCACCTGGTGTGTTAGGGGTTACCTGACCCTGCCCAGAGACACCTGCTGTGATCTGTGTTAGGGTAACCCTGCTGTGATCTGTGTTAGGGTAACCCTGCTGTGATCTGTGTTAGGGTAACCTGCTGTGATCTGTGTTAGGGTAACCTGCTGTGATCTGTGTTAGGGTAACCTGCTGTGATCTGTGTTAGGGTAACCTGCTGTGATCTGTGTTAGGGTAACCTGCTGTGATCTGTGTTAGGGTAACCTGCTGTGATCTGTGTTAGGGTAACCTGCTGTGATCTGTGTTAGGGTAACCCTGCTGTGATCTGTGTTAGGGTAACCCTGCTGTGATCTGTGTTAGGGTAACCTGCTGTGATCTGTGTTAGGGTAACCTGCTGTGATCTGTGTTAGGGTAACCTGCTGTGATCTGTGTTAGGGTAACCTGCTGTGATCTGTGTTAGGGTAACCTGCTGTGATCTGTGTTAGGGTAACCTGCTGTGATCTGTGTTAGGGTAACCCTGCTGTGATCTGTGTTAGGGTAACCTGCTGTGATCTGTGTTAGGGTAACCCTGCTGTGATCTGTGTTAGGGTAACCTGCTGTGATCTGTGTTAGGGTAACCTGCTGTGATCTGTGTTAGGGTAACCTGCTGTGATCTGTGTTAGGGTAACATGCTGTGATCTGTGTTAGGGTAACCTGCTGTGATCTGTGTTAGGGTAACCCTGCTGTGATCTGTGTTAGGGTAACCTGCTGTGATCTGTGTTAGGGTAACCTGCTGTGATCTGTGTTAGGGTAACCTGCTGTGATCTGTGTTAGGGTAACCTGCTGTGATCTGTGTTAGGGTAACCCTGCTGTGATCTGTGTACATCACCAGTAACAAACCCAGAGCTGTGTGTGTTTTCTCACCAGTTCCCATGTGCAGGGTCCTGTAGCACATGTTGACCGCACTTCCTGTTCCTGCTAGAGGGTAGAACACAGCCCTGGCCTGGATGGCCTTGTGTGCTGAGAGGAAAAACGCCACAAAACAGATCGACAATATGAGATAAATAACTGATGAAAAGCTCAACACCACCAGTAGACACATGATGTCCTGGTAAGGCAGGTAAGGGAGATGAGGGATGGGAGGGTGAGGGAGGGATGGGAGGGTGAGGGAGGGATGGGAGGTGAGATGGTGGGGAGGTGAGGGAGGGATGGGAGGGTGAGGGAGGGATGGGAGGGGGAGGGAGGGATGGGAGGGTGAGGGAGGGATGGGAGGGTGAGGGAGGGATGGGAGGTGAGGGAGGGATGGGAGGGTGAGGGAGGGATGGGAGGTGAGGGAGGTGAGATGGTGGGGAGGTGAGGGATGTGAGGTGAGGGAGGGACCCTCTGACCTTCAGACTGCTGCTCCTGTGTCTGGGCGGGCTGGCTGGTGCTGATGTAGTTGCTCTGAGGAGACCAGGCTCTGGGCTCAAACAGCTGCTGGACCCGCTGCCAGGCCAGCAGGCGGATGAACTTCTCATCCAAGTTCCCCATCTGGATCTCTGGGAGGAGCAGGGGATGACAGCATCAAGACATCAGGCTCATGTTTATTTGACAGAGTGACAGGAGAGAGGAAGGGGGGGGGGGGGTTGACATGCAGGAAATGGCCCAGGCTGGAATCAAACCTGGGACCCTGTGTTTCAGCCAGAATAGTGAGGGTTCCATCAGTGATCCACTGGTCAGGCTCACCTCCATTCCCATCTGTGACAGCCTTCAGGCAGCTGGACAGGTCCCCCAGGGAGAGGGGCTGTGGCCCAGGGGGCTGGGGCCCAGGGGGCAGGGGGGCCCTCCCGGAGAGCTCTGCCACATCCACACCCATCTTTCCATCTGCAGACAAACGCAAACACACAACCCTGCTTACTAGATGCCTCCATCCACACAGCAGCTAGAAACAGGGCCCCCTCTCCCTGCAGGCCTACCTGAGCCCAGCTTGGTGCTCCCAGTCTGGGCAGGGGCCTTGAGAGGATCTGGGGGGTGGGGAGTCCGGGTGTCTGGTCTGATGGAGGCAGGTCCTAAACAAGGTCTGGGCGGGGCCTCAGTCTTAACCACGGCCAGGTGGTTGGGTAACGCGGGGCTGGGATGCTGGGGGCTGGGGGACTGGGTGGAGGCCGGGGGGGACTGGGTGGAGGCTGGAGGGAATTCGGCCTCGGGACTCCCGTTGGCCTGCTGGTCCACGGGGCCGTTACTGGGACATGAGCTGAGTTTCAGCCCCGCAGGGGACACCAGGGCTGGGGCCCCCTGGGGGCCGGGGGCCCCCTGGGGGCCGGGGGCTGTCCTGTCAGAGCTACACTCAGCCCCGCACTCCCCCGCTGGGACGCTAGGTTTGACATCAGCCTCCCACTGTGAGGACTTGTGCCTGGCTGAGAGGTGCTGCATGATGCTGCACTGCAGGGTGATGACGCCTCGCAGCCACTGGGGGGAGAAAACACTCGTTAGAGGCAGGACTAGAGGTAAACACTCGTTACGGGCAGGACTAGAGGGAAACACTCGTTACGGGCAGGACTAGAGGGAAACACTCGTTACGGGCAGGACTAGAGGTAAACACTCGTTACGGGCAGCACTAGAGGTAAACACTCGTTACGGGCAGGACTAGAGGGAAACACTCGTTACGGGCAGCACTAGAGGTAAACACTCGTTACGGGCAGGACTAGAGGTAAACACTCGTTACGGGCAGGACTAGAGGTAAACACTCGTTACGGGCAGGACTAGCAGGGTCAAGACAGGACATGGTGTGGTGCATGTCTGTGTATATGTGGGGGAAGTTCTGTGTGTGTGTGTGTGTGTGTGGGGGGGGGGGGTTGGAAGTTTACCTCCTGCTGCTCCTCGTTGCTGGTGAAGGGCTGGAGCCGCTGGGAGGCGGGCGGGGAGGGGGAGGCCTCTGGGACACCAGTGCAGATGAGCTCTCCGTGGCGGATCCCAGCGGGGGGGATCATGACAGGGGGAGACCTGTACTGGGACTTGATGGAGTCAGGTACCTGGCAGGGGACACACAGGGCAGTTACCACACCTGACCATCAACACAGCCTCACTACAGGCCTGCAACACAGCCTCACTACAGCCCTGCAGGTGAGTGTTCTCAAGGGCGCCTCACTTTAAGCGTTTTCTTCAGGTGGGCGTGGCCTCCCCTGCGGACAGGAGGATGCAGGCGGTGGACCCTCTGCAGGAAGTCCACCTTGACAGCATGCTGGGACATCCTGTCCTGGAACTGGTCAAACAGCTGACAGCGACTGCTCAGAGTGAGGCTCCTCTGCTTCAGCTATCAGGGAGAGGGGGGAGAGGGTGTATGTAAGTAGAGGCATTCAGGAGGACAGCAGGTACATCTCCAGTAGGTAGATCAGGTGTGTGTGTTTGTGTGTGACCAGGTGTGTCTCACCACCAGGTGCTCTATGTGGTTGGGGCACATCCACTTCCCCACAGGCATGGCTGTGAGCGGGGGCTCCAAGCAGTCCATGTGGAACAGCAGGGGACAGTAGTCACACTGGATCAACGGAGCCAGCCTGCAGCTCCTGCAACACACACAGGGGGCAGCAGAGAGAACATCAACATCCACAGATATCCTGAAGTATTCACGGTATGTTCTAGAACCACACGTTCTTGTCTGTTTGTATATGACTGTCCCAAACGCGGTGCAGAGTGAGGGAAGGAGAGGGAGCTGGGGTCCGCTAGGGGCTCTGCCACAGCCCAGAGAGGAACAGCCAGCCATGCACAATGATACAACATGCTGAGCAGATGGTTTGAATTCCAGTTTCTCTCGCCATGCGCTTCAGTGTTCTGTGGTGTTCCTAACATAGCTGAGGTGCTGGTACCAGCCAGCACACACATTCGACAAGGCACACTGCCACTTCAACAGTGTTTTGGTGGTTCTAAAGAGCCCAGTGCACTCTGATACAGAACGATAGTGTTTTGGTTGTTCTAAAGTAGAGCCCGACTGATATGTCGGCGGGCCGATATAATCGGCCGATATAATCGGCCGATATTAGGCATTTACCAAACTATCGGTATCAGCATTTTTAATGGCGGATAAATTAATATTAATGTAAAAAAAAAAAACATATATATATATATATATATTTTCTTTTTTATTGTGTTTTTGTTCAAAGGACATTAAGTTTCATATATTAAGTTTGTATTTTTATACATTTTATTTATCAGAACTTTTAATATATTCTGATGTTCCTCTGTTCTGATGTGACAACAAAACAAACAAGTTTATTTTTAAAATGCATTATCATATTATTTTAGTGAGGAAATAATAAGTTAGATGGCTGAGTGGTTAAGGAATCGGGCTATTAATCAGAAGGTTGCCGGTTCGATTCCCGGCAGTGTAAAATGACGTTGTGTCCTTGGGCAAGGCACGTCACCCTACTTGCCTCTGGGAATGTCCCTTTACTTAATGTAAGTCGCTCTGGATAAGAACGTCTGCTAAAAATGATTTTAAAAATTAAACATTATATCGGCCTATATCGGAATATCGGATTTTTAAATCACCAAATATTTGTATCGGTATCGGCCTTAAAAATCCTATATCCTATATAGCCCAGTCCACTCTGATACAGAACGACAGGCCAGGCAGGCAGCGTTTGAAGGTACTGAACTGTTGCACCAAAACCAAAATGGTGTTTTAACAGTTAAATCATTTACTTTTACATTTCCTTTGGACAAATACGTGCGCGGAACAGAGGACGCCTCCAAGACAGTGTGAGGGGACAGCTGGTGCCCATCTGATGCTGTTCTGGAGGAGATGACAGCCCTGTCTGCCTGATGCTGTTCTGGAGGAGAGATGACAGCCCTGTCTGCCTGATGCTGCCTCTGGAGGAGAGATGACAGCCCTGTCTGCCTGATGCTGCCTCTGGAGGAGAGATGACAGCCCTGTCTGCCTGATGCTGCCTCTGGAGGAGAGATGACAGCCCTGTCTGCCTGATGCTGCCTCTGGAGGAGAGATGACAGCCCTGTCTGCCTGACGCTGCCTCTGGAGGAGAGATGACAGCCCTGTCTGCCTGATGCTGCCTCTGGAGGAGATTTGACAGCCCTGTGTGCCTGATGCTGCCTCTCACCCCTGCTCCCTGCCTCTGCTCAGCAAACACTGCTACGCTCCAAACAACTACCACTTCTCTTCCAAAGGTGTGTAGTCCTACATGGGTCTTCCCTGATTGCTTTCATGAATACTTTCCTTGTCAGAAATAATGGCTCGTCATTCAAAGGAATAAACGGGGATTGTGTCTTTCAAACTAAACCGTGCAATTATCCCCCACAAATAACTTCACATGCTTTGAAAGAGCATAGATCTGCATGTAATTGGACTATCTACCATCTAGGTTTGCTCCTTTTGGCACACGAAAGTAATGCAATTCCATTCTTGTTAAACGATGAGTAACAAAATAATGTTTATTTAGGACAAATGGTTTCCCACTCATTCACAAGAGAACAGTGTTATTGAGCGTGTGCCTGCTGTCTGCTCCTTCCTGGTGGGGTAGCACACCTTCACGTACCTGCCACAGGGGTAGCACACCTTCACGTACCTGCCACAGGGGTAGCACACCTTCACGTACCTGCCACAGGGGTAGCACACCTTCACGGGCAGCGGCACCAGACCGCTGTGGTCACGTTCATGCTGAGGGCGTTTCATGTTCTTTCCCATCATCTCGTCTCTTCTCCTCCTCTTGCTGCTTCCTGGGGGTAGGAGAGAGCATGAGGAAGAAAACATCAGCAGAGATACTGTCTCAGTATGTTGTGTGAGCGAGCGCTGAGAGGAGCGTGTTTATAAGACGTACTGACGGATTCTCCCGTCGCTAATAGCAGCAGCCAATCAAGCTGAGGGGACCCCCCAGGTGAGGTGGGGCGTACCTGGGAGGGCTGTGGTGCAGGTGAGCTCATTGGGCAGCTGGAACTGTGTAGGGTTCCTCTCCATTGCTGCGGCGATCAGGAGGTCGAAGGGCCTTTTGAGGTGGGGGGTGGAGCTCTCCTGGTCGGAGCATACCGTTTCATCCTCCACGTCCAGCATGTCCTCATCCATGTCGTTCTGCTCGGAGGGCGTGGGCGTGTCGGTGGAGGCTGTGGAGGTGGGGGTGTTGGGCCGGCTCAGCGGCCTCCGCTCCAGAAGACGGACTTGGGCCACGGCCGCCCTCAGCCCCGGGCCCACGGCCGGGTCCAGACGCAGTGGCCCAGACGACACGTCCTGCTCGGACGCCGGAGACGGAGACTGTTTGGAGAGCTGCAAGCTGCTGCGCTCCAGCAAACCATTTATATGCTCCTTCTTAAGCTCACGCTTCTGGAGCAGGGAGGAAGAGGGGAGCAGGGAGGGGGGAGCAGGGAGAGGGGAGCAGGGAGAGGGGAGCAGGGAGAGGGGAGCAGGGAGAGGGGAGCAGGGAGAGGGGAGCAGAGAGGGGGGAGCAGAGAGGGGGGAGCAGAGAGGGGTAGCAGGGAGGGGGGAGCAGAGAGGGGGGAGCAGGGAGAGGGGAGCAGGGAGAGGGGAGCAGAGAGGGGGGAGCAGAGAGGGGGGAGCAGGGAGGGGGGAGCAGAGAGGGGGGAGCAGGGAGAGGGGAGCAGAGAGGGGGGAGCAGAGAGGGGGGAGCAGAGAGGGGGGAGCAGAGAGGGGGGAGCAGGGAGGGGGGAGCAGAGAGGGGGGAGCAGAGAGGGGGGAGCAGGGAGAGGGCAGCAGAGAGGGGGGAGCAGAGAGGGGGGAGCAGAGAGGGGGGAGCAGGGGACAGAGGGCAGACATAAAATGTACAGTCATTATTTCCTCCAACAGTGATCTCACTCCAGCAGACAGGACACAGAAACAAGCAGACTAAACTTCAGGGTAAAGGGAAGTTGACTAACCTTCCGACGCACGGAGCAGCGATGACACATCCAGTCCCCTGGGGGCAGCATCTCCTTGCTCAGAGGAGGATTACTGTTGGTTCACAACAAACAAGCTACGATCAGCTAAACTAATCAACTCTGAGTTAGGAACAGCAACACTGCAGTGATGAAGAAAGTTAACTTGACAAGAGAAGTCTAAGTTAAGAAGTTTGTCATTAAAAAGGCCTGATAAACAGGCATCTGCTGGAGCATGTGGTGTACAGCAGACAACACACAACTCTCAGCTTTTACAGCAAAACAAGGATTTTTACAGCCAAGAGCGCCGACCAAACATGAGGCTGAAAGATTACTTTTCAAGAGCCCTTCAAAAGATGTTCAGCAGCAGTATGCTGTTAACTCTCTGCACTCAGGTTAAAGCGACTGAGAATGTTTGGACCCCTGGCTGATTGAAGCCAGGTGCGCACAGATGAAGAGAGTCTGCGGGCAGAGAGCCAGAGGTTGGGCCACATCAGGCTGCTGGTCCCAAAACCAACATGGGGATCCACAAGCAACCAAGATACAGGCAGTCCCAGATACAGGCGGTCCCCAACCAAACTGAATAAACTGCACATCCACATTCTTTCTATACAAAAAATCCTATATAACTTAAAGGCGCTGGTATATCCAGTCCAGTCAGCAGAGCCCTGGAGACCAGCAGAGCCCTGGAGACCAGCAGAGCCCTGGAGACCAGCAGAGCCGTGGAGACCAGCAGAGCCCTGGAGACCAGCAGAGCCCTGGAGACAGGGTTCCCAGGTCTACACACATGGTGAAACATCCATCCCACAACATGCTATCACAACAACATTACTAACTGCAGTCACATCATAACAGGTCTTTGCATGTTGTTAGCTGATCAACATTCCCTTTTCCGTCCACTGCACAACATTCATTCAGCTGCCAGTTAGTTATGATATATAGAGATATGCCTGCAGTGTAAATCATGTACATAATGACCAGACAGACACAGGTAATTTTTCCAGAATGCCTGCTCTGTAATCGCACAGTCTTAATGAACCCTGGCTCAACACCAAAAGCAGTTGATCCAGCATCTTCCTCAGTACACTACTGTTGCTCCTAAATGAAGTATTCCCGTCATGGCAATAGACCGAGTTACAGGCAGCATGGTTTCACGAGCTAGCTGCAGCTTCCCTCACAGAACAGTGAACTGCCTGGCAACTAGAGGCATAACAGCAACACACATGGCACATAGCAACACGCACTACACACACAAACTGCTCTCTGATACTTTTAAACAACTGCTGAGGTTTACTCGTTCTCAGATGAGTCAACTCATTCCTTCGTGCTTCTGACTTTTAAGACTGTACCAGTGTAACTTAGCACGTAGTCAGTGAGCTAGCTAGGTGTGTCGGTCGTTTACCAGCACTGTAAGTGAAATGCAGCGGGACAGTGATCACAGCACAGCAGGTCGCCTCCTTCACGGCAACTGTCACAGGTGTCGTGGTTTGTGGCTCTCCCGGTCCTCCGAGCATTTTTGTCCGGTTTACGACTCCTCTTTTCGCCGTCTTCAGACTTGGGAGGTGCAAGCAAAGCTTGGATTTGCTGCATGTCAGAGAAAAACAGTATCGTTATTAAAGATAGCGGGAGTCTTGGAAGAGATGTCTTTTAGAGTCAATGCATTCAGCAGACCTTCTACTGGTGTTTTCAATAAAAACTAGCAAAGTATGGTAGTGATGATCGTTACCAAAGGAAGGTTTCTTACCTGCATAAGCCCCCCAGAGGTGTCGAGATCGTAGACAATCGTTGGGGTCTCCATTTTATCCCACATTCAAAAAGCCTCTGTGAGCAAGCTACTAGCTCCCCCGTTAGATACCGAACAAATCCTTCCAAACTACCACTCGAAATTCGGCACTGTCAACGATTAATTCCAACAACGAAGTCCCCCCAAAACATTTGCGATACGTTCGTAGTTTGTTAGAAGGGTTTACTAGCTTGCAAATCGACTGTTTCTCAGGCCCGTACGATACAGCAGCAAGAAACCGTTAGCTATAAAGCTAACTGGATAGCCTACTAGCTAGATTCAGTGCCTTATTTCCAGTTCAAAGACGAATAGTCCTTTCTTCTTTAAGTCCTCGATTTAAAATCCTTCTTTTATACTGTATATATCATTCCACGCTGCCCAAGTCGTACAATAGAGAATGACAAAAGTGTTGTATTGCTGGTAAATCAAACAGATTGTATTGTAGGATATTTAATGTTTGTCCCTTCAAGGCCTAGCAGTAGCCTTTCTCTAGCTAGCTAGCTAGCTAAAGCTGGTGCCTCGTACGCGTCTCGAATGATTATTGTAGCTAGCCAGCAACTAGCTAGCTGGCTAGCTAGCTAACGTCAGACGCATATCTGTTTCCTCCCATTATTGAACAATGTGATAATAATATTCTCTATCTATGCAAAATCGCGTACCTGTCATGAATTCTCTCAATCCTGGAACCCTACTGTAATATTCCACCACAAAGCAGCGTCTAACTGCAGGTTGCAGCTGGTTGTTTTGAAGCGGCGCTAGCCCTTCTAGCTGAGCATCTCTGTCCTGCTGGATCCAGACTCTCCATGGAGCTCGCGCACATTTGCGTAGAACGTCGTTTGAGCATGCGCTGTGGCGCGGGGCTCGGCTTTGTCGCGAGATGCTGAATGGAAAACGCGTTGACTAGGCGCGAGGGAGGTGGGGGCGTTCCACCAGAGAGATTATCTGATCATCCTCGGAGATAAAGCCTGTGGTTTCACTCATTTTGATGAGGATGTCGACTGTTATATTTACAAACTCGTCACATAATCCAGTGTTATTCAGTCCTTGATACCTTTTTATGGATGTCTAGTCTTAAATGTTGATGGCCGTGATTGGGGGCGGGAATCGCAGCCCTTAGGCTATCCCAGAAAAATACTAAATTATTGTAAGAAGATGGTAAATTTAACAACAAAGACTGTAAATGCACTTGGCCGTTTGTAAATATATCAATTGTCGAAACACAAACACAATGACAAATAGATTTCTTGCAAACTTTATTTTGAATTTAATTTGATTTACTCATTTTGCTGTCCAATCCCCCGAACAAAGAAACGGGTAACAAAGCTACTGTTAGGGACATTTTGAATGCACATCATAATCGTAGGACAGTGACAGTTCGACAGTAACAAAATATTCACACCCACAGTACAACTTGATTTGAATTTACAATTGCTGGGCAGTCATGACTAGCATAGCCTAGTCAGACTGTATAGCCCTACAATGTAAAGGAAAATAACACTAATAATAATAATACTTGACGTAACATTAGCTAAAAAAAACAAAGAACAAAAGAAAAACAAGCATGTCTATAACGAGTACGTTTTATAATCTGACGTCAACAAAGTTGCAAAATGTTTACTCATAAATTGTTGCAAATCACAACCACTTATGTCAAGTGCAGATGCAGGGGCGTCGTTAGACCCTTTTTACTGGCCTAGTAGGATAAATCTGCTGTGCCCCAGTAAAATCTAAAGTTTGAGATTTACTTCATTAGTCAGTGCATTCATTTAGATTGACAATCCCGGAAAAAATAAACGCAGTATCCCAATCAACGCTTGTAAAATCAAAGCAGTTTAATCGAAAATACAAACCGATACACTCAGAACGTTAGCGCGCTCTTCTGAGCTTGCCAAATAGCCTCTGCAGTCAGACCGACACTACAAGTCAGAATTGAGGTAGGCCAAGAAAACATAAAAAAACTAAAGAAAGTTTCTAAATGATAGGCCTACCGATCATCTTATTTTGACTAAAACATAAAAACAATATTACATGAAGCAAAAAAAAACTGTATTTGCGCTCAAATGAATGCCTTTATGTCTAACAACGCCCCTGTGCAGATGTACATTTGTTGTGTGTGAAATAAAGTAAATTAGTTGTAGACATAAAGGTATCCAGTAGCCTTTAATCATGTTCAAATAACAATTCAGTCACTGAAAGTCTTCCCTTTTTCTACGATGAGGCAGATGTATCAAGCGTTCTAAGGAAGCCTTCACCAGGGGGATTTGACATCAGTTCATTGTGGGAATTGCACAAGTGGTCTTTCATGTTCGAGGGCCTAATACGGTGCTGTTTTTGGTGTATTCTGTGAGATAAAGAAACCAAAAGAAAATCTTTCTCTCCAAGACCATGAATTACGAATAAGGATAACATGAACTTCTCATGAATAACACTGTGTGGTCCCCAGAGTCGTTCATATACAACCTAGTTTGAGACAAGCGGTTTATGAACTAGTTGTAACGCTAGTGACAAGCGGTTATTTCAAATTCATTGAAATGCAAAGACATTGCTATTATTGGTGGAAATGTGAGGACAAAATATAAAATTGCTTTGGGACCTTGATTTAGATTAGTTTCAACAACCGGATAGTCACATTTTCAATCTTTAAACGTAAGTACATTCATTACTCTTATTTAACTTGAAAACTCGTAACTTCCTTCACCAGTCCAAGGCTCAAGAACAATAACAAGAACAGAGAAACAAGAAAGAAAGGCCATCCGCTGCTGTATAGGGCAGGTAAGGAAGACAAATAACAGATTCATCCCATGAACAGGAGGGAATGGAAAACAAACCAGCACAGAGTTATGGTGAGGGGTTGCAGTGCAGACATGATCCAAGAGTCAACACTTGAATGATCCTTGAATTTAGGACTCTAAAATGGGCACCTCTTAATCTGTATTATCCTGTCAAGACCAGACAAAAACAAAAACGAATGTATTAAGCTGAGTGCATACCTCATGACTTACAGGTCAACTTAATACTGCAAGGGTGATCCTTTAACCCTTCACTCATCATCCAAGTCTATTTACTGATGGAAACATGTCAATAACTTGATGAATGACACACTGAGGTGAATAACAAAACAGAAAATTACAATAACAAAAGATGTAATCTTTAAAATAAAATGTGCAACGAGTTAAATTGATTAACTCATACATTCAGTGTAACCCCACCACCACTACAACAACCACAATAATAACAATAATAATAATCCTAGTTGTTCTGAGCTGGTTTGGGGCGGCAGGCGAGGAGGACAGGCACACCCAGGGGGGCGGGGCGGGGCAGTTAAGGGGGACCGTAAGCATCAGAAGGACGCCTCGCCTCCCAGTTCTTCTGCTGCACAGCCAAGGAGGACAGAGAGTCATTAGTAATCACACAGCCTCTCTGTTTGCTGAGGGGAAGAGTAGGGCAGAGAGATGGGCACAGTGCGTGGAGGGCAGAGAGATGGGCACAGTGCGTGGAGGGCAGAGAGATGGGCACAGTGCGTGGAGGGCAGAGAGATGGGCACAGTGCGTGGAGGGCAGAGAGATGGGCACAGTGCGTGGAGGGCAGAGAGATGGGCACAGTGCGTGGAGGGCAGAGAGATGGGCACAGTGCGTGGAGGGCAGAGAGATGGGCACAGTGCGTGGAGGGCAGAGAGATGGGCACAGTGCGTGGAGGGCAGAGAGATGGACACAGTGCGTGGAGGGCAGAGAGATGGGCACAGTGCGTGGAGGGCAGAGAGATGGACACAGTGCGTGGAGGGCAGAGAGATGGGCACAGTGCGTGGAGGGCAGAGAGATGGGCACAGTGCGTGGAGGGCAGAGAGATGGGCACAGTGCGTGGAGGGCAGAGAGATGGGCACAGTGCGTGGAGGGCAGAGAGATGGGCACAGTGCGTGGAGGGCAGAGAGATGGGCATAGTGTGTGTCAAATCATGTATGACGTATGGAAGGATGCAATATATCAGATGGACACGTGACCAGAAGTTATATCGTTAAAATCTGCTAATCTTAAAGCCCCTAACATTGCATAGACCATTTCTAACAATTTACCTAAAGTGTAAGAATATGGTATGTGCCTTTTTTTATTTTATAAAAAAATCTAGTAACTACATAAATTTTTAAGTCTTACAAACATAAAATTGACTTGCCTTTCTTTCTGGATCAATTCAATAAATTTAATTCAATTTCATTGAAATAGTATCAGCCTGGTGAGACACAATGAATTACATATAGCAGCACTGAACAAAATATTTAACAACTATTAACACTATTCTTATTTTGTTCATTTTCTTGTTTCATGTTTATTTTTTTCAATTATCACTCTCCTTACACAGAATTAACATTGGTCTAACAGAAATGCGAACATGCTACATTTCTCATTACCTGTCCGTCATTCAATAAGTATACTACAGTTGTAGCAAAATCATTGTCTTGCTCATTCAAAACTGCAGTGTAGTTAGAATTGCATGTTCTAACTGTGCTGGCATCTCTAAAATCCTCACCAGACCCCAGTCTGGCTCAGGGGTGGGACATGCAAGGGGAATCCAGGGCCCTCTGGTGGTGAGACATGAGATGGCGGGTGAGCAGGCGTATGCAGGTGGATCAGGACAGCACTATGGTGTTGTGAGAGTCCACATCTTCTAGATGCATGACATCCGTACTTACTACAGTCTCATAGACAGGATTGTTAAAGTCGGACTCCTCTGTAATGTTGTCATATGGCGGCAGGGATGACGAGGGCATCCGAAGAGACTTCCCCTGTCTGACAGGAAGTAGACAGACAGCTGTTATAACCGCTTTCTGACACCTCTCCTAGTTATGAACATTCACACCTAATTCATGACTTAACGCATCCTTTAATGACCACATCTTCGACAGAACCATTGCAGATGTGAACGCTCACTGTGCAAAGTAGAGGTAGACCCCGAGAGCCACAACACACACGAGCGCCACCGGGGTCAGGACGGCCACAAGGATGGTGCTTCCTCCGGCGCCGTTGTCACCGCTGGTCACTGCAGCACATCAGACAGGAGGTGTCAGTCACGGTCAGGTGACCAGGACAACGTACCTGGCGGACGGAAGGTTCAGACTCACCATCCAGCCTCCGCTCGTTCACGTACTCTGTAGACGATGACACTGTGAAGGAAGCAACATTTATAATCAGCCCTAACCTCTCAGCGATCAGCGACTCTAACCTCTTAGCGATCAGCGACTCTAACCTCCCAGCGATCAGCGACTCTAACCTCCCAGCGATCAGCAACTCTAACCTCCCAGCGATCAGCGACTCTAACCTCCCAGCGATCAGCGACTCTAACCTCCCAGCGATCAGCGACTCTAACCTCCCAGCGATCAGCGACTCTAACCTCCCAGCTATCAGCGACTCTAACCTCCCAGCGATCAGCGACTCTAACCTCCCAGCGATCAGCGACTCTAACCTCCCAGCGATCAGCGACTCTAACCTCCCAGCGATCAGCGACTCTAACCTCCCAGCGATCAGCGACTCTAACCTCCCAGCGATCAGCGACTCTAACCTCTCAGCGATCAAAGTCGTTCCTTCTAGAAAGTTCTTATACAAGATTTAATGATCTGAATTACACACATCACAGAGCCCAGCTGAGCGTTCTACCCCTAACCCAGGTGAGTGGTATAACCCAGGTGAGTGGTATAACCCAGGTGAGGTTCCTCACCCCTGCAGGCAGGGGGGGCTGCGCTCCACTGGGAGGGGTGTCCAGGGACACAGCGGATGGAGGGCTCCCCCTGCAGCTGGTACCCGGGGCGGCAGGAGAAGGAGAGGCTCTCCCCCGCCTGGTAGAAGGCCTGCTCTGGGCTCTGGATGCTGGTGGAGGGAGCTCCCGGGTTCCTGCAGGGTTCATACCGCTCAGCTGCCAGGGAACACACGCACGCACACACACGCACGCACGCAACACACACACGCATGCACGCAACACACACACACATACACAGGAGGACTGTCAATATGTCACTGTGTTACTATGTGTGACAGAAGTGTCTTTATAACATGTGTGATCATAAATGTGAGAACACACCTCTCAAACACGACAGACTCACAGCGTTTAAGACAAGCTGCAGAGAGCGACATAGTTCTTAACCTGACAACCAGTCCAAATCCCAAGTCTCAGTTCCACCGTGTTATCATTTAGCAAAGACATTTTACAGCATCTATAATTACTTTGTATCAATGAGGAGACAGGCCTATCATTGTGCTGTTGGAACAGCAGGACAGCTCCTATTACATTAAGCCATATTGATTCTCCACCTGTTCTCCCCGGCTGAAAGAAAAACACTCAGGTTTAATTTCCACCCTTGAGCTCCTCCGATGCTAATTGGGTTTGCATGCTGTGTCATGCATCATGTAGTCCTCTATAGATCACACTCCAACGATCCCAGCCTCTGTCTGTGGGCGGGAGGCCTGGCAGGTATTCAATGCTGCTGGAGCCTTGGAGGGGATTAGAAAGAGCTGATAGCCCCAGGCAGGGCCTAGACATTCACCTCTACAACCCTCCTCCATCCAGGCAGGGCCTAGACATTCACCTCTACAACCCTCCTCCATCCAGGCAGGGCCTAGACATTCACCTCTACAACCCTCCTCCATCCAGGCAGGGCCTAGACATTCACCTCTACAACCCTCCTCCATCCAGGCAGGGCCTAGACATTCACCTCTACAACCCTCCTCCATCCAGGCAGGGCCTAGACATTCACCTCTACAACCCTCCTCCATCCAGGCAGGGCCTAGACATTCACCTCTACAACCCTCCTCCATCCAGGCAGGGCCTAGACATTCACCTCTACAACCCTCCTCCATCCAGGCAGGGCCTAGACATTCACCTCTACAACCCTCCTCCATCCAGGCAGGGCCTAGACATGCACCTCTACAACCCTCCTCCATCCAGGCAGGGCCTAGACATGCACCTCTACAACCGTCCTCCAGCCAACTAGCCTTAGGGCTGACCAGGGGCGTAGCCAGGACATTATTTCTGGGGGGGCAGTCTTTTATTTGGGGTGGCACTTGATTGTCAAAAACTACTATTTTAAAACTCACACACTGCATCACTCAGAGCAGCAGTTTTCTAACGGTATCCAGTGGTTAGCTACTAGTCTTCATTGAAGCGCTGTCAGAATGCAGGTACGTTGGTTACTGCAGGGTGGCCATTCTCTGACCAATGGTGGCCGTGGCCCCCCCCTGGCCACCACGTGGCTCCGCCCCTGGTCACCACGTGGCTCCGCCCCTGGCCACCACGTGGCTCCGCCCCTGGTCACCACGTGGCTCCGCCCCTGGCCACCACGTGGCTCCGCCCCTGGTCACCACGTGGCTCCGCCCCTGGCCACCACGTGGCTCCGCCCCTGGCCACCACGTGGCTCCGCCCCTGGTCACCACGTGGCTCCGCCCCTGGCCACCACGTGGCTCCGCCCCTGGGGCTGACACGGCCAGTCAGGAAGACAGCAGTGAATGGACTGGATAATTGTGACTGGCAATGGTTATTCTGCATGATGGAAAACACAATCCAAATGTTCATTTAGTGCATGTGTGTGTGTTTCTATGTGTGTGACAGCACAGACACACAGACTCCAGCACTTACGGACACACTTGGGCAGCCTCTCGCTCCACTTGGGGATGGCTGAGTCTCGGTTGTAGCAGGTGAGCAGGCCGGATCCAGACAGCATGTAGCCCTTGTTGCAGACGTACTGCACCGTGGAGCCTACCAGGAGGCGGGGCGGCACCACCCTGCGGCTGTGCTCCACCACGCCTGGGTCTGGACAGGACATCACTGGAGCACACACGCACACACACGGAGGGTGATCAGAGCCACACCCAGGCATACCCCTGACTGTGTGCTCATGGCAGGCCAGGTCTGGAACAGGAGTTTACACAGAACCTGACAGGACAGCTTCTGTGTAAACTGAGTGTCTGTAAATATGAGCTCATTTGTTGACAATAACACAAATAATTACTATAAAATTACTGAAATAAATAATTACAAAAAAAACTTGCAGTGTTCCCTTGGGAATTAATGAATATGTTTGTACATCTATCTACCTTTTAGAGGACTGTTGGATCACATGTAATGTTGTTTCCCACCTCTAGGTGGCAGTGGGACCGTTAGAGTGGCTCCTTATCAAGCAGACCCAGCTACACATACAAGACTGTAATTACAGTTTCCCCGGTGGCTTTATGATTGCTATTAATGTTCCGATTTCAAAAGCATCTGGTTAAATGTGCCGTGACTGTCTTTTAGTGTAGCGGTGAAACAGTGTGGTTTAGTAAATCGTTGTGGATGTGATGATAGCGTTTAGAGAGAGTTTGTATTTAGATATTGTATGATGAAAAGGGCTGTTGGACACACATACGCGTTTCCTTCCGCCCCAGCAGACGATGGCTTCACGTGCATTTTCACACAGTCAGCTGATCCCATGTGACACCCTGACAGCATTTAGCTCCAAGGGTGTTACAGGGCTTGTCATTCAGAGGCAGTGACCAGCAGGGAGTCATTTGAACAGCTGGGAGTCATTTAGAGGCAGTGAACAGCTGGGAGTCAAAGTCACTTTGACTGGAGTTCTACTACTGTATCTGTCCAGTGACTTTAACCCCTTGGTGCCCAGTCTAGCCCCATACCCACCACTACCTCCCAGAGACTCCCCCAGCTCACCCTTCTCACAGCTGGGCACATCTCCACTCCAGGTTAGGTCCCACTGGCACATGAGGATCTCGGCCCCGGACAGCAGGTAACCGGGGTAACACTGGTAGGTCACCACGGTGCCGTGGACCAGGTCAGGGTGGGAGGTGCTCTTCCAGCCGTTGGTGATCTCAGGAAGCTCTGAGCATGTGTCGTTCCTAGGCACCTCTGGGGGAGGGAGGGAGGGGGAGGGATGGAGAGGGAGTGGAGAGAGATGAGGTGGGAGATGGAGAGGGAGAGAAAGAAATGGATGGAGGGAGAGAGATGGAATGAGGGGGAGGGAACCAGATAGAGGTGGTGGAGGGGGGACAAAATCAGAATAAACGGGGCTGTTAGTCGTGGAGAACAAGTGTTTTCTGTGCTAACACACCACTTTAAAACATCGCCTCGCAATCTTCACCAGCCGTGGATGGATGGTGGCACACGGGTGGAAACAGTGGTCATGACGAACAGTGGAGATCTTGTGCTGCATTCTGCATGTGAATTAGCTCTGGGTGTTTAAAGAGAATGCCAGCAATTTGCAATGATTACAGGCTGCTCAGTGTGCCAGGGGGAGAGCGGAGCGTGGCAGGGCCCTGCCTCCTCTGCCCTCCCCCACGCTGCCTCCTCTGCCCTCCCCCACGCTGCCTCCTCTGCCCTCCCCCACGCTGCCTCCTCTGCCCTCCCCCACGCTGCCTCCTCTGCCCTCCCCCACGCTGCCTCCACTGCCCTCCTCCACGCTGCCTCCTCTGCCCTCCCCCACGCTGCCTCCTGCCTCCTCTGCCCTCCCCCACGCTGCCTCCTCTGCCCTCCTCCACGCTGCCTCCTCTGCCCTCCTCCACGCTGCCTCCTCTGCCCTCCTCCACGCTGCCTCCTCTGCCCTCCCCCACACTGCCTCCTCTGCCCTCCCCCACACTGCCTCCTGCCTCCTCTGCCCTCCCCCACACTGCCTCCTGCCTCCTCTGCCCTCCTCCACACTGCCTCCTCTGCCCTCCCCCACACTGCCTCCTCTGCCCTCCCCCACACTGCCTCCTGCCTCTTCTGCCCTCCCCCACACTGCCTCCTGCTCACATCGGGGGTACGGCACTCCACTACCATGGGGGACAGGGACAAAGCACACCAGATAATTGTGTCTCTGCGTTCAATGTTTTATAATCCACTGCACCTGTGCTGTTGCCGAGAGAGATGTTAGAGGAAGAGGAAGAGAGTGAGAAAGAGAGAGACAGACAAAAGATAAAGCCCTGTTTTTCATCTGGTCTCCTGCCAGCTTGTCTGTGAGGAAGAGATCTCTTGATGTCATTAATCTCTCTCTCTGGGAACAGCAGCTCTGCTTGGAGACCACAGTTCACTTCTGAGCAAGGGCAAACCACCTTCAGCTTTCCCTGAGTTGTTTTCTCGTCAACACAATTTCTCATAAAAAAGCTCACTTTTTAGTTGATTTCAATATTTCACGTTGAGTGGAGGACGCCCAGGATCATCATGTGTGCAAACGTTTTTACCAAAAAAGTGGAGGACAAATCCATTGTTGTAGCCGTAGATGTTGGTGGCGGGGTCGGACTGGAACTGGATGGTGACGTCAGCCATGGAGGTGTACAGCCGGAAGCGAGGCCTCGAGCCGCTGTACTGGCCCAGGATGTTGGCCGTGAGATCATCACCGTCGTAGAAGGTCAGCAGGTCATTCTTGCCCACATGAAGACTGCAAGAGACAGAAACAAGAAACACAAGTTCCTTCAGAGGCGGGAAGTAACCCAAAGTACAAATACTTTGTTACTGTACTTAAGTAGATTTCTCCGGTATCAGTACTTTACTTCACTATTTACTTAACTTCTATTTACAACTTTTTACTTTCACTCCTTAAATTCTTTACACAAATATCTGTACTTTCTCCTTCCTACATTTTAAAGCGAGTCTCGTTACTTTAGTTTTAATCTGTATTTGGTGGCATGATCAATATTATTTCTTTTGCGCGCCTTTCTTAATTTCCTGGCACAGCACACGCACAGCAAACGTAAGCTAGTCTACGAAGTTACCATGGAGCAAGGCAGAAAGCAACGAGAAAAAAAAGTTTGGGAAAAACTAGAAATGTTTTAGTGTCCTGGTATGTGGGATTTTTTTTTACAAAACTTTAAAAAAGGTAACAAATATTTTTAAAGGAAGTTTTTTTTTCAAAGGGTAGATTTTTTGGTTTTCAAAAGAAGTTTCTTTCTTTTTTTTGCATAATTGCTGAGGACTCTACTGTACTCTAATGTCCTCTGCTCTAGGCTTCTCTGTTCCCCTTCCTCCTCTCCTTCCACTTCACGTGTGGAAAAACCATTTGAAAGTAAAAAAAAAAGAAAAAAAAAAAAAAGGTTTTACATTTCCATTTAGCAGACACTCTTATCCAGAGCGACTTACAGTAAGTACAGGGACATTCCCCCGAGGCAAGTAGGGTGAAGTGCCTTGCCCAAGGACACAACGTCATTTGACACGGCCTGAATCAAAATAGCAACCTTCTGATTACTAGCCTGATTCTCTAACCACTCAGTCACCTGACTCCTGACTTAAAAAGAGTTTTAAAAAAAGTTTAAAGAAAAGTTTAAAAAAAGTTTTGAAAGGTTGAAAAAATGAAAGTGAAGGATGTGTGTACTTTCGCCATCTCTGTTCAGAACTGAAGAACCTCATCATTTATCAGCCACGCACCTTTCAGCCAAAGCAACTTTCTTTTTTTAAATCCAAATGCTCCACAACTGAGATATATTTACCTTCAATCAATAATTTCTGCTGAAGCACAAAACAGGGCAGATGGTAGATACATACTGAATCCACCAGCTAACTAATGTTTATTTAAAGTGTTTAGGAAATCGCAATTAGTTGCAGTTGACATCTTATTATGCTACCATCAAAACTGAAGTGAGTTTCTTTCACAGGAGAGCGAGGAGAAGACAAGCAGATCTCAGTGGGAAATCGAAATTCTGTTTACGTCGGGTGGATATGATGAGAAACACAAACTAAATAATTCAGAATTAATTTGATTCTACTCCGTCTTTCCTCTGTCTTCTCATGAATAAATACTTGAATATGTATTTGTGTGGGTATGATAAGGAACTCACAATTCCTCCCTCTGACAAGTTTTCCTGTTGTGGAAATAATCGGGTAATGAGATGCTGGTATACTGTAGGTGGAACCAGAGGAGATCCCTTCACCCTACAGCTCAACTGAATATTTACCCTCACAAGGCTAAAGCGTTCCATATTACCTTCACAAATAGAATATATATCAGCTATTAATGCCCCACTGCAGTGGTTGCTGTTGAATTAGCTTACAGTACCTTGTGTCTTTAAGACAGCAGTCCATGATGGAGTTCAGCTCTGCTGCCACTGGTTAACATCAGAATGCATTAACCTTTCCAGACAAAGATTTAAGAGTCGTTGCCCTCTTTTCCTGGGGCAAAAAGCAACGCCTGACCTTTACTCAAAGATTAAGGAGGAGGTGGGGGTGAGGGGGCTTAATGAGAGAATAAAGTTCTAGGTTTCAAGGGTGGAGATCTCTCCAGGCATGCCCCCCTGCACCTGGAGGCAGGTGTGAGTGGAGATCTCTCCAGGCATGCCCCCCTGCACCTGGAGGCAGGTGTGAGTGGAGATCTCTCCAGGCATGCCCCACTGCACCTGGACGCAGGTGTGAGTGGAGCTCGGCAGGCCAGCCTGTGAGTTGGAGAGCACTTAGGACACATAGAGGAGGGGGCCTAGTTCTCCCAGGGTAAGAGCCTTCCTTTTGTACCTCTCAATCAGCTGTCTCCTGCATTCAGACCCACATATATTCAGCATCCATGCTGCATTTACATGAGCGAGTGCACACGACTTCTGAGGATGGGAACCTGCAGGATTGACTTTTAAACGCTTGAACACCCACATCCATCTCCCCCTCCCTCCTTTCACACAGATTAATCCCCCTGGTTGATTGCCTGCTAGTCACATGTTTAATGTATCACCCTCAAGCCTCCCACTGGCTCGCCCACGCCCTCCTGATGAGGGCGTGGCCCCACACAGCACAGGCTCCTCTCTCCTTTAGTCTCACTCTTTCTCTCCTTTAGTCTATCTCTCACTCTTTCTCTCCTTTAGTCTATCTCTCACTCTTTCTCTCCTTTAGTCTATCTCTCACTCTTTCTCTCCTTTAGTCTATCTCTCACTCTTTCTCTCCTTTAGTCTATCTCTCACTCTTTCTCTCCTTTAGTCTATCTCTCACTCTTTCTCTCCTTTAGTCTATCTCTCACTCTTTCTCTCCTTTAGTCTATCTCTCACTCTTTCTCTCCTTTAGTCTATCTCACTCTTTCTCTCCTTGTCTATCTCTTTCGGTCTCATTCTCTCGCACTTTCTCCCTCGCTCTCTCTATGTCTCTCTCCCTTTATCCACCTCTCTCTACTTCTTTTTCTCTCATCTACCTGCTCTTCAAGAACCTCTCGAGGCTGAAGACCAACTCTTCATCTCTCCTCCCCTCGTCCTCGCTCTACACCAGCTGGCACGCGTGTACTTGAACAGTCCAGTCTGCTGCCTGGGCAGCTCTGACTGGGGAGGACAGGATGTAAACAGCCTAACATCAACAGAGAGAAAAATAGGGGATGAGAGAAGGAGAGTAAGGGTGAGCAAGAGAGACAGAGAGAGAGAAAAAGAGAGATAGAGAAAGAAAGAGAGAGAGAAAAAGAGAGAGAGGAAGAGAGAGAGCCCACAAATGGTGCAGTGTGCCAACCCAGTGTGCCCGTGGACAGATCTGAGCATAACCCTAACCCTAACCCTCCCAGCTCTCTTCCTGAATACAAACAAGGCAGGGCAAAGACAGAGATGTGAAGCAGGGGAGGTGAACCCTGACAAAGTAGTCCCTCTGGTCAGTGGGACAGGCACAGGAACAAATTAAACCTCCATCCTCTCAGAAAACCCTGAGGCGAAGTGCCCAGATCGCCCCAGTGGGATGAAGCAACCAGGTTGGAGATGACAGCTTGACAAGGATCCGTTGACTGATTGGGGTTCGAATCCACACATATCCCCCCAGGACAACAACACTTATATGACGTCTGTTTGTGATGTGATACTTGAGTCTATTGTGTGTATGTGTGTCTGTGAGTCTATGTGTGTGTGTGTGTGTATGTACTGGGAACAGAGCCCTGGCTGCTGTTGCTGGCACCACCGGCACAAACCGTATTACCCTCTCAGGTAACCCTGGCACACGCAGGAGCGGGAGAAGGGATGTGATGTCATGTGAGGATGTGTCAACATTGTGCTGAGATCAGCACCTGAAGCAAGCACAAAGAAAGACTGTGGTCATTTATACTGCCACGAACGCACACACACACACACACACACATCTTTTCTACAAGACACAGACACGGTCCTCTCCCTCCAGATGAAAAGGGGCACAGGTGTGTGTGACAGCAGACACCAACCGTACTAATGTTCCCCTCCCGTCTCTGAGAGGGAACAGCCAGGGAGAGGACCTTGGTGAGAGGGAGGGAAGAATTTACATAGAAAGTAATTACTACCACCTCCATCTCAGAGGGGCTGGAAAAACTTGACTCTGATTTGAATACTGGCACTCTGCCCAGGAGCATATTGGGTGGTCTGGATGGGAAGGAGAGGAGAGGGGATCTGGGGAGAGGGGGCCTGGGGAGAGGGGACCTGGGGAGAGGGGGAGAGGGGATCTGGGGAGAGGGGACCTGGGGAGAGGGGGAGAGGGGATCTGGGGAGAGGGGACCTGGGGAGAGGGGGAGAGGGGACCTGGGGAGAGGGGACCTGGGGAGAGGGGGAGAGGGGATCTGGGGAGAGGGGGCCTGGGGAGAGGGGATCTGGGGAGAGAGGACCTGGGGAGAGGGGGAGAGGGGACCTGGGGAGAGGGGACCTGGGGAGAGGGGGAGAGGGGACCTGGGGAGAGGGGACCTGGGGAGAGGGGGAGAGGGGACCTGGGGAGAGGGGATCTTGGGAGAGGGGATCTGGGGAGAGGGGGAGAGGGGACCTGGGGAGAGGGGACCTGGGGAGAGGGGGAGAGGGGACCTGGGGAGAGGGGACCTGGGGAGAGGGGGAGAGGGGACCTGGGGAGAGGGGATCTGGGGAGAGGGGATCTGGGGAGAGGGGGAGAGGGGACCTGGGGAGAGGGGACCTGGGGAGAGGGGGACCTGGGGAGAGGGGACCTGGGGAGAGGGGGAGAGGGGACCTGGGGAGAGGGGACCTGGGGAGAGGGGGCCTGGGGAGAGGGGGAGAGGGGACCTGGGGAGAGGGGACCTGGGGAGAGGGGGAGAGGGGACCTGGGGAGAGGGGACCTGGGGAGAGGGGGAGAGGGGACCTGGGGAGAGGGGACCTGGGGAGAGGGGGAGAGGGGACCTGGGGAGAGGGGACCTGGGGAGAGGGGGAGAGGGGACCTGGGGAGAGGGGACCTGGGGAGAGGGGGAGAGGGGACCTGGGGAGAGGGGGCCTGGGGAGAGGGGGCCTGGGGAGAGGGGACCTGGGGAGAGGGGATCTGGGGAGAGGGGGAGAGGGGACCTGGGGAGAGGGGGAGAGGGGACCTGGGGAGAGGGGACAGGGGGAGAGGGGCCCCTTCCTCTGGCTCATTTACAATCTTAATTAGAAAGTGTTTGAAAAAGTCTTTATTTCATGTATTTTTAAGGACCCGGCGTTCACTACCAACATCTAATTCCCGGAGCCTCCAGAAGAGGTCTCTGTGGAGGTAGACTGCCTCTCCCCCCTGCTCCTCCTCCTGCACCTCCCCTGCTCCTCCTCCTGCACCTCCCCCTCCCCCTGCTCCTCCTCCTGCACCTCCCCCTCCCCCTGCTCCTCTGCCCCTCCCCCTTCCCCTGCTCCTCCTCCTGCACCTCCCCCTCCCCCTGATTCTCCTCCTACACCTCCCCCTCCCCCTTCTCCTCCTCCTGCACCTCCCCCTCTGCCCCTCCCCTCTGATCATAGCACTGCGACGCACGCAGGCACGCAGCAAATCACCTGCACTAACCCTAACCCCCTCTGCCCAGTCACCCTGCATCACCTGCACTAACCCTAACCCCCTCTGCCCAGTCACCCTGCATCACCTGCACTAACCATAACCCCCTCTGCCCAGTCACCCTGCATCACCTGCACTAACCATAACCCCCTCTGCCCAGTCACAATCCATCTTAATGAGCACAGAGCCAGCCCTCCTGTTTGGCCTAAATTAATTAATCAGTCCTCATTATGTACACTGTTGCTCAGTAATTGCGAGTGCAGGCACAGTGCAGACACGGTGATGAATGATAACAGAGGAGTGAAAGCATTCTCATTAACAAGAAAAGTGTGTGCCCACCCTTCTAATGAGCCCTCTCCCACCAGCTAGCACTCACACACACACATGTAAACATACACACACTCATATACACACACATGCACAGTCACATAACATGTACACATACACACACACTCAGTGGGATCCCAGCTAAGACAGGAGCAGACTTCTTCCAGATGGAGTCCTGGGTGATGCTGAGGTCTGAGCAGATGGATGAGTCCTGGGTGATGCTGAGGTCTGGGCAGATGGATGAGTCCTGGGTGATGCTGAGGTCTGGGCAGATGGATGAGTCCCGGGTGATGCTGAGGTCTGGGCAGATGGATGAGTCCCGGGTGATGCTGAGGTCTGGGCAGATGGATGAGTCCTGGGTGATGCTGAGGTCTGGGCAGATGGATGAGTCCTGGGTGATGCTGAGGTCTGGGCAGATGGATGAGTCCTGGGTGATGCTGAGGTCTGGGCAGATGGATGAGTCCCGGGTGATGCTGAGGTCTGGGCAGATGGATGAGTCCCGGGTGATGCTGAGGTCTGGGCAGATGGATGAGTCCCGGGTGATGCTGAGGTCTGGGCAGATGTGGATGATTCTCGCTGCTCACCCTGGACCTGGCTCAGAGCAGCTGAACACACACCAAGCTTACAGCTAACCTCAAAGACTGTGCCAAAAAGGTTGTGCTGCACAGCATTCTAAACGAATCTGTACTAAACATAAGCTGTCAAAACCAAAGTTTCTCTCCATTTCCTGTTTGGCCTCAGGTGTATCAGGGGGTTCAGTCCTGATCTCTAAATCAAGCGCGGATAAGCTCTGTCTCCAAATAGAATATTTGGCATTTGGTTGTAACACCCGGCCCACAAGCCCCGGCCCACAAGCCCCGATGTGTGATGAAGGACGTGTCTGTCGCTGGCTCAGTCCTGATATCGTCCCTCCATCTGGACCTCTCCTCTGATGTGCCTGACTGATAATGTCCCATATGCCATTTGACAAATCACAGAGTTTGGGGCGGGAGTCTAGCTCTGCCTAGCAGGAGCATGCTGGGAGAGACTGACCCTGAGAGCTTCTCCATCTGCTAGAGAAGCAGACCTCTCCCACTCTCCCTCTCTCCCACTCTCCCTGTCTCCCACTCTCCCTCTCTCCCTCTTCTCCCCACTCTCCCTCTCTCCCACTCTCCCTCTCTCCCTCTCTCCCACTCTCTCCCTCTCTCCCACTCTCCCTCTCTCCCTCTCTCCCACTCTCCCACTCTCCCTCTCTCCCTCTCTCCTTCTCTCAGATGGAGTCATGCCCAGGAGATCCCTGGTCTCTAACTTCTAAACAACCTTCACCCACTTCACTTCATCAATACGTTTATTTACATCAAGTAAGAGGAAACGTTAAGTAAACAAGTTCAGAAATTCCACAACAGCAGGTCTGCTGCAGGCTGTCCTGACCTCCCGTACCTACACACTTTAGAGACTGTCCACCAGCAACACCACAATGTTACAAGGATCAGAACAGCAGGCCACCACCAAGTACAGTCATAATCTGCTGAGGACTACATACAGAACAGTGTAAAAGCCTAAGGCACAAATATATATCTTTTTTAAGTAAAGCAAAAATTCTTTATGAAAAAATGAAATGAAAAGTGTATTAACACTTTTGAGAGGTCTGGATAAGTGTGTGAGAGTGGTCTCACTAGCAGAGCATGTTCATCTGAAGCCCTGCTCTGAGACACACAGGGAGGGAAGGCTGGGGGTTACGGTTAATCTGGTCAGAGAGCATTCTAGACGCACTGCTGAATAATCAATGTACCAGGAGCAAGAGATCTCATCTCTATTGCCACCCTAATGCTCTCCCCTATCAGTGGCTCTGTTTTGTGACATTTGAACATGCTTTGTGACATGTGTTTGTGTATGTGTGCATGTGTGCGTGTATGTGTGCATGTGTGTTCATGGGAGGATATAACCCAACATGGGTAACTTGAGGGTTAGCTTGGTTAGCTGGGTTAGTTTGAGGGTTAGCTGGGTTCGCTTAAGGGTTTGCTGGGTTGGCTTGAGGGTTAACTGGGTTAGCTGGGTTAGCTTGAGGGTTAGCTGGGTTAGCTTGAGGGTTAGCTGGGTTAGCTTGAGGGTTAGCTGGGTTAGCTGGGTTAGATTGAGGGTTAGATGGGTTAGATTGAGGGTTAGCTGGGTTAGCTTGAGGGTTAGCTGGGTTAGCTGGGTTAGATTGAAGGTTAGATGGGTTAGATTGAGGGTTAGCTGGGTTAGCTGGGTTAGATTGAGGGTTAGATGGGTTAGCTTGAGGGTTATCTGGGTTAGCTCTGCCTGCAGACACTCACACTTGTATGTCCAGCAGGATCCTCTTGTCCTCCTCCACATGGACGCCCCAGATGCAGTCTTGGCCCCTGTCGTACGCCTCAGGCCAGTTAGGAGACAACACCACCCCGGCTGAATCCGTCATCTCCCCACTGCACACGGCTGGGACACACACACACACTTTTATATACACTGTATGTCAAATGTCAAAACCTGTTGCCAGATTTAGCCATAGATTCATAATCATTCATAATAATGATGTGAGGTTCATTTTATAGTGTGCTCAAAATTAAAACGTTCAAGTTTTGTTCCGACACAGCTTTTGTTTCTGGCTTCTGTTGTTTTTCAAAGACCAGCGGCCGTGAGTGAGGTTGTTTCTGTCCAGCAGAATACCACTCATGAGGATTTTTCACTGCTCTTTGAAAGTGGAAGCGGTTGAGAAAGACTGTTGACCATTTAAAAGCTGCTATTTAATGCTGGGAAGCACTGTTGCCCTGACCCTGAGGAGCAGAAATTAAATCTTTTCACTTCTGCCTTCGCAAGAATTTCTTTCAGTTCAATTCAATTGGATGTGTGGTGGCGATGAAGGAGCAAGGTATAAAGAGCAAAGATAAAGGACATAAAGGATGGAAGGATTCAAGGTCAGTGTTTTTGAAAGAGAGAAAGACAGAGAGAGACAGAGAGAGAGACAGAAAGAGAGAGGCAGGCTTCTGTAGAGCTTGAAAACGACCCTAAACCTAACCCAACCCATCTATTTGAACCAGATGTGTTTGAAGAGTGAACATCTACATCCTACAGGGCAGTGTGTCCCGGAGTGGTTAGGGTTAGGGTTAGAGAGAGGGTGGTTAGGGTTAAGGTTAGAGAGAGGGGGGATCAGGACCAAGGTGTAGAACCTCTGCTCTACAGAGATGAGAGATGTGGACCTACAGAGATGACAGAACTGGCCCCACCTCTGCAGGCTGGGTTAGGGTTAGGGAGAGAGAGATGTGGCCCCACCTCTGCAGGCTGGGTTAGGGTTAGGGTTAGGGAGAGAGAGATGTGGCCCCACCTCTGCAGGCTGGCTCGGTCTCGTTCCACTGGGGGTTCTGGACGTCGACACACTCGATGATGACGGAGCCCTGCTCCAGGGTGTAGCCCGGGTCGCACGCAAACTCCACCACGGCCCCCACCCCGAACCCCGGGTCACTGCTGCTGAAGTTACCGTACTTCACAAACGGGCTGTAGCACGTCCCTTTAGCGAACGCTGGAGGATGAAAACAAACCTGATTATTATTCATTTACATTTACATTTAGCAGACGCTCTTATCCAGAGCGACTTACAGTAAGTACAGGGACATTCTCCCCGAGGCAAGCAGGGTGAAGTGCCTTGCCCAAGGACACAACGTCATTTGGCACAGGCGGGGAATCGAACTAGCAACCTTCAGATTACTAGCCCTCTTCCCTAACCGCTCAGCCACCTGACTCCCCAGGACCTGACTTCAGGACGCATATCGACAATAGACACATTCGATTAGAGAAGCAGATAGATACTTTATTCATCTGCTCAGGTAAATTGCTGAAAGCTGCTGCAACATGCTTCCGCTAGTGCAACACCCAGAAATCGCATGTAGAATTCTAATATTATGAATATTTTTAAAGTTTAGTATTCAGTTTGGCCCATAGCTGTACTGTGGGTCCTAGACGTACCCTCGTATCTGACGGCCGCACCCGTGGAGGTGACAGTCCCGTCGGTGGTGAACTCCACGAACAGGTGTCGCCCAGAGCTGACCACGCCCTCGTTGGGAAGGTACTCCACCTCGTAGGAGTCGTACACTGGGGGGGAGTCGATGTTGTTCCCGTTCTTAATCAGCAGCCTGAAACACAGACAGGAACAGCAAAAACTGGATTTGATTTCCACTCTTCATGTTCAGCACTTGGAGGGGCAGTTGTTGTATGACTTGTGCTATATAAATAAAGTTTGCTTGAATGAAATGGAGCTCGGAGTTGACCGAGCCGGCTTGGCTCACTGCGCGCACACACACACACAACATGCACCCACACACACACACACACACACACACACACACACGCACACACACAACATGCACACACACACACACAACATGCACACACACACACACACACACAACATGCACACACACACACACAACATGCACCCACACACACACACAACATGCACACACACACACAACATGCACACACATACACACAACATGCACACACACACACACACACAACATGCACACACATTCAATGTAATAATTGGGTGTAATAACCCTGTGATATCGTTTCCAACTCCACAGCCAGCAGCTTCATTAAACAGTTTGTTACCACGGCCCTGAAACAGTGTCACCACGGCGCAAAAATGTCATTAAGTCTCTCCTCCCTCAGTCAGAAGGGCCCCTGTAGTCCCTCAATTACTTAGCATGGAGGGAGGTTACTAGTAATGAATTAAAATGACATAAAGCTGTTTCAATTCAGTCCCCCAATCACATAACGTCTGAGTGGCTGAGTAGCAGTGAGGATTAGGAGTCTAAAAGCAGGCCCGTCCTACCTGAGACTCTGTCATCTTATCCAGCTGACAAAAGATTAGCAGCTCATTAAAAAGATGCCTTGAAACCACAGCACAGCTCACACACACACTCACGCACCTACAACACCACACACACACTCACCTACAACACCACACACACACACTCACCTACAACACCACACACACACACACACTCACCTACAACATCACACACACTCACTCACCTACAACATCACACACACTCACTCACCTACAACACCTTGCACACACACACACACACACACACACACACACACACACACACACACACACACACACACACACACACACACACAGGGACACACAGGGACACACACACACAGGGCAACACACACAGACACACACACAGACACACACACACACACACACACACACAGACACACACACACACACACACACACAGACACACACACACACACACACACACACAGGGACACACAGGGACACACACACACACACAGCGACACACACACACACACACAGACACACACACACTCACCTGTCGTCGTCCTCGGCCAGAGCCACCTTCTCAAAGTGCACATGCAGTCTGTGGTCGGGCGGGGCCTCCAGCACCCAGTGACACGTCAAGTTGTTGCTGTAGTTGCCGGGGAAACCGGGGGAGACGATGCGTCCAAATGTGGCGTTCTTGATCATCCCTCCACAGGAAGCTGGAGGGATGAGAGCAGCAGGAGGAGAGCAGGAGGAGGAGGGCAGGAGGAGGAGAGCAGGAGGAGGAGGGCAGGAGGAGGAGAGCAGGAGGAGGAGGGCAGGAGGAGGAGGGCAGGAGGAGGAGAGCAGGAGGAGGAGGGCAGGAGGAGGAGGGCAGGAGGAGGAGGGCAGGAGGAGAAGAGCAGGAGGAGGAGAGCAGGAGGAGGAGAGCAGGAGGAGGAGGGCAGGAGGAGGAGGGCAGGAGGATGAGAGCAGGAGGAGGAGGGCAGGAGGAGGAGAGCAGGAGGAGGAGAGCAGGAGGAGGAGAGCAGGGTCGGGGGAACACAGAAGAGGAAGTGAAGGGGAGGTATTACAGCTTTTCTCTGCTGTTTGTAATCAGAGACTAACAGACATGGACCACTGGCTCCCCCAGTCCAACAATCTAACACAGGTCAGTGGACTCACTGTGAAAACCCATGTTGGGGCTCAGAACAAATAAAGTTTAATGAAAGGAAAACAAACATTATTATAGTCTTACAAAGGCAAGGGCCTTTGAAAGAGACTCATTGAGCGAAAAAGGTGGACTCCACAGAGCACATAAACAACTCCACATTCACTTTTACGTTAAAGTATGCAAATGATCAAGGATTTGATTTAGTCTGAAACCACTTGAATGGTTGGGACAAGATAGAGAATGTAAGGAGGCAGGGTAGAGGTTGTATAGACTATAGAGGGTTTCTAGGGGCTGATAGAGGCCAGATGGAGGCTGGGTTGGGGAGAGCGTGTCAGGGAGGGAGCAGGGCGTCTCTTACCCAGGCAGCGGGGCGCCCGGCCACTCCAGTATGGGCTGGTGGCGTTACGGCAGGACAGCACGGCCGCGCCCTGCAGCTGATACCCCGTCACACACTGGAAGTACGCCTCACCCCCCGCGTGCAGGTGACTCACTGATACATCCCCATTAGCTGGCTCTTTGGGGAAGGAACAACTCAGCTCAAACACTGGGGGAGAGAGAGAGGGAGAGAGGGGGAGACAGAGGGAGAGAGAGGAGGGAGGGAGAGAGTGAGTGAGAGAGGGAGAGAAAGGCAGAGAGTGAGTGAGAGACCGAGCATGAGTGAGAGAGAGACAGAGGGAAAGGAGGAGAGGGAGAGAGGGAGAGAGAGAGGGAGACAGAGGGAGAGAGACAGAGGGAGAGAGAGAGGGGGGAGACAGAGGGAGAGAGACAGAGCGAGAGAGAGAAGGAGGGAGACAGCGAGTGAGTGAGAGAGGGAGAGGCAGAGAGTGAGTGAGAGACAGAGAGTGAGTGAGAGACAGAGGGAGAGAGGAGGGGAGGGAGACAGAGGGAGAGACAGAGGGAGAGAGAGGAGACAGAGGGAGAGGGAGAGAGAGAGGGAGGGAGGGGGAGAGACAGAGGGAGAGAGACGGTGACACCCGAAAATCAAATAATTAGTTGATTTAATGACATCCTTATTCCCTCCACACTGTTCAGTATATGCAGTGACTGGGTCAAGCACTGAGGTTTCTAGTTCTCAACTTGGGCAGTAAATATTAAACTGCAGCTGTTACACATAATCACAGTTTAAAAGTACATCTGCAAATAGGCTGTGGCATGTTTGCTGTTGCTTATGAAGAATTGGTGTGCTGTGACTGTTCAAGCGAGCACTCTGGTCTTTCACGGTGCAGGGCAATTGTCAAAGAGCAGCGAGCCCAGAGCAGTAAGATGAATGTGTCAAAGAGCAGCGAGCCCAGAGCAGTGAGATGAATGTGTTTCAAGCAGCCCTGTGTCCCTATCCCTGCTTCCAGTGAAGCTACACGGGATGTATGGTAGCAATCATTAGCTACCCTGGATGATGGATTGAGCTAACCATGTTGGTAATGGGGGCTATAAAACAGACCTTTCTGCCTGTCTGAGTGAGGTCCACTCTACTCTCCCTAGTCCATGCTCACCAACGCTAGCGCAGGCGAAGGCACAATATCCGGATATCTTTCACTATAGCCACAACGCTTTTTCGTTCTAAAACAAAGTCTACATTTATCATATTAGCCAGTCGGAATCACTGCTAGGCCCGCAGCACCGGAGCCGGGAGTGAAGGTTTTTACTGCAGACCGCCCACTGCTCTGCGTGTTTTAGTCAAGTCATGAATATGATTTGGGGAACAGTGGGGGTGGAAGTGAGCTGCTGGGTTGTGTCAACAAGCAGGTGGAAACGTTTCACACAACACTCTCCGTCTCCAACTCCCTCCTGCCCGCTGTAGCTTTCAACCAGCGCAGGGTCTCTCCACCCACAAGCGCAGGGTCTCTCCACCCACAAGCGCAAGGGCGGAGGGGCGGGTTGATCTCGGCGGTTGCCACAGTGCCTGACGGGGTATGCAGTGATTGAACGCGGGAGCATTAGACTGTCGATACATAAAACAGTTAAGCATTTCAAAACCCATTCAGACGATATAATCACCACCTTTTAAATCCCTCTCTCCTGATGGCTGAATATGAAAATCGACTTTAAAGCGCGGCAGTTTTATAGTCTGCTGCCGCCGACATGAGGCATTAAGGGAAGAGTACACTTTAGAAGGTTTGATAGCAGTCCTCCTCCCTGGCTGACAGAAGACATTTGGATATTAGTGCTGAGTGCAGAGGAAGCTCGTGCCCAGCAATCCAACTTCGCTAGAGCCACCGACCCGGCGCGGCCATGAACGGAGAGCAGGGAGGCTTTTCACACACGTCGATGTTTTTTTTCTCTTGGCATCGGATGATTAGGCCTCTCACTTCACACTTGCGTGGTATGCCGAGCTCGTAGGAAATCATGTCGTTTCTTTAACGCACTACAAGTGGTTAGACGGCAGTGTTGCAGTGAGCATTTGCAGCAACAACAGCTGTGATTTATTACTGTACATCCTCGTAAACCAGTACATAAGTCTCCAGACTGTAATAAGGCTTTACATCACCATTGCACCTGGCTCAGTGTATCATCAACTGTTCAAGAGGAAAACAACACAGGTAAACAGTCACTCACGCAGAACCACATCGTGTCCACCTGCAACTGTAAAGAACACAGAACTAAGCATACATGTTTTGCTGCATATGTGGAGCGATGGGTGGATGGATGGACAGATATGGATTGATAGATAGATGGATATAGATGGATGGATATAGATGGATGGATATAGACTGAGGGCTGGATGGGCAGATGACTACTGTACCTGCCACAGTATTCTCTGTAACCTTTCATAAATGGTATTTTAAGGGCACTCTCGACGTGCTTTAGGAGAACATGTGAAAGCAGACGTGAGCTGTTTAAAAACCGGAACACAAACGTAAATGTCATCTTGTCGATATATTGAAACATGAGTCCCACTGGAGGCCCTGAAGCAGACTGGCTGCCTGACTTTGTTCTAATCAGATGAATCAGGTGATTCTTCCTAACGAAGCCGCTCCAAAGTAAATCAATGAGATGGCTCAGGGAGGCCTGTCGCCCGAGGTCATCCATTCAGTTGCTAGTTTATCTCGGGCTCCACTGAGCCTAGTTATTGCTATTATTCTACCACCACTTCCTCCATCTCCACCCAGCTTGTGTGGTTGGGGGGTGCCGTGATGTGTGGAGCCAATCCCCTGAGGATTAAATTACATGGCGGCCTTCATTCCGTTGTACATGGTAGTGGGCCATAAAGTCTGATTGTTTTGCTATTACAAGTAATGACTCCACAGCCGGCCCAGCCAGGCAGATTAGCTGCTGGTAGAACCTGGGGGAACAGATGCTCTGCTGTCCTGACTTACACAAGAGGAGGAGAGGAGGAGGAGGAGCAGAGGAGGAGGAGCAGAGGAGGAGGAGAGGAGGAGGAGGAGAGGAGGAGGAGAGGAGGAGCAGAGGAGGAGAGGAGGAGGAGAGGAGAAGGAGGAGGAGAGGAGGAGGAGAGGAGGACGAGAGGAGGAGAGGAGGAGGAGGAGAGGAGGAGGAGGAGAGGAGGAGGAGAAGGAGGAGGAGAGGAGGAGGAGAGGAGGAGAGGAGGAGAGGAGGAGGAGGAGCAACTTGGCCTGTTATTTCACCTCAATTTATTGAACATTTGACCAATGGAAGGAGGAGGGGAGGAGGAGAGGAGGAGGAGGGGAGGAGGAGAGGAGGAGGAGAGGAGGAGGACAGGAGGAGGAGAAGGAGGAGGAGGAGAGGAGGAGAGGAGGAGGAGGGGAGGAGGAGAGGAGGAGGAGAAGGAGGAGGGGAGGAGGATAGGAGGAGGAGAGGAGGAGGGGAGGAGGAGAGGAGGAGGAGGAGGAGAGGAGGAGGGGAGTAGGAGAGGAGGAGGAGAGGAGGAGGAGGAGCAACTTGGCCTGTTATTTCACCTCAATTTATTGAACATTTGACCAATGGAATTGAGTGTTTAACCACATCAATATGAACACAACCCAGCAGCCCTGTGGTCAACCACTGTCTAGTGGACTCAAGACCGACTGAATACCTTTTTTGCAGAGACATCTTTATTGATCTTGGTTTAGGAGTTATGTTTCACAGAGATAGACTCACATCCAGTAGCTTTACAATCACGAGTCATTCTCTGGTAGTTCGCCGTACAAACAAACACTCAAATACTGTTTACTCACTCGTGTGTTGTGTGTGTGTGTGTGTGTGAGTGTGTTTGCTGCTTCATGTGTAATATAGAGGACAGGCTGTCTGTGGTGATGATACTGTATATGTCCAGGGTTAGGGTTAGGGTTAGGGTTAGGGTTAGGGTTAGTACTGTATATGTCCAAATTCCCTGTTCACACTTCGGCCATTAAATCATTTCTTTGTTTGCATGACAGAGTCTCCCTGGGTTTGCTTTGGGGAAGATTCGTCCTCCTCAGTCATAGTCTCATCGATGAGAACAACAATTACAGGCGAGGAGGGAGCTGTTCTTCAGCAGAGAGGAGGCTGGGGTAAAGAAGGAGTATCCACAGAGTCAGTCCCACCAGCAGCCCTGCTGTTGGTGGAGCCTGCCATCCGTCAGCCTGTCAGCACTGCCAGAGCATGCGCTTTAGCACTTATTAATTACCCAGAGCTGAAATCTATCTTTCTACAGATCTGTCTCTTTCTCCACGCCTGTCCCAGCCCATTTTTCACACCCCATTATACAAGACAAGGTGATATTGCGCGTAGCATGAAGATGAACACAATTGAAATATCTCAAGCAATCTAACCGATAGCCTTTGAAATCTGTAGGAAAAAGCTAAAGTAAGTGTCATGCTTCTAGTGAGTGGCAGATATGATATGAAATGATTAAACAGAAGCATCCTACATGATCTAAATGGCCTTCACAGTTGGGAGTTTGTGACCATTCAAAATCAGACCATTAATATAGAAATAATGATATCCAGCGTGACTGAGCGAAGAGCTGCATTAACATTCAGCAATTTAGAATAATTTTTTAAAAGCACTTTCATTCAGCTGCTTATATGGTTGTAGCATATGTGCAGTTATATTCCTAAACTCAAACATCCTTCCAGACTTAGACTCGCTGCATTAGTCTGTATTCCTAATGTGACAGCGAGCATTACTGTAATCTACTGACACCTCCTCCACATCCACACTGCAGCAGCATCCTGCAGCTGGACCAAATCTCTTCACTCCTCCATTACACTTGATATCAATTACAGTCGATGGAAAATCCCCGGCATCGAATCAGACACAAAGCCTCGCCGCTCGGGATGCCTTCAGCCTGCGTTGTGTTCCCTGTCTCCCTGACGCACAAACAAGGATCCCTGCTAGGGGATGTGGGGACTGCGTTCTCAGCTCAGCGTGAGGGGACAAATCCTTGGCTGCTGAGCCCAGGTCAGAGAGGCGCTGGGAGGAGCTGGGATGTGAGGCAGCAGAGCTGGGATGTGAGGCAGCAGAGCTGGGATGTGAGGCAGCAGAGCTGGGATGTGAGGCAGCAGAGCTGGCATGTGAGGCAGCAGAGCTGGGATGTGAGGCAGCAGAGCTGGGATGTGAGGCAGCAGAGCTGGCATGTGAGGCAGCAGAGCTGGGATGTGAGGCAGCAGGGTGGGGTGTGAGACAGCAGGGCTGGGATGTGAGGCAGCAGGAGACCCGGAGACCCTTCTCTTCCTCAGAGGCAGAGCAGACTGGTAGACGCGCGTCAAGTCATTTACGGAGCACAGCTTTTGTTTAATTGTCACGATGCTTGTTTACAGGGCCGGGTGTCTTTCCCACCTACCAAATGAGAGGAGGCTGGTCATGTCAGATGCTGTTTGCTGCTGCTGATGAACTGAGAGCAGATGCAGAGACGCTCACAAGAGCACAACAGCGGGTCACCTAGCCACCGCTCATGTCGAAGTCGATCTTTGATACAGGAACAAAAGCCGTCTCTCTCTCTCCTTCCCGAGTGTTGGATCACTGCCCGCCTTTCCTTTGAGGTCTGTTTGCTTTCAGTCTCCAGGGCACGGCTGCTGGGCTCCTATTTCTTTGTGAATTATTGAGAGACATACATCTTTAATGTTCGCTTTCCCCTCTGTTAAGCAGCATTGTGTGCTGCCCGTTCATCGGAGTTCACCTCCTTCACCAGTATTAAAAGTGAAACGAGGAGGAGTGCAGTGGAGCTGAGAGGAGAGACCAGCGCTAGAGACACTGCTTCATCACAGAGCAGCTCGGGAGGTCTGAGAGTAGAGACCAGCGCTAGAGACACTGCTTCATCACAGAGCAGCTCGGGAGGTCTGAGAGTAGAGACCAGCGCTGGAGACACTGCTTCATCACAGAGCAGCTCGGGAGGTCTGAGAGGAGAGACCAGCGCTGGAGACACTGCTTCATCACAGAGCAGCTCGGGAGGTCTGAGAGGAGAGACCAGCGCTGGACACACTGCTTCATCACAGAGCAGCTCGGGAGGTCTGAGAGGAGAGACCAGCGCTGGACACACTGCTTCATCACAGAGCAGCTCGGGAGGTCTGAGAGGAGAGACCAGCGCTGGAGACACTGCTTCATCACAGAGCAGCTCAGGAGGTCTGAGAGGAGAGACCAGCGCTAGAGACACTGCTTCATCACAGAGCAGCTCGGGAGGTCTGAGAGGAGAGACCAGCGCTGGACACACTGCTTCATCACAGAGCAGCTCGGGAGGTCTGAGAGGAGAGACCAGCGCTGGAGACACTGCTTCATCACAGAGCAGCTCGGGAGGTCTGAGAGGAGAGACCAGCGCTGGAGACACTGCTTCATCACAGAGCAGCTCAGGAGGTCTGAGAGGAGGGACCAGCGCTGGAGACACTGCTTCATCACAGAGCAGCTTGGGAGGTCTGAGAGTAGAGACCAGCGCTAGAGACACTGCTTCATCACAGAGCAGCTCGGGAGGTCTGAGAGGAGAGACCAGCGCTGGAGACACTGCTTCATCACAGAGCAGCTCAGGAGGTCTGAGAGGAGAGACCAGCGCTGGAGACACTGCTTCATCACAGAGCAGCTCGGGAGGTCTGAGAGTAGAGACCAGCGCTGGAGACACTGCTTCATCACAGAGCAGCTCAGGAGGTCTGAGAGTAGAGACCAGCGCTAGAGACACTGCTTCATCACAGAGCAGCTCGGGAGGTCTGAGAGGAGAGACCAGCGCTGGAGACACTGCTTCATCACAGAGCAGCTCAGGAGGTCTGAGAGGAGAGACCAGCGCTGGAGACACTGCTTCATCACAGAGCAGCTCGGGAGGTCTGAGAGTAGAGACCAGCGCTGGAGACACTGCTTCATCACTGAAGCAGAATGACCACTACACAAAAAACGGAACATTTCTAGTGGTAAGAGGAAGACAGGAACAACGTCCGCAGAGTGTTGTTGATCCATTAGAGCCCTCATCAGACCCCTGAGGGGGCCCCATCTGGCTCCTTCACCCTCACACCTCCACCCTCTCCATCCCTGCTCCACCTCCACCCTCTCCCTCTGTCTTCTGGTCCTGCACCCCCTCCCAGCTTGCCGGCAGCACACACAGCGACACGCAGACATTCATCAGGGCCAACGTTATAGTTTATAGAAATGGCTAAAGGCTTTTCACAAGGTGTGCTGTCAGGTGTTGCCTACAGCAGCAGCAGTGTTCATAGACACAGCATCAGATGTAAGATGTTTTGACAGTGTTCAAACAGTCCTATCAAGAACAGCTCCATGCCAATAAAAACACGTTCGTCAAATTGACAGGGTAAAAAATCTACTAGGGTGGAAATGTTATTTGTCATCTGTCAAGAGTCTTTCCAATCAGTTCAAAAGTGTTTGCAGCAGAGGCCACTCCTCTGGATCCCCCCCCATTTAGGTTCACAAGTGGAAGAAGCAGAGATGCGGGCAAGGAGCCGGGGCTGTACTCACCAGGAACTCCAGAGCCGAGCAGGAATGTGCTATTCCTGTGCAAGCCTGTCATAGTTCATTAGTTTAGCAGAGACAAAAGGAATTTGCCAGAATGGCGTGTTGTTTTTTCCCCTCTGTCTCTGGGTTGTCACATGAACAGCAGGTGTGATGAGGAAAAAGGGCAGCTGACAGCTCTGGAAATGTCTAATAGCACAATACTTCTCCATGTAATTACACCGTTGGATGACAGCGCTTGTCAGTTTTTAGGTTTACATGAGCATGCCGTGTTTACAAGTAACGGAAGCAATCAGCATAAAGACGCCGGGATAAAGGGATGCTGCTACATTATTGCACCAGGTTCACAAAGATGTACGTGCTAGCACATCCATGCTAGGTGTGAGGAGATGTGGAGGTGTTGCAGGTGTGAACAGGTGTTGCAGGTGTGGGCAGGTGTGAACAGGTGTGAACAGGTGTGGGCAGGTGTGGGCAGGTGTGGGCAGGTGTGGGCAGGTGTGAACAGGTGTGGGCAGGTGTGGGCAGGTGTGAACAGGTGTGGGCAGGTGTGGGCAGGTGTGGCCAGGTGTGAACAGGTGTTGCAGGTGTGGGCAGGTGTGGGCAGGTGTGAACAGGTGTTGCAGGTGTGGGCAGGTGTGGGCAGGTGTGAACAGGTGTGAACAGGTGTGGGCAGGTGTGGGCAGGTGTGGCCAGGTGTGAACAGGTGTTGCAGGTGTGGGCAGGTGTGGGCAGGTGTGAACAGGTGTGAACAGGTGTGGGCAGGTGTGGGCAGGTGTGGGCAGGTGTGAACAGGTGTTGCAGGTGTGGGCAGGTGTGGCCAGGTGTGAACAGGTGTGAGCAGGTGTGGGCAGGTGTGAACAGGTGTGGGCAGGTGTGGGCAGGCTAGCTGTCTCACCCTGGTAACGTAGCAGTAGTGACGCCCGCTCCGCTGGCCTCTGGCTGCGGTAATGGATGTTGATCTGGTTGCTCCAGCTGCGTAGCACCAGCCCCCTGGTCAGGACCGACTGGTTGGCCAGGACGGAGGGCTCCCGGCCACCCATGTCCTCCAGGGTCACCTGCTCCCCCTCGGACATGCTCGCGTTGAGCACCTGCCAACGCACAGAGGAGGGGATGCACGTTAAGAGGATGGAGAATCAAACATGCCAGGAATAGATGTCCACTGAATACCCCCCGTTCCCCCCCTCAATTCCCGTTAACAAGCTGCTGCAGGATGAGGTTCATCTACCCTGGCCTGCTGCTCTGTGCTGTGCTGGACGGAGGCTGGGATTGGGAAGGACTGCAGAGTTTGCCTGGATGGTTCCATGCATAGTTCATTTCACAGAAGCTTGGCTCATCCCTGTTAGTATTCAGCCCTGTCTGGGATGTGCCCTATAGTATCTGTAGTTAAAAATCGCTGTTTCTTTTCTCTGGTTGCCTGTCAGCCTCTCTGACAGCTGTGTTTAATCTCTTCAGGTTTGAACAGCAGAGGAACGGCCTGAAGGGCACTCCAGAGGATAGAAGGCTTCTCATGGCTGAATAATGGAGTTATGTCAATTTACACACACCTGATGCACTTTAAATGCCGAAACTGTGGAGGTCAGGTAAATGTGCTGTGGGTACAGTGGATTTCACAACAGCTGTGAAAAAACACAGATTAACCATCTCAAAAGATAAAGACAGGATCATCTGGAACAAGAGCAGATACAGGGTATCTCCTGCAAGCTGCCAGGGAGATGTGTGTCTGGGCCCGTAGCGGGGCTGGGCCCGTAGCGGGGCTGGGCCCGTAGCGGGGCTCGGCCCGTAGCGGGGCTGGGCCCGTAGCGGGGCTGGGCCCGTAGCGGGGCTGGGCCCAGAGAGGGAGGAGCGCCACAGGGAGGAGCGACACAGGGAGGAGCGACACAGGGAGGAGCGCCACAGGGAGGGGAGGAGCGACACAGGGAGGGGAGGAGCGCCACAGGGAGGAGCGCCACAGGGAGGAGCGCCACAGGGAGGAGCGACACAGGGAGGGCAGGAGCGCCACAGGGAGGAGCGACACAGGGAGGGCAGGAGCGCCACAGGGAGGAGCGCCACAGGGAGGAGCGCCACAGGGAGGAGCGCCACAGGGAGGAGCGACACAGGGAGGAGCGCCACAGGGAGGAGCGACACAGGGAGGAGCGACACAGGGAGGAGCACCACATGATCCTGGATCCTCTGTTATCGTCTCTGAAGGACACAGACAAAGACAGAGCTCTGGGCTGATTTCCTCTTTCTCTCTGTGTTCACACTCACAACGTTCTGCATTCATACAGCCCTTCACTGTGAGGACCTGCTGTGGATCATGTCATGTTTGCTCAGTTTTCATCTCATGACCAGAACTCATGTTAGTGGTTTTACCTCATAGCTGCGCTCATGGATGCCTTGTCTTGACATAGTGTTATTTGTATTTTTATATTGTGAACTTTTGTATTAAATCTAGTCTCTGGTACTGCAGTGGATTTGGTATGCGTCTGTCTCCACAGTGGACTCTCAGTTAAGACGTTTTCTAGGAAGAAGCTGGGCAGAATACAAAAGATTTAAGCCTTGAACTTATTTCCCCTCCTCATCTCTCTTCATTTCTGTCTTCCCCTCCCCCCTCCCCCAACTCCCCTCCCCCCTCCTACCCGTCTACTCCCCCCCCTCTGTCTGCCTTTCTTTCTTCTATTTTCTCTCCTACTTTCTCCTTCTGTGTCTATTGGTTTACATCTCTCTCTCTCTCCATCTCTCTCTCTGTCCATCTGTCTTTTTCCTCTCTCTCTGTCTCTCTCTCTCTCTTTGTCTCTCTCTCTCTCCCCCTGATGTGTCTCCATCTCCATTATTATGGATATTTGTTAAATCGATGAGAGACGTCTGACGTTCCTCCATGCCTGCCTCATACATATTTCAGACAGCATCTCTCTTTCCACAAAGCATCACAGCTTGTCTCGAGGTAAATGTCCAGCATTCCGGAATATTCCACAAGGGAAGTGGCTAAACGACAGCATGTCTGTCAGCGCTCCAGTGAGCCTGGTTGAGGAGTGGCACGGTAACATGATATCTGTTTGTTTCTTTATATTCAGAAGTTCTGGACTGGCAGGGTGAGGGAGGGTTCTGCCTTCTGAGGAACACAGAGGAGGAAACAGGGAATATACAGGAAACAGAGTAGAGAGAATTAAATGTTTTTAATTTAGATTGTTGAAAATCAGATTTCAACATCATCTGTTACAGCTAACAGAACATAAGCTGTTCTGTTGTAAGTCATGTGTAGTTCTTATCTGGGATCATCTCCCTTGTCTGTGGGCCTGAACAAAGCAGGGTTTTGTGGCTGTCAGGACGAACGTGGAGTGGACGGCATAAGCAGGAGATGATCCAGAGAATGTTCTGGATGTTCCATCTTGTGCCTGTCTTGTTTTGGGCCCTTCAGGATTGATGACCCGCTAACTCCAAATGACAGAGTGAAGGTCTAGCTGATTGCAGATTGAAAATAGAACCCAAGGTTGTAAACATGTACCCGGGCACTTCACTTAATTTATATTTTATATTGTATAGTACTGTTTAGATTTATTTAGACTGTTGTTCATGTTCAACTTTTTATATTTAAGATTCTTAAATGTTGACTGAAATGATGTTTTACTTTCATTCCTTACACAAATATATCTATCTTGGCATGGTTAGGGCTGGGTCAGGGTGCAGCTCAATGGCTGTTGGCATGGAAGCGGAGGAGTTGGCAGCTCTGACCTGTCCCTCCACACAGACACCGCTCTCCCCAGAGAAGAAGACTGACAGCAGGAAGTGACATGGGCAGATTGTGTGTCCACAGGGCCTTGTCACCTGTCACACACCCACACCTGTCAGCTGGACCAAGACCACATCCTGCTTCAGTTAGGAATCATCATCCACGTCAGGAGACATCAGGACCCTTATCTGCTGCAGCTCTGCAGTCAGTGCCCCGCAGGGACCACTGCTGCTCTCTCTCACACACACACACACACACACACACACACACACACACACACACACACACACACACACACACACACACACACACACACACCAACATATATACACACACACACACACATACACTCAACAATAGACACCAGGAGATAGGGACTCAAATCAACAACAGATATCATACTGTATGGGCTCAAATAAACCGAAAATTAATTCTTTGAGTTTGCTCTAAAAATGTAGCTATGTTTCCAAGAGTTGTGTAAAGAAAATAACAAATCACACATTCCACATATGTGGAATCCACATATGTGGTGGACAAAAAATACATTTGAACAATGTCAGCATGACTTTGCCATCTGTGAGGCTCATTAAGGAAAGGAAATAGCAACTATTGAAATTATATAGGACTTCCTGCTGGATAAGTGATGGCTGATTGGTGGTGTGGAAATGGGCTTGGATGTGTTCCATGTTTCTCTGTGAAAGATAGCAGGCGTGAATGAGGAGAGAGTGGTAGAAGGACGGGGGGGAGAGAGATTCTGAGTCTGACTGTGGTACGTAGTGTGGTGGTACGTATAAGCTTATAAACACGTACAGTAAATAAAGATAGAAATTTCAGAGTAGCTGTCCTGTATGTCCAAGGTCTGCATCTCTCCCCCCGCTCTCTCTCTTTCCAAGGCCTGCAACTCCCATCTCTCCCCCCTCTCTCTCGCTCTCTCTCTCTCTCTCTCTCTCTCTCTCTCTCTCTCTCTCTCTCTCTCTCTCTCTCTCTCCCTTACTCTCTCTCTCTCTCTCTCCCACTATCTTTCTCTCCCACTCTCTCTCTCTCTTGCCAAGGCCTGCAACTCCCATTCCTCTCTCTCCCACTCTCTCTCTCTTGCCAAGGCCTGCAACTCCCATTCCTCCCTCTCTCTCTCTCTCTCTCTCTCTCTCTCTCTCTCTCTCTCTCTCTCTCTCTCTCTCTCTCTAAGGCCAACCCACCCCCTCCCTTTCTCTCCCCTACATATCCTGCTCTTCCCTTTCTCTCTCTTCCTAATCTAGAGGAATCACTGTGGAGGGCACACATGGGGAATATTCTTCGTGCCACTCAGGCTGTTGTTTGGGACAAAGGAAGGAAGAGTCTGGAGCAGGCGAACTGAGCTTCATTCACACCTCCCCATTATAGCAGACAATGGCAGGATTCTGTTGCTGTTTGTGTGAATGATTATCAGAGTTGAACATTCACCTCTTCATAATCACCTCCCTCCCTTGCCTGCATGCAGGAGCAGGGGGTTCGGACAATACAGAGAAACTATCAGCTGCTGTTCAGAGCAGATCCAGACCGACTGGTGTCGGTGTTGTGGTGATTAGACTCTGCATTGTACATCATACACAGTCCAATAACAACATGTGCATTCTTAACACTGTCAAACAGGAACTGTCTCTGGTCTCAGCTTGGCACATTTAGTTCATAAATCCGCAAAACCCCGGAAACTGCATTTGGAAATGAATCGCTGACTCTCAAACTGGTCGCACCAGCGGTTAGGCAAAATAATTCAGTGAAATTGAAAGATAATTGTCAGACCAAACACTGAGCTCTCTCTCCAGGCTGTTACCTCCCTGAGGACCTCTTCCCTGTGGGGACAAGGCACAGCCGCCTGCTCAGCTTATTATGCAGTCATGGAATATGGATATGAAATGTGATTTCTGCATTATGAGCGATGGGCTTCTAGAGGTGTGTCTGCTGAGGTCTTGAGGTGTGGAGCAGCTGCAGTAGTGATTTGTACATTCCTGTTTCCCAGCATGCTACTTTCTCCTCCTCATCATGCCTCATGATGTCCTAGGTGAGACAGACTGAGAGGACAGCTCGTTCCAACAGACACCTCCGCTCACTTGTTTCTATGACAGCAAGCCAGGTGCCAGAGCAATTAGTGTCACCTGAGAGTGTCCCTCTGGGGAAGGGATGGCCCACGAAAAACTCATCTCAGCCGAGCCCCGACACCCTAAAAAGCTCATCAGGATCAGACAGACCTCCTTTATGTGCTGCCGCCCCGGAGGCGTGGAATGAAAGGGCCACCTCGTCTCATCTCAAGTTCATTAAAGCTACCGTGCCTTCTCTGGCCTCCATTACATGAGCTGGTCTGGTTTCATACTGTGGGCTGGTGAGAGGAAGGATGGAGGAAGGAAGGGAGGGAGGAGGAGGGGAGGAGGAGGAGAACAAGAGAGGAGGAGGAAGGGGGGAGGGAGGGAGAGGGCACAGTGCTGGCTACTAGACCTCTTCTTAACGTGCTAAAGCTAATTGCGTGTTGTCATCCAGCTTTGCATGCATAATGAAGGTCATGATGGTAATATAGCAGGGATGACTATCAGGAAAGTGTGAAAAATAGGTTTGTTAGAAAAACTCATAAAACTCTGGAATCTTATCGTGACACATGGATCTTTGTATATATTTTTTCTTATATAGATGATCTATATTTATAGATATATCTATCTATATACAGAGAGTGTAGAGATATATCTATCTATATACAGAGAGTGTAGAGATATATCTATCTATATACAGAGAGTGTAGAGATATATCTATCTATATACAGAGAGTGTAGAGATATATCTATCTATATACAGAGAGTGTAGAGATATATCTATCTATATACAGAGAGTGTAGAGATATATCTATCTATATACAGAGAGTGTAGAGATATATCTATCTATATACAGAGAGTGTAGAGATATATCTATCTATATACAGAGAGTGTAGAGATATATCTATCTATATATCCATCATGGAACAACAGGCAGACAGTTCCCATACAGCATGCCTCTCCGCGTCAGGGTCAATGTCTAACATATTTATCCCCCTTTGTCAGATCCAGAGGAATTAAAAGGAGAGTGCTGAAATCGATAGAGCAATTCTCCCTGCATGGGGAGAGGCCTGTGTGTCAGCCATTGGCGATGTTTATTAACATGAGTATTGATTGGAGACAGAGAGCCCAGGGTCTACGAGGCCCAGTCAGCCGGTAGCAGAAGCCCCTCTCTGTCACATCCCAACCATCACTTCATGTCATCGGACAATTTCAAACCACAAGGTCAAGGTGATGTATTCTCTACAGACAGCTGTTTAGCACCCAGCTGGTCCTTTCAATACCAGGCTTTCAATAGCACCTCTACGTGCCATGACACCCTACAAACTCTATAAACTCGGAAGACATGAGATGTCAACTACTACCATTAAAACATCCAGTGATTTACCACTTTTATTTATTTATTGTTTACTTTTTTTTACACCTGGAGCTATCTACCACATAGGAGGGACAGACCAATACTGATTTTAATTGGTCCCTGTTTACAATAATACATCCCAGTGTGCTTGGCGATCAGGTAGAGGTAGAGGCTTGATGAAGGAGGGGGAAAGAGAGAGAATGAGGGAGAGAGAAAGAGAGAGGGAGAGAGGGAGAGGGTGATAAAGGGGGGGAAAGAGAGAGTGAGAGAGGGAGAGAGGGAGAGGGTGATGAAGGGGGGGAAGAGAGAGTGAGAGAGGGAGAGGGTGATGAAGGAGGGGGGAAAGAGAGAGGGAGAGGGTGATGAAGGGGGGGGAAAGAGAGAGAGAGATAGGCTGGTGAGTAGGACTAATCGGAGTGTGATAGTGAGATGATATCAGCACATGCTGACCTCAGCTGCTGTGAGATATCCCTCTCTCTCTCCTCTCCTCTCTCCCCTTTCCTCTCTCTCCTCCCTCTCCTCCCTCTCCCTCTCCTCCCTCTCCCTCTCCTCCCTCTCCCTCTCCCTCTCCCTCTCCCTCTCCCTCTCCCTCTCCCTCTCCCTCTCCCTTTCCCTCTCCCTCCCTCTCTCTGCTCTGAATGATACTGCCTCCCAGCTAATGGAAAATGGAATTTCTCCAAAACCAGGCTTTGTGACTCCACTAGAAATTGACCACGTACAGTTTCCCTGGAGAACGAAAAGCTTCAAAGACTATTCTTGCTCTCTACACACTCAACTATCTCTCATATCCCTCTCTCCCTCTCTCCCTTTCTCCTTCTCTCCATCTCAACTGCTTGCCCACTCTCCCTCTCTTCTTCTCTCCTACTCTCCTATTCACCCCCCCCCCCCCCCCCTCTCTCTCTCTCTCTCTCTCTCTCTCTCTCTCTCCCTCCCTCCCTCCCTCCCTCCCTCCCTCTCTGCGTAATCAGCAGGGGCAGGAGCACGGGCTGTATGAAGAGCAGATTTGAGAGTCCGGAGGACAGAAGGCTGTCCCACATGACGACCCCTTGAGAACAGGGCAGCGGACCAGTGAGGGGGGGGGGAGGGAGGGAGGTATCACAGCCAGCCAGGTGGCCTGCTGGAGAGCTGATAGCTACAGGGCTTATTTGATCAAACAAAAACACAACAACTCCTGGATGGATGTGGAACAGTTCAGTGGCACAGCTCTGGAAGCACTCGTGTGAACCCTGACACCATGACAGCAACCAGAGGAGCTGGCTTTGGAAGAGAGGTAGCGTGGGAAGATAGTACAAAGACTCTCTGAATAAAGCTACAAATACTGACAACATCCCACTACTTCTTGAGAAGCAGCACCTTTGCACCAGTGTTGGAATGGGTGATCAACAGTCATGTAAATAACTCTCCTCCCAGACAGAATAAAATAGTGCATGCAAAGCTGTTGGTTGAGTCACAGAGGTTAGACAGCCGGCTAATTGCAGTCAATTCCTCTGATAGATCGTCTCTGGCCCCCTGCAGCTGCTGATGGGAACGCTGAGAGGAGCGTTGACCGAACACAGGAGAGGTCTGCCTGTGATGAGGAGCCCCTCCCTCCTCTCCAGCAGGCTGTGTTGATAGAGAGGGTCACCGGGTCCAGGAGGGCAGATCAGGGGGCTGTTTGGAAACCGAGTGGTTGTCTCAGTCGATACACCTCAGCGTAATTAGGGTGGGGCGGCTTCATGAATCCTAATGATGACGCCCGGTCCTCTCCTCTCTCTTCTTCCCTCTCTCCTGCATCCCCCTCTCCTCCCTCCCCCTCTCCTCCCTCCCCCTCTCCTTCCTCCCCCTCTCCTGCCTCCCCCTCTCCTCCCCCTCTCCTGCCTCCCCCTCTCCTCCCCCTCTCCTTCCTCCCCCTCTCCTGCCTCCCCCCTAACCCTAACCCTATCTAACTTCTGGAGGTGAAACACGACTCTACGTGACATGCAAATAATACATGAGGTAACAGGGTATTAGTTGTGTTTCTATGTATATTAGAATGTCAGAGAATTAATTCCCAGTTTGTAATCGTCATGGTAAAAATACAATGTCAGTAAAGTAATTGTAAAGCCGTGGCTGAGCGCTGTGTGAGAGTGTTGGGGAGTTCAGGCTCCTGTGGAGGAGGGTACTGCTGTTGAACTCCAGGACGGCTCACTGGGCTGGGCAGAAGCAATCAGTCTCCACAAGCTGCAGCCAAGACTCATCTCTTCTCTGCTGCTTACCTCCAGCCAGGATGAAGAGGAGATTAGTGTCGTCAAGATTAAAACGACTCTCTGAACGAAAGGGGACAGGCTAAACGAAAGGCCGAACAAAACTATCTCTCTGTCTCTCTTTCTCTCTATATACTATATACATATATATATATATATATATATATATATATATATATATATATATGTAAATACATTATGGATGTGTATATATAATAATTTTGACTATGAATCTTTTTGTTGAATGTAGGGATTTATTGTATTGCAAGGACTTCACACAGCCTGGGATATTATCCCAGGCTGAATGCTGAAATGTGTCTGCTGTTATTCTAAAGAGACGGGTTGGGATGTTATGGTGCTCCTTCCATACAGTTGATCGAACTATCCCACCTCAGAGTGAAAGAGGTTTTTTTTACTGCTCAGTTCAGACATAAATCCAGTTGGACCATAATAAATTCAAAACAGCTCAATAGCAATTTGTGAAGGCATGTTCTGGAATATCAATGCTCATTACTGGTGGGATTCTATTAGTCTGACAAGGCTTTGCTTGACAACAGACAGACACAGTCAGTGTCTGGAGTCGACTGGGGCTTCAGGGAACTGGCTGTATCAGCACTTGCAATAGAACAATTACGAAGAGGGCTCAAAAGAGCCAAAATCTATACAATCTTTAGCCGGGGAAATAAGTATCCTTTCAGATGGGGGCTATCTGGATGAAGTGGACTGTAGCAGGGAGAGATAGTGCAGACAGACTGGGGAGGTGGAGGGTGGGGAGGTGGAGGGTGGGGAGGTGGAGGGTGGGGAGGTGGAGGGTGGGGAAGTGGAGGGTGGGGAGAAGTTGATCCTGTGCAGTGTGTGGTGCAGATAGCTCCCTGAATCACTTATCTGGAGGAAGCAGCAGAGAGAGGAAGGAGAGCCTGGAGAGGAGGAAGGGAGGGGGGAAGGAGGGAGGGGGAAGGAGGGAGGGTGGAGGGTGTGGGCATGTTAGGGCTGTCCTTCTCCATCTTCATGAAGAGAGACCCATGTCCAGAGGTCAGACAGATCCTGATCTCAGCGTGGAAGGAAGAGATAGCGAGGCCAAGAAGAAAATGTGATCAGACTGCCCGCTCATGTGTCCTTCACAGCCAGCTCAGTCAGTCTGTCAGATCGTGGATGGTTATCAGGGTGGTTATCAGGGTGGTTATCAGGGTGGTTATCATGGTGGTTGTCAGGGTGGTTTTCAGGTCTGGTCCGTGTGTCAGAGGGCAGAGTTATCAGGCAGAGAGGCGGGCTCAGGAGGCCGAGGAGAGGAAGAGAGCTCGCTCTCTCTCAGGTCCACTTTGTGTTCTGTGAGTACAGAGCTGACAGGAAAGTCCATTTGTTTAAGTAAATGGAAGACGGGAGACATGACGTCAAACATCTCAGATGATAAATCCCAGCAGCAGTTTCACTCAATCACAGTTCCGTCCGGACAAGGCAGTCGCAGACCAGCCCTGGGCTGCAGGCTCGGCCTGTGTGAAGGGAGGGGCACTGATTAAAATGAAAGGGAAATATACGCATGTATAGAATACATTATTTCTGTGTGCGTGTTTGTGTATATATGAGCATGCATGCATGTCATGCGTGTGTGTGAGTGTGCGTGTGTTTGGTGTGTGTGTGGTGTGGGTGGGTGTGTGTGTGGTGTGTGTGAGGTATAGATTTTTATAACTACAAGTAGAAGGCTCATCCTAGTATAAGTCTGTGTTGTATTTGATCAAATCAATGTGTTCTTGTGTGTGTGTGTTCCTACCACTTTATACGTGTGTGTGTGTCTGTGTGTTCCTACCACTTTATACGTGTGTGTGTGTCTGTGTGTTACTACCACTTTATATGTGTGTGTGTGTCTGTGTGTTACTACCACTTTATATGTGTGTGTGTGTGTGTGTGCTTCAGTGTGATTCATTGATTTCCTTACCAAGGAGAAGAGTAATTACATCCTGCTTGCGGTCCACTGTAAACATGACTGAATGAGAAGTTTGTGGACTCGTGAGGTCTCAGAGGACAAACCGTTCAATTATTAACCAGACAAGAGAGATGGACCCATCGAGCTGCAGGAGAGGATTATGGAAACATGGCTCTGTCCAAAACACATGCTTCAACCTCCAGACCTGCTTGTAGCCTCAACTTTCCCCAACAATACTCCTCTTAGCAATCACAGCAGACTCCTGTTTGACCTGCACAGATTGATCTTGTCGTCCGGTAGAAAACACTGCAGATGATTAGAGAGTGGATTGCACACGCCTCCAGTCAATCTCTATCAGCAGTAAGAGGAGAGAGTACAGCATTTGTCTTCAACAAGCTTCTCTCTCCCTCAGAGCTGAGCGATAGATCTGTCTCACCATGTCTGAGGGCAGAGCCTGATGTTAGTGTGTGTGCACCTCGTAGCCAGCACACGCCAGCACAAGCCAGCACACGCCACCACACGCCAGCACACGCCAGCACACTGACGGGCCACATCAGATTCTGTCCTATCTACTGTGGACACAGTGGTTTGTGTATAAGAAGTGTGTGTGTGTGTCTGTTTGTTTGTGCATGCTTTGAGCTTCATTAACCTTAGGGTATATCTCAAACCCAAAGGAAACAGTGAGAGGAATACACACACAAACTCAAACAAACTCCCTTCTTCTTGACTTATCTTCCCCTCCAGAGCCAGACAGACAAAGCGTTCTCATTTCAAAGTTTAACAGTAAATGAGGTGTTTGGAGAATTTGAAATTCAAGGGAATGGGCATGCTGGCACAGTTAATTTGTGGATATTTCTACGAGACAGGCAGAAAACCCAGACAGTAAACATGCAAAACCATCTCTGTGTTTGTCAACCAACTTCATGAACTTATTTTTATGGGTAAGCCTTTTTTTATTCTAAAAACAAACCATGACCCATTTTTCAAGGCTGTTGATTCATGTAGGTCTATACTCAGCATAGCTCCATCGAAGTAACAACAACCATGCTGACTTTACCAATTCTCAAACTGAGATTGTCCTCCAATTACAGAGATGGAGCAAGACGAAACTACTGCCTTCAGCAATCCAGCAGCATCCAAGCACTTTCCTCAATTGCTGCTTGTGAATCCATCAAACAGCTACCTTGGACTTCCCCAACAGCTTTGAAGTTCTACCCCAAAAACGTTTCTTGCCATGTTAAAGCTTAGTGCAGAAACCTGGAAGGAACTTGGAAGGAAATAGATTCAATTCACCATCCCCCTCCAAGATTCAGGATTTAATGCATTTAATCCATGCAACTAGCCAGCAACTCCAATAATAGCTTTTGGGTTTCAAAGTCCGACAGCAATACTTTAGTGAGAGAAGAGTCAGAGAGAAGGGTCAGAGAGAAGAGTCAGAGGGAAGAGTCAGAGGGAAGAGTCAGAGGGAAGAGTCAGAGGGAAGAGTCAGAGGGAAGAGTCAGAGGGAAGGGTCAGAGGGAAGAGTCAGAGGGAAGAGTCAGAGGGAAGAGTCAGAGGGAAGAGTCAGAGGGAAGAGTCAGAGAGAAGGGTCAGAGGGAAGAGTCAGAGGGAAGAGTCAGAGGGAAGAGTCAGAGGGAAGAGTCAGAGAGAAGAGTCAGAGGGAAGAGTCAGAGGGAAGAGTCAGAGGGAAGAGTCAGAGGGAAGAGTCAGAGGGAAGAGTCAGAGGGAAGAGTCAGAGGGAAGAGTCAGAGGGAAGAGTCAGAGGGAAGAGTCAGAGAGAAGGGTCAGAGGGAAGAGTCAGAGGGAAGGGTCAGAGGGAAGAGTCAGAGGGAAGAGTCAGAGGGAAGAGTCAGAGGGAAGAGTCAGAGGGAAGAGTCAGAGAGAAGGGTCAGAGGGAAGAGTCAGAGGGAAGAGTCAGAGGGAAGAGTCAGAGGGAAGAGTCAGAGAGAAGAGTCAGAGGGAAGAGTCAGAGGGAAGAGTCAGAGGGAAGAGTCAGAGGGAAGAGTCAGAGGGAAGAGTCAGAGGGAAGAGTCAGAGGGAAGAGTCAGAGAGAAGAGTCAGAGGGAAGAGTCAGAGGGAAGAGTCAGAGGGAAGAGTCAGAGAGAAGTTCTGTATCATCCAGGGAATCTGAGACCAAAGGAGGACGTGTTTACAGTCAAGTGTTTACAGTACCAACGTTCTGCCGGTAGTTCAATATAAGGGTTCTATTTCAGGGTTTTCTTTCATATTGTAGAGAAAGATGAAAAGATGAAGAGATCTCATAGGTGAAGTGCTCACACAGATGGGAGATCTAGTTGATTTGCCTTTCTCATAATTTTTATAATCAAATCTTTTTTTTGTAAAAAAAAGGAAAAAGGAAAAAGTCACACATAGAACTGCACCTAAACCCACAAGAAAGACAAGATAAAACCCAGTAAATCTGAAAAAATAAAAATACTAATGTTTGGTTTTATGAATAGGCTGATCCAGAAGTTCAGCATGAGAGGAAATGGATGCTCTCACCCTAACCACGGCTTAGACACACACAGCCTGACCTTGCTACCTTTGTAGTCAGCATGAGCTGAAGGTGCCCTTTGCAGGACTCTGGATCTCTCAGTCTCTCAGCCTGAAGGGTTACATCTCAATAATAGACATGTTTCACCAACAGAAACACACAAGGTCGTTTTCTCAACACATAATTCAAAGCTTGACAAAGACCAACAGCGTTCAGCATGGCCCTGGAGAACAGAACCGTCTCTGCTGAGGTCTGAAGGACGAGGGTCTGACTGCCGTTGCCACAGCAGAGGGCATCAGCTCAGCTGCCAGGAGCTCTTCAAACAGAAAGAACCACCAAGTCTACTAACTTATATGAATTTGTGCATTTAGTAAAGTCAGCATTATAAGAAGGAGGATAACACATACCTTGTGAGAAACTTGAGACAGCTGGGACATGACTGGGACATGGCTGGGACATGGCTGGGACATGACTGGGACATGGTGGTGACGTGACTGGGACATGACTGGGACATGGCTGGGACATGACTGGGACATGACTGGGACATGGTGGTGACGTGACTGGGACATGACTGCGACATGACTGGGACATGGCTGGGACATGGCTGGGACATGATTGGGACATGGTGGTGACGTGACTGGGACATGACTGGGACATGACTGGGACATGATTGGGACATGGTGGTGACGTGACTGGGACATGACTGAGACATGACTGGGACATGGCTGAGACATGACTGGGACATGTAGAATTTAATTCAATTCACTTTAATAATCCCATAATACCAAAGGACATTCAAGCCGAAACACCTAAATGTAGAGGTGGCAACTAGTCAAAGAATCACTGTAAAAAAACTAAAACTGAAAAAGAATTTATCCACCAACTCAACTGTAAGTTCTGGTATGTGTTATTTCCTCTGTCAGGGACAATTTGTCCATTTGTGAAAACATATCATCTCTGTAGGTTTACCTGCACTCAAATTGACAATATAATTTTTCCACCCACACTGGTATCTAAAATGAGTTTCCAGCATTGAATAGCTAATCAAATGTAAGTGGAATTTCACCAGTCGTGATTTAAATCTCGTGGTTCTTCATTGTCAGAGAACACTTATCCCTGTGAAAACCACAAACAAGCCTGAATTGAAGTCCGCTCGAATTTTGCAAAACACGCTGCATAAAACGTCCCGGTTACTGCTAGCATTCCTGAGTTTTGGCTGGACACCATATTCTATCTGTGATTCTTCTTTTCGTTTATTTATTTTACTTTTTAACAGGGATGTAAGTGGACCATTATGACATGGCGTCAGAGAGGAGAGCATCGTGTGGTCCCGGCTGCTGCCTGCGGCGGCGTGATGATCTTGGCGAGGCTGTCGACGCGACAGGCGAGGGATAACAGGTCCGCCTGGATGAGATGAACCTCAACAAGGAAACAGGCGAATGAGGGCCGCCGCTGAATTCACTCATCTCCATCCGAGCTCAAAAGGTTTTCAGGACCTAACGTGTTGCTTGACGGTTACATTTTCTGTCTGGAGTTTTAGTTTTAAAGTATTGCTGCATCTGCCATCCCAGACCTTGTAATGACACAAACAGCCTCCTCTGATGCAGATGACAGGGTTATTTGTTTCTGAGCCGTTGTGTGTGTGTTATTTTCAGATTCTAACCATTGCATATCTCATTAGCACAGGCTGCTGAAAATAGCAGCAAGGTGTTTAGATGCTCCATCAGATTGTCTGGCTCCCAGGACAGCCATGATTACTCAGTAGATAATTAGGTTAACTCAAGGTAGAAAAGTACGGTAAATGTCTGGAAATTCTGCTGCAAACGCAGTTTTTTACCCCCGTTAACCCAGCACTTATGAGGACAAATCTACACAAAAATAGAACTCTTCTGAGAGTTAAGTCAGACAAATAAAACTGTGGGTGCATCAGTGTGGTGTGTAGAGGACAGAGGGCCAGGGAGCAGCCTGGTTCACCATCACCGACCTGTACTTCAATCCCGTAACCCAGATAGACGGTCACGACGTAGGTGCAGTCCACTCCAGACTCCACCCTGGCTCCAGACTCCATCCTGGCCGCAGGGTGATGAGGAATCTCGACGTAGCCTTCGGGGTCGCTGAAATTCACACTGCAAGGACCTGACACAGATGAACAGAAAGAAGATAAGTGATTCCCTGTGCCAGCCTGCTGATGTAGCCCTGACAGCCCATCTGTGTTCCAGTGCCCCCTAACCCTCTCATTAACTCCCCAGGTTCTCTCTCCCCTGGCTGGGATCAGGCTGGCTGGCTGGCCCCTGGCTGTGGAGGAGCAGACAGCGTAGCCAGGAGAGATCAGGTGGACTAAGCTCGCTATATTGGCTTGCCGCATGAGCGGGTCCTTTATCCTCAGTGGAGGGTGTGATGGAGAAGTCAGGATGCAAGGATGAACAGGACTGATACGACCCAGCGCTCATCCTCACTGACCAGCTTGACTGACCCACAAACGGGAGTAAACACCAGGAGAGGGGTCAGTCAAGCACAGAGGCTTGGATATCAGATGGAGAAGGTACAAAAACGACCTCTATCAGGACTGTGTTACAAAACAACCCAGTGAACCCAGCGTTGACTGTCATAGGTTATAGAGCACGTGCATGCTTCCAGTGGCTTCCAGAACATCAAGCCAGCTCACCTGCCATGTGCATGGTGGTGATGGTGGAGGTGATGATGGTGGAGGTGACGGTGCTCCCCTCATCCCCCTCTCCTGATGGGGTCAACTTTCTGGACACGCCTGTGTTGTTCTTCAGCCCCTGCCCATCTCCCTTCACATCCACCACTGAGGTGGTCAGAACAGTGGCTGTGGCTGTGGTCTCCACGACATCTTTAACCTCAAAGGCGGGACCAGTGGCACTGTGGCTGTTCCCCGTGGCGACAGTGGTCTTGGTGACAGGGGTGGTTGACTCGCCCCTCTCCTCCCCCCGCTCCCTATCCTTGGAGAGCTTCTTCTGGGCCAGGGCCAGAGCTGCGGTGGGGCCTGGGGGGGTCAGGGGGGTGGTACCGGCCACGGTGGAGGTGGTGGCGATGTCGGAGAAGGCAGGGGCATCTTCGTGGGGCACCCCAGGGGTGGAGGGCCCCCCCTCCTCCAGGGCGGAGTAAGAGCCGGGCACGGTGGGGCTGAAGAAGTGCTGCTCTCCCTGGAAGTCCTTGGTGAGCAGGGCCTGCTGCAGCCTCAAGCCCCGGAGGCCGGGGTGGTGGTCGGGGGCGTTGAGGGGCGGAGCCGTGGTGAAGGGCTGGGCCTCGCCCTCCTGGTCCGGGGTGGGGTTGTGTGTGAACACCACGGCGCCTGAATCCACTCTCTTCTGGCCCACTGCATTTCCTCCTTGGTCAGACACTGGGACGGGGAGGAAAAACACACACAAAATAATGTGTTAATCGATTCACAGCAAATGAAGCTGAGTACTGCAGGAGACTCCGCAAAGGCAGGCCAAGGAAACGCCCCTTACCATAGCAGACCATCCACACCATATATGATTTGAATAGAAGGTTAAGTACTTTGGCTAGTGAGGAAATAGAACAATTACTGCCATGATTAACTAACTACCACTATAGAGAACCACTATGAAAGGCCCTCAGAAAGCCCATTATGTGGAGAAAAACGAAAGATTGAAGCTCTGATAAATCATTGAAATGGGCTACCTTTCCTCCACTTCTCTCCAATTAAGTGAAGCAAAGATTTCACCCTGAATACCTTGTGATTACCAGACACTAGATGAAACGGTCTGAAAAGGGAATATCATTCCCTCCTGCAGTGAGAGGTGCAATCAGTCTGTCC